>NC_091479.1:57763575-58093662 GCF_036971445.1 Narcine bancroftii | reverse complement strand
ATGGCTTGGTTCAGCATCATGCTGAAGAAGATTGAAAAGAGGGTTGGTGCGAGAACGCAGCCTTGCTTCACGCCATTGTTAGTGGAGAAGTGTTCAGAGAGCTCATTGCTGTATCTGACCCGACCTTGTTGGTTTTCGTGCAGTTGGATAATCATGTTGAGGAACTTTGGGGGGCATCCGATCTAGTATTTGCCAAAGCCCTTTCCTGCTCATGGTGTCAAAGGCTTTGGTGAGGTCAACAAAGGTGATGTAGAGTCCTTTGTTTTGTTCTCTGCACTTTTCTTGGAGCTGTCTGAGGGCAAAGACCATGTCAGTAGTTCCTCTGTTTGCACGAAAGCCGCACTGTGATTCTGGGAGAATATTCTCGGCGACACTAGGTATTATTCTATTTAGGAGAATCCTAGCGATGATTTTGCTTGCAATGGAGAGCAGCATGGTTTTTGCAATAGCATAGTATTAAATCTCCATCTTGAAGCTTTCTGAACATCTTGTGAACTCAAATATTCTAATAATAATAGTGAATGATCCAAAACCAATCTAGCCTTATACTCCACAGATGTAACCCTATCCTGCAAATGTGCTGATATTAAAAAATAATCAATTCTAGAAAAAGAATTATGTCGCGAGGAATAAAAAGAAAAATCTTTCTCTGTAGGATTAACTCTTCCCCAAATATCAATTAAATTCAAATCTGCCATCATATTAGTCACTTGGATTGCCATCTTAGACTTCTTAATTACTCTTGGGTACTAATCCAATAAAGGCTCCAACACCACATTCAAATCTCCCCCAATCATCACATTAGAGTTCGATTGTCCAAGTAATAAAAGACATATCCACCACAAAAGCTGTATCCTCAACATTAGGAGCATAAACATCAAGCAAAGTCCATGCCTCATTAAAGACTGTACAATTTAATTTTAATAATCTTCCACCATTTTTCTCTTCATTCTGTAACTAGAATGGTAGATTCTTATGTACGAAAATAGCCACACCTTTTGCCATAGAATTAAACGAAGAATAAACAACTTGCCCAACCCATTCACGTTTGAGTTTCAAATGTTCCTTATCTGTTAAATGAGTTTCCTGTAAAAAAGTAACATCAACTTTTAATTTTTTTAAATAAGCAAGTACTTTCTTATGCTTAATAGGATTATTTAAACCCTGAACATTAAGAGAAGCAAACTTCAATTTAGACATTTCTTACACTCAATAAAACACAACAACAAAAAAAACAAACAAAAAAAAGGAAAAAAGAGAAAAAGAAGAAAAAAAGAAACCCCCCTAAAAAAAGAAAAGAAGAAAGAAAAAAAACCCTTAATTCCCCTTTGAAATTACAACCTAAAATAAAAAAAGTTATATATATAAAAAAAATAATTATTTAAAAAAGATAATAAAAAAAAGCTTCACTCCCTAACCCAAAAATTAAGAAAAAAAAAACAGGTTGGAGGTCACAATTACCTCCTCCTGTTTAAACCACCTAATGCGGTAACTCCCCCAAAATATTGGGTGTGAGATAACTCACACGCAGCTGATGACTTCTGGAGATTGGTGCCCACCCAGTTCCCTCTCCCAACTCCCATCACTATTTGAAATCTTCTCAACAAAAAATAATTAAAAAAAAAAAATTTAAACCAACTTTGCCATTGCGACCACTGTCTCTTCCATTTCTTCCAGAAATCAGATTCCCTTCTTGCAGCTCTACCCTCTTTGGAGACCGTGGAGGACTACGTTGTTCCTGGAATTGCATAATTGGTAAAGACTGAGCAAAATCCATAGTTTCTTTTTGGTTGATATCCATCCTGAAAAATCTTCAGTACCGCAGGGTATCTAAATGTTGCCTTATATAACTTTTTTCCACAATAATTCTTTCACAGAATTAAATTCACGTCGTTGAAACATAATTTCCTGACTCAAATCCGGATAGAAGAAAACACGATTATTCTGAACCATCAAAGGAGATCTGTTTTGCTGTGCATTTCTAATAGCCATACGTAAAATAGTCTCTCTATCACAGTAATTTAAACAACAAACCAGAACAGGTCTTGGATTCTGTCCTGAAAAAGGTCTCCTTCTCAAAGCTCTATGAGCCCATTCCAATATTAAACGTTCAGGAAACTTATCTTGTCCCAACACTTGTGGAATCCATTCAGTGAAAATTTTTCTTGGATCTGGCCCTTCTATGCCTTCTGGCAAGCTGACAATTTTCACATTATTCCGTCTGGATTGGTTCTCCAACTAATCAATCTTTTTTGCTAAATTTTTATTCTGAATCTCTAGCGTTTCAATTGTTTTATTCACATCTTGCAATTGATCTTGTACATCAGATAATCCTTGATCACACATCTCAAGTCTTTCAATAGTTTAGACTTTAAAAGCTCCATAATCAGCCATCTGTTGAGTATTGACATCTACCAATGCATTAATCTTAGAAGTAAGATTATTCATAGAATCACCTAAATGACTCTTGAAAAGTATATCAACATAAGTAGATCCAGACATGGTGGGATCCTGCTGTTCTTGTGGAATCAGAGGACCTTCTATCCCTTCTTTTAATTTAGTAGCTTTTCTTGCAGTTTGACTCCGTGTAAGAGCCCCTGCCACAGACCCCCCCAGAAGTGTCAGGAGGCTGATGATCAGGGTTATCTTTGATCCAAACCTCCTTTAAAAGCTTAGTTACATCAGTATCTGGAAGAGCTGTTGTAACTGGTGGTGTAGCAGTCAAATGACAACTCTTTAACTCTCCAACTGGTGGCGCCCCAGCTAATTCAGCAGTCAAAGTCTCAGTAACAGCACTCACAGTAGACGTTATTTGAAATACTGGCACCCGGCCAGCCCTTTGTTCTAAAGGCTGCTGAGAACGACATTCAGAAAGACCTACTGAAACAGAGCGGAGTTTGAATGCCAAATTCTGTGCTTCTTTTCCTGGATCCATTTCACGCTGAGACGTGGCTTTTTGTAAACAAGCAGGTTCAGATAATTTCGGAAAATATAATTTTTTAACAATCTGTTGATGTTTCCTTTTACTTTTTTTTAACAAATGTACCATTAGGTATTAATTCAACACCTCATACTATTTATAAACTTTTTAAAGAGTTTTAACGGACACTTAAAGACAAAACAATAAGTTAGAGTCAAGAGAGGACTGGAAGGCATGTCTGTTCCTTACGCCATCTTGCCACACCCCCTCGTTCCTGCCAATGCTCATTGCTTATCGCCATGCAGGATATCACCTTGGAAGAAGGTTGTTGGTTCTCGTGGGATCTGCTTAGTCACCGTGTTCATCAGCCATCATGTGTTTTGTCCCGGTTAGTGGGCAGCTACAACCATATATTGTGGAAGAATATGGAGCCCATATTGACAAAGGGCGGGTGTGAATATTTCAATGAAGCTCTGACATTCCCTTTCTCCTTAAGGCCTCAGTTTATGAAAAGGAACATTAAAGTAATTCACGCTCCTGTTGGAGGTTCCTTGTCCTCATTTTACTTCTTTTTCTTTTAGCGAGGGGATGGAGGGAAGATGGGGTAGTTTATGGGGGGGATTCCTTTCTTCTTTCTTTTAACTAGAACACATGTATTTGTGTTTAATTTGTGTTATTATTAGTCGTGTGAATTCTTTGTGGATTTTATTTATAAATAATATTTTTTAAAAATGATCAGAGGTCAATCCACGGGACCCATAGTGGCCTAGAGCTACACTGGGGACGCCTTCCTGCCCCCACTAATCCAAATATCAATGTGATCTACTACGATCGTTGACAAAATCATAGAGGCCCGCTTCACCTGGCCAACAGCATCATCCAGCTATTCCCGTCGGGAAAGAGATCCAGGACTTTCAGAGCCGGTACCACCAGGCCCAGGAACAGCCTCTTCCTCCAAGCAGGGAGAACATGGAACGATTGATGAGCTGCTCGTACAAATACTCCACGACTCTGCTACTTATTCAACAATATCGAGTAATTTTTCTGGACGTGCTGCACATGTATCATTTGTTTGTTGGTATGAGAGCTTGGTTGTGTGTTTGCATGTGTTTACCCCAAGAACGCTGTTTCATCAGGTTGTACTTGTGCTATGGCTGATGGATCCTCCATCAGCCAGCTCCCCACCATGACTACCAGCCCCCCCCACATCTCCATCGGGCACACAAAACTCAAAACGGTCAACCAGTTTACCTATCTCGGCTGCACCATTTCATCAGATGCAAGGATCGACAACGAGATAGACAACAGACTCGCCAAGGCAAATAGCGCGTTTGGAAGACTACACAAAAGAGTCTGGAAAAACAACCAACTGAAAAACCTCACAAAGATAAGCGTATACAGAGCCGTTGTCATACCCACACTCCTGTTCAGCTCCGAATCATGGGTCCTCTACCAGCATCATCTACGGCTCCTAGAACGCTTCCACCAGCGTTGTCTCCGCTCCATCCTCAACATTCATTGGAGCGCCTTCATCCCTAACATCGAAGTACTCGAGATGGCAGAGGCCGACAGTATCGAGTCCAAGCTGCTGAAGATCCAGCTGCGCTGGGTTGGTCACGTCTCCAGAATGGAGGACCATCGCCTTCCCAAGATCGTGTTATATGGCGAGCTCTCCACTGGCCACCGTGACAGAGGTGCACCAAAGAAGAGGTACAAGGACTGCCTAAAGAAATCTCTTGGTGCCTGCCACATTGACCACCGCCAGTGGGCTGATATCGCCTCAAACCGTGCATCTTGATGCCTCACAGTTCGGCGGGCAGCAACCTCCTTTGAAGAAGACCGCAGAGCCCACCTCACTGACAAAAGACAAATGAGGAAAAACCCAAAACCCAACCCCAACCAACCAATTTTCCCCTGCAACCGCTGCAACCGTGTCTGCCTGTCCCGCATTGGACTTGTCAGCCACAATCGAGCCTGCAGCTGACGTGGACATTTACCCCCTCCATAAATCTTCGTCCGCGAAGCCAAGCCAAAGAATGAAAAGACTTGTGCTTTCCAATGGTAATAAATTTGACCTTGTACTTTGGGGCGGGTGCAGAAGAGATTTCCTGGATCGGAGAATGTATCTCATGAAGCTGAGTTGGGCTTCTCTATTCCCCGCCACCCCAACCCCACCCCACAAAATTGACTTTATTCACAAATTATTTCCAAAGAGGAAGACCGTTGCAAGACTTTTCTCCTCCTCCTGTTGCATCCAGATATTCCCTTCACTGCACATTGCTGTATACGTCTCTGTTTACCTTCATTGCCACCACTTTGATACCATGTGGTTACTGCCCCCCTCTGCTGTTAGAGGAGTTCCCCTTGGCATCAGCCTCAGTGCCCGATAATGGGAAGATTATGATCCATCCCCATAGTGCCTTCATGTTGGCTGCACCAAGCCTCTTTCCATCCAACAGCATGTACTCCTGCAGCCTGGAATGTGCCAGTCGGCAGCTTTCACAACCTGACATCTCTGCTTGCTGAAAGACCAACAGGTTTAACATAGAATACGAGAGCACAGGACAAGCACTTCGGCCTTCGATGTTGTGCCGACTGATGTATTCCTACCAAAATAAAAATAACTAACCCCTTCCTCCCTCATAACCCTCCATTCTTTTTTCATTCATGTGACTCAGAGCCTCTTAAATGCCCCTAAGATTTCAGCCTTCACCACCACCCCAGTTCTAGGGCTCGTCCCATGTCCCTGACCTGGTACGCATACACTGCATCACCTCCCCTTGTCATCCTCCTGCTCCCCCCACCTCGAGCCAGTAGGTGTTGGGGACTGTGATAGTACAGATCTATCACCAATGTACTTAGTGTATATAGTTACTGTATCTAGACTGTGCTTACAGCCATTGGCTGAGAGCTAAGCCACGCCTATTGTCTGGGCCTTAAAGGGTTGTGTCCCTAGCCAGTTCGGATCATTCTGGACTGGTCGGCCACCTGTGAAGAGCTCCTGTCTTTTGCTAATAAAAGCCTTGGTTTGGATCAACAAGTCTTTGATTCTTTCGACGAGCTCTACAGGGACCTCAACCAGGGAGCAGATCCGGGAGATGAACCCCAAATACACTAAATTCAAGTTCCCACAGATCAAAACACGTCCATGGGCCAAGGTAAGTGACCCGATGGTGAACCAGACCTCCAGGGGTGGTCTCCATCCTCTGGGTCCATCCCCAATACTGTCCCCTGTCACCCACCAGGCCCATCCCCAAAGCCCCCATTTCCCACCAGGCCTGTCCCCAAACCCCTCTCCTGTTGAGATCATCCCCAAAAACCTATTCACCACTGGGCCTGTCAACAAAGACCCTCTCCCCCACCGATCCCATCCCCAAAGCCTCTGTCCACCACTGGGCCCTTCCCCAATGCTCTGCCCATTGCTTGGACCATCCCCAGAGCTCCTGCCTCCCACCAGGGCTTTCAACAAGCCCCAGTCCCCCACATTCCCAGCCCAAAGTCCCCGTCCCCACCCCCACCCCCTACCCCAATTGGTCTGTACCCAAAAGCCCATCCCCCATCAGGTCTGTCCTCCCACCAGACCCGTTCCCTCACTGGGACCCTCTCCAATCGATCACCCATCACAACTATCCCACCCCAGTTTTTGAACATACCCCTTCCTCCATCTATAGGCCTTGGATTCTGAGTGCTCCTGGGACCCCCAGACAGTGGAGATGTGGGGAGGGAATTGGTCCATGTCCTTCCCGGTGGCTGTGTCCCATACCTTCACCAAGGTGGGGATTCCCCTGATCCTTGGTACAGGGATATCTGTCCCATCTGAGCCAGTCTCTCTCTCTCCCCCCCCCCACCATGGAGAATGTAGTCCAGTTCAGCTGGTTGCTACAGTACACACTGCCCTTCACCTCTTGCCCCAGGACTCTTGCTCCCATTGTCCTTCAACGAGCTTTGTGACCACAGCCAGGAGCTTCCCCCTCCTCGTTACCCTTGACCCTGTGGGTGAGTGGGTGGGACATGACAAGGGTTTGTAGGTGGTGGAATTGGGGTAAGAAAGTTTGGGTGAGACCTGGGAAAGAGAGTGGTGATCATCCGGCTGGTGAGAGGCATTGAAGATGGAGTCAATGGGCAGTTCCCTGCTGGATCCATGTCCAAAACTGTCCCCAGCCAGGTCCATCCTCAATATTATCCCCCGCCGGGTTTATCCCCAATCCTGTCCCTTGCTGGTTCCAACCCCAATACCGTCCCCCACCCGATCTGTCCCGAATACCATCCCCCACCGGGTCCATTTCCAATCCCGTCCCCTCCGGGTCCATCCAAAATCCCGTATCACGCCGAATTCATCCACGATTCTATCCCCGCTGGGTCCATCCCCAATCCTGTCCCCCGCTGGGTCCAACCCCAATATCATCCCCCGCCGGATCCATCCCCAATACCATCCCCCACCGGATCCATTCCCAATTGCTTCCCCGCCGATTCCATATAAAATCCCATCTCACGCCGAGTCCATCCCCCATACCATTCCAACTCGGTCTGTCACTAATTCTTTTGCCTGACAGGTCCTCCCACAAACCCTATTCCCCACTGGTCCCTCACAAAGCTCCTGACCCCCACCAGGTCCATTCCCAAAGCCATTGTTCCCCACCAGGTTGTCCCCAAAGCCCCCGCCTCTCCGCTGGACCTGTCCCGAAACCCCAGCCCCCCAATGGGCCTGCCCCAAAGGCCCATTCGCCATCATGTCTGTCCCCCCACTGGACCGATCCTCTCACTAGGTCCATCTCCAATCGATCACCCATCAGAACTTCCCCACCCCAGTTCCCGAACCTCCTATGTCCCCCACCGACAGGCCTTGGAACCTGAGCTGCTCCTGGGACCCCCAGATGGTGGAGATGTAGGGAGGGCAGTGGTCCAGTCTCCTTGCCGGTGGCAGTGTCCCAGACCTTCACCGAGCTGGGGAATACCCTGAACTTGGCACCAGGACACTTGTCCCATCTGAGCCTGTCCTCTCTCTCCCCCCACCCTGGAGGCTGTGACCCTGTGCAGCTGGCTGCTACAGTACGTACTACCCTTCACCTCTTTCCCCAGGACTCCTGCTCTCACGTCCTTTGACAGGCTGTGTGACTTCAGCCTGGACCTTCCCCCCACCTCGTTACCCTTGGCTCTGTGGGTGAGTGGGTGCGACATGATGAGGGGGTTGTAGGTGGTGGAAATGGCGTAAGAAAGTTTGGGTGAGACCTGGGAAAGAGAGCAGTGATCATCTGGCCAGGGTCAGAGTCACTGGAGAGGGGTCAGAGCATCCCGGAAACAAGGGCACTGGTATTGGAAGCAATCGCAGCTCATGGAAAGTAGAAGGAAGAATCCTGGGAATCATTGAGAGTGGCACAGTTAGTGCCGCGGTTAGAACGCTGTTAAGGGGCCACCAAGCTAAGTTTGAATTTGACACTGTAACTGGGGAGTTGTACATTAGTCCCATGTCTGCGTGGGTTTCCACCAGGTGCTCCTGGTCCTTCCACCATTTAAAACATACCGGGGGTTGTAGGTCATTGGTGTAATTGAGTGGTTGTGGCTCATAGGCTGAAAGGGCCAGTTCCCGGGCTGCATGTGTCAATCTAAAATCCCCATCTAAAATGATAGTCCAGCCTGTCATTAATTATTTAAGGATTCAACTCAAAAGCATGGTCCAGATAGACATCTACAAAACAGTCCTTTCTTTTCTGCTGGCCAAGCTGCTGACAAACAGTCCATATCCCTCGCAACCTTTTCATTCCACGGACCCATTCAACTTGCATTGCATTGTCAATCTCACGGCCTGTGGGAAGAAGTTATTTCCCTGTCTGGCAGTCTGATTTTGTTCCTCCATATCTCCTTCCTGATGGTATTGGGTCAATGATGCTGTGTGCTGGATGTCTGCGGGTCTATTTACATGCATCATCCCTGCAGACAATCAGAGGCCCCTTGTCTCGAAGTCCCATCCATGTGGCCTCTCACTCAGCAATCCCTCGTCGGAATACAACTACCCCCTCCTTACCTACCTCTACCAGCCCTTAGTATCCTCATGACAGTTCCAGACACCTGTTATGAACTGCACCAGCTCTAATTTGGACCCTGGCCTCACCTAAACCATTGGAATAACCAGCGCCTTCTACCCTCGAGAGCCCGAGGGAATCTGCACCCTCAGCAGTGTTCTGCTGGTGCACCATCGAATGCCCTCCATCCCCCTTCCATGGGTTCCCTGCTGTTATTAGGCTCCTGGATGGACCCCACCCTGGCAAAACTACCCATATTTTCACTGATCACTCTGTACCTCTACATTTCGTCCAGGGGTCAAGGTTGTGTTGTGGGACTGGTAGAGAACAAAACACCAATATCAGGAGACAGGGAGCAGTGTAGTGACCCCCAGCTCTGTGAGATGGGGAACAGTGCAGAGACTCCCAACTTCAGGAGACAGGGACCAGCACAGAGACCCCCAGATTGGGAGACCAGCTGAGTTGAACACAAGTCTGGAAGTGGCTGGGCCAGGAAGTATACAAATCTATGTTCCAGGGTAAACTGGAACAAAAACAAGGTAATGCACTTTGGTAAATTAGTCCGCTGTCCTCTTCACAGTCAGAACAGACTACCTGAAGGTGTCGGGGAACTAGCTTGGAGGGGCTGAGGCATGCAACAAAAATTGGTCGGAGCCGATTGTAAAGGTTCACCAGAAATTGGGTCTGTGGGAATGACACTCCCTCTCAGTAATGGGGAAGAACCTGGTCATCAGCTACAAGGTGCTCTCGGTACTGCTGCATGTGATGCAGGTGTGGCCCATCGCACACACCTCTGCCCTGGCTATTACCAGAGCAGTTTCCCTCTTCATGTGGGGATCCAAAATTGATAGAGTGGGAAGGAGGTCCATGTACGTCATCAGACTATGGTGTTATGAGCCTATAGGACCCTAAAACCCAGCAGCAATAGACATTCACCAAGACAAGTAGTTATTTAAACATAAGTTGATTTTAATTATCTTTTAATAAGAAAACAGAATCAAACTTTAACTTATCTCTATTAACTTAACTAACCTTAATCCCCTTCTGATCTAAGTGCACGTGTATGATGTGTGTGTAAATTTAAGAAAAGTTATTTGGTTCACAGTTCAATCTCACTTCTCATTCTTCCAAGTTCACTGGTTGTAGGCAATTCTAATACTGTGCATGGAATTGAACATGTAAAAAGTTCATCAGGCTTTGCCACTTAGGAAAGTTCCGTAGGGTTTGCAGAGAGAGATTTGTTGTTCCAGGATTTCCACAACTGAGCTACCACCATTAGTCACCTCAATGTCTCGCTGATAAAACTTGGCCCATCAGGGTTCTCCAGATGATAACCTCTTTCTTTCAGGCTAGCACAGTATTCCTTCCTGTTCCACTTATTCTGAGAGAAACATCAGACAGATAGCACTTCCAGCCATCCGCCACTCTGGTTCCTACAATCTTCTCCTGGCTTGCACTATTCAGCTGCTTTCAGTGCCACTCATACTCTGGCTGAGAGAGCTTGTTTCACCCCTTTCTCTCTCTCACTCCAACTGAGACTGCTAGAAAGCCCATATGACTCTCTCACTTGCAAACCCCCCCCCCCCCACCTTCTTCAGCAAATAATAGAAGTTATCCTTCTTGGTCAAGCTGTTGTCTTAGCTAAACAAAACACAGGGGTGACCTTTCTGTCGGCACTTTGTAGATATTAAACCAGCCTACCTGTCTCGAAACCAAAATAATGATATATTTCTTTCATGACGTCATTTCAATTAGCAGCTACTTGTGAAATGTGCATAGCCTTCTCCATAGTTTCTGTGATGTTACTGAATATGAATTCTTCAGTATTTCAAATAAGATCTGTTTTAAAATGTGTGTATGTATTTAACCTACTCTAATTTTACCAGATTCTCCCAAATATATATTCCATTACAATGGGATTAAGGGCGTAACCAATGTGGCCCTCATGTGTGAGGCTGCATCAGGCTGAGCATGGAAACTAAGTACAAGGGCACAAAGTGCCGCTATGAACCAAGGATCTACCTGTCTCAGGTGTTCTGAAGGATTGGCGCAATGTTCCAGTCAGCTGGATTTTTCCACATCACCTTTGTGGAAAAGTTTTCATAGACAAACACTTTTGACAACAAAGCCATCAGGTAGTGGTCAGCACGGAATTCCTGCTGACACAGAGAGACCAGGAATTGATGGAAACACTTTTGACAACAAAGCC
The DNA here is from genome assembly GCF_036971445.1 of Narcine bancroftii. Lineage (NCBI taxonomy): Eukaryota > Metazoa > Chordata > Chondrichthyes > Torpediniformes > Narcinidae > Narcine > Narcine bancroftii. Next base: position 58,082,513 of record NC_091479.1, on the reverse strand, counting down.
ATCATGTAGTGGTGAGCACGGAATTCCTGCTGACACAGAGAGACCAGGAATTGATGGATATTGCGGGGTGGTCCCCTGAGCAGAGAATCCAGAGACAGACATCTAGTCCTCCATCTGGTTAGGGAGAGTGAGGCCTTCACGGACAAGGAGTGTGGCCTGAAGGACCGGGTCAAGGAACTTGAGCTGCAGCTTGATAACCTTACTCTGGTTAGGGAGAATGAGATTATCATAGACAAGAGCTGCAGGTAGGTGGTCGCACAGGAGCCCACAGGAGGAGGGGCAGTGGGTTACCATTAGGAGGAGGAAAGTGAGGGGTCAGGTTCATGTGCAAGCACCTGAGTCTGTAATCTTCAGAAATCAGTACTCCACCTTGAATACTGAGGAGGGGGATAGTCAGACTATGGTGGGCAGAGGTGTGGTGTCAACCTTTGTAGGGATAAAAGGAAAAGGGCAATAGTCAAAGGGGATTCAATGGTTAGGAGGACAGACAGAGGTTTTTTGTTGACGCGATAAGGAAAACCGGATGGTGGTTTTCCCCCCTAGTGCCAGGGTCCGGGATGTAAGGACATTCTAAAAGGGGAGGGTAAGGAGCATGAGGTTGTGGTACATGTTGGTACCAATGATGGTGGAAAGAAGGAGGAAGTGGTCCTGCAGAATGAGTATAGGGAGTTGGGTAGGGAGTTTGAAAGGAGGACCATTAATGGGGTAATCTCTGGATTGTTTCCTGTGCTACGTGACAGTGAGGGCAGAAATAGGATTAGGTGGAGATTAAACATGTGGCTCAAGGGGTGGAGTAAGAGACTAGGTTTCAAGTTCTTGGACCATTGGGACCTTTTTTGGGGAAGCTGGGACCTATACCATAATGATGGGGTACATCTTAATCCCAGAGGGACCAGTCTCCTGGCGGGGGCATTTGCTAGGGCTGTCAGGGGGGATTTAAACTCATTTGGTTGGGGACAGGGTTTCAAGTTCGGCAGAACAGCAGGGTGAGGGTTAGTAGGATAAGGAAAGAGACAAGTTTAAATAATTTGAGGGAGGAAAAGCAGGAAGTAGTAAACAGATGTTGCAGTGAAAATTGTGAGAATGGTAGAGAGGAGGATATGCAGAAGGTAGGATGTAGGAGATCCCTGAGTTGTATTTATTTTAATGCGAGGAGCATAGTAAGGAAGCTGGATGAGCTAAAGGTGTGGATTGACATGTGGCATTATGATGTTGTGGCCATTAGCGAGACGTGGTTGAAAGAAGGTTGTGACTCGTAGTTGAATGTTCCAGGATTTCGCTGCTTTAGATGTGACAGAGTTGGTGGATTAAGAGAGGGAGGTGTGGTATTACATTTCAGGGAGGATATTACAGCATTACTGAGGCAAGATAGACTGGAGGGCTCATCAAGAGAGGCAGTGGGGGTAGAGATGAAAAATAAGAAGGGTGAGGTTACTATTATGGGGTATATTATAGGCCTCTAAATGGGGAAAGGGAACGAGGAGAGTAAATGTGCAAGGAAATAGGTGAAATGTGCAAGTGAAATAGGGTGATGTTGGTTGGGGATTTCAATTTTCCGAACATCAATTGGGAAACGCAGGCAGTAAAAGGGCAGGATGGCTTAGTATTTATGCATTGTGTTCAGGATTGCTTTTTGCAGCAATATGTTGAGACGCAAACTAGAGTGGGAGCAGTGTTCGATCTGTTGTTTGGGAATGCAATGGGGCAGGTGACGGAGGTGAGCATTAGGGAGAACTTCGGATCCAATGATCATGGGTCTATTAGCTTTAGCTTAATGATGGAAAGGGATAGGTTGGGTCCGAGGTTTAAGGTCTTCGAGTGGGAGAAGGCCAGATTTGGAGAAATGAAAAGGGATTTGCAGAGAGTTGTGTGGGCTGAACTTTTTCCCGGAAAGGATGTAGAGAAAATTTGGGGGACATTTAGGGGTGAGATTTTGAGAGTACAGGATCTTTATGTTCAAGTCAGGCCAAAGGGGAAGACTAAAGGTTCGAGTGAGCTGTGGTTTTCTGGTGAAATTAAGTTGGTTCGGGACAAGAGGGAGGCCTATACCAAATATAAAAAAATAAGGGATTGAGGAGATGTATGGTCATTACTTAGATTGCAGGAAGAACCTTAAGAGGGAAATTAGAAAGGCAAAAAGAAGGGATGAGGTGTCCATAGCTAATAAGGCAAAGGTGAAACCTAAAGGTTTTTACAGATATGTGAATAGTAAAAGGAGAGTTAAACATAGAATATGTCCACTGGATGATGGGACCAGTGAACTATGTCAGAAACCGTATGAGATGGAGAAATATTGAACAATTTTTTCTCATCTGTATTCACGAGGGAAACGGACATTGGGATATACAAGATTTGAGATGCAAAGGGCTTAGTTACGGAAAGGATAAGGATTAGTAAAACGAGAGTTTTGGAGCTTCTAGGGTCAATTAAGGTGGATAAATCTCCTGGTCCTGATGGGATTTTTCGCAGGACTTTAAGGGAGGTCAGGGGACAAATAGCGGGGGCACTGAGAGTGATTTTTCAAAGATCACTGGAGGAAGGTGTGGTGCCGCAGGATTGGAGGGTTGCAAATGTAGTTCTGTTGTTCAAAAAAGGCAGTAGGTGTAGGCCAAGTAATTATCGGCCAGTAAGTTTGACTTTGGTGGTGGGGAAGTTTATGGAGGGTATTCTTTGAGATAGTATGTACAAATATCTGGATAGGCAGGGATTGATCAGTGGCACCCAGCATGTGTTTGTGAAGGGAAAGTCATGTTTGACGAATCTTGTTGAGGTTTTTGAAGAGGTGACAAGAAAACTGGATGAAGGGAGGACAGTTGATGAGATCTATTTGAATTTTAGTAAGGCTTTTGATAAGGTTCTGCATGTACGGTTAGTTAGGAATGTTCAGTGACTAGGGATTAATAGATAGTGAGATGGATTCAGAAGTGGCTGAGACATAGACAGCAGAAAGTCATGGTGGACAGAATGTCTGTCAGGATGGAAGCCTGTGCCTCAGGTATCAGTGCTGGGTCCCCTGTTGTTTATCATTTTTATTCATGATTTGGATGAGGGTGTGGTTAACTGGGTAAGCAAATATGCAGACGATACGAAAAGAGGGAAAGTGGTAGATGGTGAGGAAGGTTTTCATGGATTACAGGACTTGGTTTGTTTGGAAAAGTGGACTGATGGAATTTAATGTTAACATGTGTGAGGTACTGCATTCCGGAAAAAATAATCAAAATAGGACCTATGCAGTTAAGGGGAGCGCGTCGATGAATGCAGAGGAACAGAGGGATCTTGGAGTTATGGTACAGAGTTCACTGAAGGTGGATTCCCATGTAGACAGGGTGGGTAAGAAGACATATGGTCTGCTGGCCTTCATAAATCATAGAGTGTAGGAGCTGGGAGGTGATGCTGCAGCTGTTTAAGGCATTGGTGAGGCCAGGTTTGGAGTACTGTGCTCAGTTCTAGTCTCCAAACTATAGGAAGGATATAGATAAGGTGGAGAGGGTGCAGAGAAGATTTTGAAGGATGTTGCCTGGCTTACAGCATCTGGATTACAGGGAAAGGTTAGGGAGACTGGGATTTTATTAATTGGAACGTAGACGATTGAGAGGGTACAATGGAGGTATTTAAAATTATGAAAGGAATAGATAGACTAGACATGAGTAGACTCTTTCCACTGAGGGCAGGGAAGGTTGGAACAAGAGGCCATGAATTAAGGGTAAAAGGGCAAAACTTTAAGAGAAATATTAGAGGATGCTTCTTCACTCAGAGAGTGGTGCCAGAATGGAATGAACTTCCGAATGAGATAGTTGTGGCAGGGTCCCTTCTATCATTTAAGAGAAGATTGGATGTGTACATGAAGGTGAGGGGGTTGGTGGAATATTGGTGGAGGGCAGGAGGATTGAGTTAGTGGAGTTGTTCTAATGAACCGGTTGCGGACTCGAAAGGCTGACATGGCCTGTTTCCGCTTTGTAAATGGTTATATGGTTACATGGTGACACAATTTTGCATTTCAATGTCCCATCCCTCGTTACAAAACTCTCTGCTCTCCATGTTAGTGCTGCACATTTCTTCACTGCTGCTATGGCTGGACTCAGAAAGTTTGTTTGATATTTATCCAACTTCAGTTTTGTATCTGCTTCAAATATATATATATGACCAAGCACATATAATCTCACATCCTTTTGTATTTTTATCTTCATAATTTGTCCTAATAATATACTGTAATCCTTCCAAAATTCTTCCACTTTTACACAGGTCCAAACTGATTGGAAAAAAAAGTCTCGATCCCTTATGACATTGAAAATATTTCTTTGAATAATTGGAGATAATTGGAGTTAAGTCCATTTAATTTATATGGAGTATAGCAGAGTTGATGTAGACAATTGTACTTTTATATCTGGCATTAATCATATTTGTAACACTCTTGACACAATCTTGACCCTATTTCTTCTTGAATTTGTATATTTCAATCTTATTTCCACCTTTGTTTCGATTTATATAAATCCTTTTCCCCATATTATATTTGATGTCTATAAAATCTCCTTCCGACATCTGAAACACATTTCTGATGTTTAGGTCATTTCTCTGGGGTAAGATAGAATTGGTGCAAAATATTAGACGGAACCAGTCCATATCCTGCATTTCTAATTGATAACGTGCTGTCCTTACACCAATCTGACCAGCTTCTTTCTGAAATCATCACATCCAAGTCCGACTCCCATCTTTCTCCTGAACTCTGCTATCCTGGTTTTGAATTTTCTCTGTGGAGAACATCATACATTTCATTGATAAATTTGGGTGTATTCCCCATCCAGACTTTTTGTCCCATTTCACTAATATTAGGTGGGGTCAACGTTGGTCCCTATCTTTCTCTTAAGAATGATGTAAGTGGGAGAAAACACTGGCCACTCCGTATTTGTGTTTAATTGTTTGAAGAATTTCTTCCATGTAGCAGTCTTCAAAATATCTTATACCTCTGTCATAACACAAATTTAATATTCTATTACCTCTGTTCCTATTTTGACACACTGGTACTTTTCTTGAGATCCCTACCTTTTTTCCCTAAACATACATTAATTTCTTGCCACATTCTGATCGATGTATCTGTCTTTTTTTCTAGTGATTTGACTCTCCATTTATTGATAAAATACTTTGCTTCCCCTCCTCCATTGTTGTCAGGTTCATGTGGGTCCCACATGTTAAGAACCAGACCAAAGCGGAGGTACAAAGTACACATTTATTTCGGGGAATGAAACAGGACAACGGGGTCGATATGTTAGGCAAACCTCAACACACAGAGTACGCAGGGAGTAAGTATACACTTCTAATTAGGAGGGAGAAACCGACAGAGACTGGGGGAAATTACATGAATGTACACATTGAACATTCAGGATCAAGTTGATACTCTGAGCCCCACCCCTTGACCAGTATGGACACAGCTCTTGCTACCTGACCTCGAGAATCACCCCAACCCCATGTGGAAGGTGCTACTTATTAGCCATGAAGAATCAAAAGAGGCAGAACAAAGGGGGACATGGTCCTTTATAGTTCTGGGGGCAGTGCTGGGATGGCCAATCACTCGGGGCAGGCTGGGCCCCGTTGACTGCTGCGGCCAATGCTCAAAGCCATGCTGGGGCTCAGCAGGGGTCAGTCGAGGTGATTCACTTGGGCCAATTGGGTGAAGGTCAGGGCTGAGTCTGGCCGGGCTGCCTGGACTGCAGCTCCTGGTGATTTAGGTGGGCCAATCGCAAGGATCACCTTGATGGCTTGGAGTGACTCTTTAGGAACTTAGGAAGTAAGAACAGGAGTAGGCCAAAAATGGCCCATCGAGCCTGCTCCACCATTCAATAAGATCATGGCTGATCTAATTTACGACCTAACTCCACCTACCTGCCTTCTCCCCATATCCCCCAATTCCTCTATCTTGTGAAAATTTATCTAACCGAATTTTAAATATGTTTAATGAAGCAGCCTCAACCACTTCCCTGGTTAGAGAATTGCAAACATTCACCACTCTCTGGGAAAAAAAAACTATTTTTCCTCATCTCTGTCCTAAATCTACTCCCCCGAAACTTGAGACTGTGTCCTCTCGTTTTAGTTTCCCCAGCCAGCTCAAAAAACCTTCCTACACCTATCCTATCCATACCTTCATAATCCTATATGTTTCTATAAGATCTCCTCTCATTCTTCTGAACTCGAGCGAATACAATCCTAGTCGATTTAATCTTTCATCATAAGTCAACCACTTCATCCCAGGGATCAACCTAGTAAATCTCCTCTGGACCATCTCCAAAGCCAGTATATCCTTCCTCAAATATGGAGACCAGAACTGGACACAGTACTCCAGGTGCGGTCTCACCAGTACCTTATACAGTTGCAACATTACCTCCTTACTCCTGAATTCAATTCCTCTAGCGATGAAGGCCAACATTCCATTTGCCTTCTTAATAACCTGTTGCACCTGCAACCTAATTTTTTGTGATTCATGCACAAGCACTCCCAAGTCCCTCTGCACAACAGCATGCTGCAGTTTTTCACCCTTTAAATAATATTCAGCTCTTTAATTTTTCTAGCCAAGGTGGATAACCTCACACTTACTAACATTGTACTCCATCTTCCAGACCTTTGCCCACTTATCCAGCTTAACTCTGCAGACTCTCCACATCCTCATTACAATTTGCTCTTCCACTCAATTTGGTGTCATCCGTAAATTTGGCTACACCACATTTTGTCACCTTCTCCAAGTCATCAATGTAAATGATGAACAGTTGTGGGCCTTGCACCAACCCTTGCGGCACCCCACTTACCACTCTCTGCCAACCTGAAAAACTCCCACTTATCCCGACTCTCTGCCTCCTGTCAGACAACCAATTTTCGATCCATGCCAATATACTTCCCCGGATTCCACTTTCCTGTAACTTACTGATAAGTCTCTTATCAAACGCTTTCTATAAATCCAAATATACAACATCAACCTGTTCCCTTCTATACACCGCACCCACTATATCCTCAAAGAATCCTAACAAGTTTGTCAAACAAGATCTTCCCTTTCTAAAACCATGCTGGGTCTGCCTGATTGAACCCTTACGTTCCAAAAGTTTCACTATTTCATCTTTAATGACGGCTTCAAGCATTTTTCCAACTACAGACATCAAGCTAATTGGCTGATAATTTCCAGTCTTCTGCCTGCATCCCTTCTTAAAAAGTGGCATGACATTTGCTGTCTTTCAGTCTGCCGGGACATGCCCAGAATCCAAATAATTTTGGTATATGACCATCAATGCATCAACTATAACTTCTGCCATTTCCTTCAGAACCCTTGGATGCATATCATCAGGACCAGGTGATTTGTCTGGCTTTAGTCCCATTAGTTTCTCCATCACTACTTCCTTTGTAACAACTATTTTATCAAGGCCCTCCCCAACATTCGCATCCTTAACTACGCACTTGGGCATGCTGTTCGTGTCTTCCACCGTGAAGACTGACACAAAATATTTGTTCAATGCCTCGGCCATTTCCTCATTTTTTGCTACCAGTTTTCCTTTCTCATCCTCCAAGGGTCCTATGTTAACTCTGGCCACCCTATTCCATTTTATATATTTATAAATTTTTTTGCTTTCTGTTTTTATATTTTGTGCCAATTTACTTTCATAATCCTTTTTCCCATTTCTTATTACCCACTTTGTAACTCCTTGTTGTCACTTAAAGTTATCCCAATCTTCCAGTTTCCCACTGCTCTTTGCAGCTTTATGCACCTGCACCTTCAATTTTATACTCTCCTTTATTTTCTTTGTTAACCATGGTTGATTTTTCCCTCCCTTGCGCCCCTTTTTCCTGACTGGAATATATTTTTGTTGAGCATTACAAAATATTTCTTTGAAAATCTTCCACTGTTCCTCAACTGTTTCATCAATTAGCCTGTGCTCCTCTCTGCCCAATTCCTCTCTCATCCTATGGTAGTCACCCCTATTTAAGGATAATTTATTAGTTTTAGATCTATTTCCTCTTCCATCTGAATGAGAAATTCAATCATACTATGATCACTATTTCCCAGATGGTCTCTGGCTATTACATCATTTACTCTACCTATCTCATTGCACACCACGAGATCCAGGAGAGCATTTTCTCTTGTGGGTTCCTTAACATGCTGCTCAAGAAAGCTATCACGGATGCATTCTATGAAGTCCTCTTCCAGACTCCCACGACCAACTTGATTTTCCCCATCTATGTGGAAGTTAAAGTCCCCCATGACTACTGCCATATCATTATTACATGCCTCTCTATTTATTTCCTGTGCCACTAAACTATTGTTATTTGGTGGATGATAGATAACACCCACCAATAATTTTTTCCCTTTGTTATTCTTTATCTCTACCCAAATGGACTCAACATTATGCTCTTTAGATCTTATATCATCCTTCACTACTGCGTGGAGCTCATCTTTGATTAAGAGTGCAACTACACCTCCTTTACCATCCTGTCTATCTCTTTGCACCACCTGATACCCTTGAAAGTTTAATTCCCATTTAGGGTCACCTTGTAGCCATATTTCCGTGATGGCTTCCAAATCATAGGCATGGGTACCGATTTGCGCCTCAAGTTCACTAACCTTATTTCTAATACTGCGGGCATTCAGATAAAGTGCCCTTATGCTCTTTGTCCTTTTAATATCTAGTGTCTTCTGTAACCTTTTCTTTTGACTTTTCTGCCCACTATTTTTCTTTGTAATTTTCTTAACACTATCATTGACCCGAAAACTCACTGTACCATCTGATTTTTTACTTTCTCCACCTAACATTACGTTTCCTATTTTACTTCTCCTGGCTATTACTTTATTCTCTTGATTCTTTATCTCTTGATTCATTCTGTACTGTTATTATTAAATTAAAAAATGGTTGGGTTTTTTAAAGCTTGAACTCAAAATGCTGGTTCAGATAGACAACACAGAAACAGGTCCTTTTGCCCCTCTCTCCTGCTGGCTAAGCTGTTGTAATCAGTCCATATTCCTCTCCCCCTTTTCATTCTTTGCTCCCAGTCAGCTCATGTTGCCTTGTCAATCTCATGCCCTGTGGGAAGAAGATGCCTGGCTGTCCTGGCTTTATTCTTCCATATTTCCTTCCAGATGGCATGGGGACAAAGAGGCTCTGTGCTGGATATCTATGAGTCTATTTACAAATCCCATCCCTGCAAACAATCAAGGGTCCCTTGCCTTGAGGTTCCACCCATGTTGCGTCTCCCTCAGCACTCTCTCATCAGAACACTACTGCACCCTCCTCCCCTCCTCTCCCAAGTCTTAGTATCCCGATGACAATTCCAGTCAGCTGCCATGTCTATACCCTGCCCCACCTAAACCGATGGATCGATCAGCACCTTCTCCCCTCAAGAGTTCGAGGAATCCACTCTCTCACAATGTCTTGCTAACTGTGATGTACAATAAACGCTGGCAGAATCTTTGACAAATGGTTCACATTGAGGATAAGGCTTAACGGTGATGTACGGTAAATTGAGATAGATACTGTGACACCAGGTGCACAGTGGGGATAAGTTTTAAAAGTGATGTACGGTAGACTGAGGCAGATATTATGACACAGTGTTCACAGTGGGGAGAAGGTTTAACTGTGATGTACGATAAACGCTGGCAGAATCTTTGACAAATGGTTCACATTGGGGATAAGGTTTAACGGTGATGTACAGTAAACTGAGATAGATACTGTGTCACCAGGTGCACAGTGGGAAATAAGGTTTAACAGTGATGTACGGTAGACTGAGGCAGATACTGTGACACTGTGTGCACAGTGGGAAGAAAATTTAACGATGTTATACGGTGAATTGAGGTAGATAACGTGACTCTAGGTGCACAGCGCAGAGAAGGTTTAATGGTGATGTACGATAAACTGTGGTAGGTACAGTAAAACCGGCCTCACAGTGGGGAAAAGGTTTACTGGTGATGTACAAGAAACTGAGGCAGATGCTGTGACACGGACCGGGTTGACGGTCGATAGAATGTTTAACAGTTCTGTATGATAAACTGTGGCAGAGAAAGTGACACTGTTTTCACTGTTGGGAGAATGTTTAATGGTGATGTACGATAGACGTATGCAGATACTCTGACACCAGCTTCACAGTGGGGAGAATGTTTATCGGTGATGGACGGTGGACTGAGATAGATACTGAGACAATGGGTTCACGGGAGTGAAAATGTATGATAAACTGTGTCAGATACTGTGACACTAGTTTCACAGTGGGTAGAAGTTTTAACAGTGATGAACAGTGGACTTAGGTAGGTACTGTAACACCAGGTTCACAGGGGGAAGAAGGTTTAACGTTGATGTACACTCGACTGAGGCAGAAACTGTGAGACAGGATTCACAGTCGTGAGAAGGTTTAACAGTGTTGTTCTATGAACTGTGTCAGATACTGTGAAAACCACTTTCACATTGGGAGAAGGTTTAACGGTGATGTACGGTAAACTGTGGGAGATACAGTAAAACCAAGTTCACAGTTGGGAGAAGGTTTAACTGTGATGTACAATAAACTGTGGCAGAAACAGTAACAAATGGTTCACATTGGGGAGAATGTCTAACGTGATGTACAATAAACTGTGTCAGATACTGTGACACCAGATTCACAATGGAAATAAGGTTTAACGGTGATGTAAAATAAAATGTGGATGGCAAAGTGACACCAGATTCTCAGTGGAGATAGGTTTAATGCTGATGTATGGATGACTGAGATAGTTACTGTGACATTGGCTTCACAGCAGTGATATTAATGTACGATAAACAGTGTCAGATACTGTGACACCAGGTTCACAGTGGGGAGAATATTTAACGAGATGTACAATAAACTGTGGCAGATTCTGTGACAACAAATTCACAGTGCGGAGAACGTTTAATGGTGATGTACAGTAGACTGGGACAGAAACTGTGACACCGGGTTCAAGAATGTTGAAGGTGATGTACGGTTAACTTTGACAGATATGCTGATGCTGGATTCACTGCAGTGAGAAGGTTTATCAGTGATGTACAACAAATTCTGGCCTATACTGTGACATCAGGTTCATAATGGGGAGAAGGTTTAACAGTGATGTATGGTAGAGGGAGGCAGATACTGTGACACCAGGCTCATTGTATTGTTCATTTATCTTAATTACAACATCTAATTTATATGCTCCATTTTATTGTGGCAGCTTCCAAACATTCCATAAACTTCTATTCTAATCAGATATTGTTCATTTAAATAGGTCACCACTAAAAGCCCAAATTGTTTGGTCTCTTAAGTATTGCTGCACAAAATTAAATGCTTTACCTGGGTTTGGTTCAACGGCACTTCAGTCTGCTTCATTATTTTTTCAGCCCCTCGTTTTGTGCTTTCTGCTTTTCCCAGCCAATTCGCCAAATGGGCATCCAACTCTGTCTTCTCAGCTTGAACCAACGTCTCCTCTGTAAATTTAAGCAAACCAAGGGGACCAAAGTTAACATTTTCACATTTGCATTTTCAAAAACAGAAATAACATGGTGACTTGCAGTTTCACATCATAATCCCACTTGCTAAACTTGCAAGCAACTGCAACGCATCCTACAGCTGGAAAATTGCAAGAGAATTGCTTGGTTAAAGCAAAGATTCCAACCAGACACCCCATTAAAGGCCTCTAAGATAACAACAAATAGCAAGCTGAAAGTTAAATACAAAGATCTGTATCAGGAATATTAACAAGCTTTTAAAAAAAAATCATTTCCACTATTGAAAGAAAACCCCTCAGGGAACACCAGGCTCTTGTTGAACAATTCCTGTTGTACTTCTCAAAATGGTTTGAATCTTGATTTCAAGCAGTCATTTGGTGAAATTGTTGGTCCAGAACAAACCCTGCCGACACACTCCCTTAAATACCTGCAAAGTCCTGGCTCAGCTCTGCTCCATGCTAAAGCTATCAGAGCTTTTCTGAAGAGATAACGGACTTCAGATGCTGGTATGTTGAGTCGAAAAAAACACTAATGCTTCCCTGAACAACACACCTCTCTCTGAAAACCAACAAGAACCTTCCCAAGTGGTTATCATTCACCTTTCGAGCACCAAAGTCTTGTGAACTTTATATATGTTCAATTCTGTGCACAGTATAAGAATGGCCTGCAACCAGTGAAATTGGAGGAATGAGAAGTGAGATTGGACTGTGAACTAAAGAACTTTTCTGAACTTACACACACATTACACACACATGCACTTAGAATTAGAAGGGGTGGGTAAGTTAAGTAAATTAAGTTAAAGTAGTAAAACAGTGATAAGTTAAAATGTAAATCCGTGTTCACGTTTAAAGATAATTAAAATCAATTTTTGTTTAAGTAACCATTTGTCTTGGTGAACATCTACTGCTGCTGTGTTTTGGGATCTTCTGGTCTCGTAACACAGCACCAAGCTTCAGGTTAATATAATAGTCCATAAAAGGGACCCGGCATCTTTTGAAAATTATTAATTGACTCTTCAATAATTTTTTGTAAATATTAACAAGACATAATATCATTTCACTGTTGTATTTGCGTCATTGCAGAATTGCCTTTCCATTCAATCAGAATTAGATTTTTGGGTGCTGTATTTGAGAAAAGATGTGCTGGAGTTGGAGAAGGTCAGAGATGATTTACTGGAATGATATCAGCAATGAAAGTGTTAGTGTATGAGGAACAATTGTCGACTCTTTGACTGTACTATTTGGAGTACAGAAGGATAAGGGGGACCTCAGAGACATTTGAAATGCTGGAAGGCTTGGGCAGAGTAGATATGGCAAAGATGTTTCCCATGGTAGGTGATTCTAGGACAAGAGAGCATAATTTCCAGATAAAAAGGTGTCAATTTAAAACAAATGTGAAAAAATTAATTTTGTCAGTGGGTTGTGAAACCCACGTGAGGTCATTGAGTGTATTTAAGGCAGAGATTGACAGGTATTTGATTAGTCAAGGAATCATAACATATAACATAACATAACAATTACAGCACGGAAACAGGCCATTAGGCCCTTCTAGTCCGCACCGAATCGAATACCCCTCTCTAGTCCCACCTCCCTGCACAATGCCCATAACCCTCCATCTTCTTCTCATCCATATACCTGTCCAACCTTTTCTTAAATAATACAATTGACTTCGCCGCCACTATTTCTCCCGGAAGCTCATTCCACACGGCTACCACTCTCTGAGTAAAGAAGTTCCCCCTCATGTTACCTCTAAACCTCTGCCCCTTAATTCTTAACTCATGTCCTCTTGTTTTAATCTTTCCTCCTCTTAACGGAAATAGTCTATCCACATCCACTCTGGGTACTATGACACTCAAGGGTTATGGGGAGAAAGCTGGGGAGTGGGGGTGAGTGGAAGAATGGTGGAACAGACTCGACGGGCCTACTTCTGCTCCTATATCTTGTTATCTATATCCTGCTAGAGACCTAGTCAACCTTCCTCTTGTATTCCATTCTTAGAAAACATTCTGCATCATGGTTTTATGTCACGTGAACCCATTTCCGATTTAATCCCATGTCACAAGTAACCCAATGCAAATTCTGCATTGAGAGGACTGCAGCTTCCTCATTTTAAAAATTGTTATGGAGCAGTCTCAAATGAGATTTCTTGCTTCTTTTTTAGAAAGGGTTAAAATAGAATCAAGTAAAATAGGAGAGGGAAAAGCAGAAGAATTTATATACAAATGGGAATCAAAAATAATGGTTAGTGATAAAGATACACAATTGTTGAAACATTTGATTAATATATCGAATGAAATAAATGATGAAATTGGTGTAAGTGGATGTACATCACCCAGAATGGCTTTGCTTCAAAATCCTTGTATCTTTTTCAAAGGATCATCATTTTCTGGTTAGCTGGTTTCATAAGGGGATTATAAATGTTGAAGATTGTTATGAAAAGGGTCAATTAATGTCAGCAGTAGGGGTCGCACTGGAGCAATTCATTGAAGGGCAATGGCAGCCCCTGCCCTTCTTGAGCAGACACCTCTGGCCACCCGAGCTCAACTACAGCACCTTTGGCTGAGAGCAATTGGTCCTGTACCTGGCAGACTGAGGCAGGTAATCTGACCACAGCTTCACCGTGGGGAGAATGTTTCATGGAGATATACGATAAACTGTCACAAACACTGTGTTAACAGCAGTGAGAAGGTTTAACACTAATGTATGGTAGACTGTGTCAAATAATGTGACACCAGGTTCACAGTGAGGAGAAGGTTTAATGATAATGAGATAGATACTGTGACAATGGGTTAACAGCAGTGAGAAAGTTTAACACTAATATACAATAAACTGTGTAAGATATTGTGAAACCAGGTTCACATTCGGGAGAAGGTTTAATGATAATGAGATAGATACTGAGACAATGGGTTCACAGCAGTGAAAAGGTTTAACTGTGATGTACGATAAACTATGGCAGAAGCAATGACAAATGGTTCACACTGGGGAGAATGTTTAACTTAATGTACAGTAGATATGGCAGTTCACAGTAGAGAGAAGGTTTAATGGAGATGTACGGTGGACTGTGATGGATACTGTGAAACTGGGTGCACATGTGTGAGGTGGTTTAATAGTGATGTTCAATGAATTGTGGCAGGTACTGTGACACCGGGTTCACAGTGTGGAGCAGGTGTAAAGGTGACACGTGATACATTGTGGCAGATACAGAGACATAGATTTAACAGTGGGGAGAAATTTTAATGGTGATTTTCGGGAGACTGAGGCAGATACTATTTCACCTGGTTCACAGTGGGGAGAAGGTTTAACGCTGATGTATGGTTGACTGAGATAGATACTGTGAAACTGGGTAAACATTGGGGAGAGGATTGAGCGGTGATATATGGTAGACTGAAGTGGATATTGTGACACTGGGTTCACAGTCGGGAGAAGGTTTATCAGTGATGTAAGATAAACTGGGGTAGATACTGTGACACCAGGTTCACAGTGGGAAGGAGATTTAATGGTGATACATGATTCAATGTTGCAGATACAATGATACCGGTTTCACAGTAGGTAGAAGATTTAACATTAATATACAGTAGACTTAGGCAGATTCTGTGACAGTGGGTTCACATTAGGGAGAAGGTTTATTGGTGATTTTCAGTAGATTGACACAGGGTTCACAGTAGTGAGAAGGTTTAACAGTGATGTCCAGTAAATGTTGGCAGATACAATGAAAATGAGTTCACAGAAGTGAGAAGGCTAATAGTGATGTACGATTAACTGTGGCAGAATATCTGAAAACAGTTTTCCAGTGGAGATAAGGTTTATCAGTGATGTATGATAAACTGTGGCAGAAAATCTGACAACAGATTTCCAGTGGGGATAAGGTTTAACAGTGATATGAGATAAACTGTGGCAGATACTGAGACACAAGGTTAACAGAGGTGAGAATGTTTAACAGTGATGTATGGTTGCTTGAGGCAGGTACTCACATCCCGGGCTTACAGTAGTGAGAAAGTTTAATGGTGCTGTACGGCAGACTGAGGCAGATACTTTTACTCCAGGTTCACAGTGGGGGGAAGGTTTATACGGAAGAATGAGGAAGATACTGTGTGACCAGGTTCACAGCAGTAGTTAGAAGGTTTAACAGTGATCTACAATAAACTACAGCAGATGGTGTGGCATCAGGTTAAAAGTGGGGAAAAGATTTCATGGTGATGTACGATATAATGTAGTAAATACTGTGACAATGGATTCACAGTTGAGAGATAGATCAACGGTAATGTACGGTATACTGAGACAGATAATTTGACACCAGGTTCACAGTGGGAAGGAGGTTAAACAGTGATACACGATTCAATGTTGCAGATACAGTGATACCTGTTTCACAGTAGTGAGAATGTTTAATACTGATGTCCAATAAACTGTATCAAATACTGTAACATCAGTTTCACAGTGGGGAGAAGGATTAATGTTGTTGTACAGTGGGCTGAGACATATACTGAAATGCATGTCCTTCAATGCAAAAAGCATAGTGAACAAGGTAGATGAGCTTAGAACCTGGATTGGCACTTAGAATTATGATGTGGTGGCAATTAGTGAGACCTGGTTACGGGAGGGTCAGGACTGGCAACTAAATATTCCAAAATACAGATGTTTTAGATGTGATAGAAGAGGGGGTAAAAAAGGGGGAGGAGTTGCTCTGCTTGTGAAGGAGGACATTACTGCCGTGAGGTGGCAGGATGGTTTGGAGGGATTGTCCAATGAGGCTGTTTGGGTGGAATTGAGGGGTGGAGGAGGCATGAGGGCACGAATAGGAGTGTATTATAGACCACCAAATGGGCCAAGAAAATTGGAGGAGAAAATTTGTAAGGAGATAGCATATATGTGTAATAAACATAAGGTAGTGATCATGGGAGATTTTAACTTACCTCACATTGATTGGGATACCCATACAGTAAGAGGGCTGGATGGGCTAGAGTTTGTCAAATGTGTACAAGATAGTTTTCTTAATCAATACATAGAGGAACCGACTCGGGATGGTGTAATACTGGATCTCCTGTTAGGGAACAAGACAGGTCAGGTATCTGAGGTTAATGTTGGAGAACAATTTGGGTCTAGTGATCACAACTCCATTAGTTTTAGGTTAGTTTTAGGGAAGAGCAAAGAAGGGCCTAAAGTTGAGGTTCTGGATTGGTGAAAAGCAAATTTCGAAGGAATAAGAATGGATTTGGGGAATATTGAGTGGGACATGATTTTTTCAGGAAAGGATGTAAATGAAAAATGAAGAATATTCAAAGAAGAAATTTTGAGAGTACAGAGTAGATATGTCCCAGTGACGATCAAAAGAAAGGCTGGAAGTCATAGGGAGCCTTGGTTTTTGAGGAATATTAGAAATTTGGTTAGGAGAAAGAGGGAGGTGTACAAGAGGTATAAACAGCAGGGTGATGAGAAATTGAAAGAGGACTACAAGGAGTGTAGAAAAAATCTTAAGAAAGAAATTAGAAAGGCCAAAAAGAGGCATGAAGAGGCTTTGGCAGGCAGAGTAAGAATAAATCCAAAGGGTTTCTATAGGTACATTAAAAGTAAAAGATTAGTGAGGGATAGAATTGGACCCCTTTTAGATAGGGAGGGTAGGCGATGTGAGAAGTCAGAGGAGAAGGGGGAAATTTTAAATTATTTCTTTGCCTCAGTATTCACTAGGGAAAAAAATATTGTACCAGTTGAAGTAAAGAAAAATAGTGGGGAGGTCATGAATCATATAAGATAACCAAGGAGGTAGTGATGGCAGTGTTAAAAAAGATAAAGGTGGACAAATCTCTGGGTCCGGACAAAGTATTCCCAAGGACACTCAGGGAGGCTAGTGTACAGATTGTGGGGCCATTAACAGAGATATTTAGCATGTCACTGGTCATGGGGGTAATGCCAGAGGATTGGAGGGTGGCTCATGTTGTTCCCCTGTTTAAGAAAGAGTCCAAATGTAAGCCTGGAAATTATAGACCTGTGAGTCTGACGTCTGTGGTGGGTAAGTTAATGGAAAGTGTTCTGAGGGATGGCATTTACAAATATTTGGAAGAACAGGGATTGATAGGTAGTAGTCAGCATGGTTTTGTCAGGGGTAGATCATGCTTAACAAACCTTATAGAGTTTGTCAAGGGGGTTACAAAAAAGATTGATAAAAGGAAGACTGTGGATGTTGTCTGTTTAGACTTTAGTAAAGCTTTTGACAAAGTTCCCCATAGGAGGTTAGGGAAAAAGGTATCTGTGTAAATATGGGCATTAGGAATAAATAAGGAGGTAGTGAAATGGATTCAGCAATGGTTGGATGGGAGGTGTCAGAGAATAGTGGTAGAAAATTGTTTGTCCAATTGGAGGCCGGTGACTAGTGGAGTTCCACACGGATCGGCCCTGGGTCCACTATTGTTTGTTATATATATTAACGATCTGGAAGAAGGGGTGGTGAATTGGATAAGTAAGTTTGCAGATGATACAAAGATTGGTGGTATTGTGGACAGTGAGGAAGATTACCATAGCTTAAAAAGAGATATAGGAAAGCTAAAGGAGTGGACTGAGAAATGGCTGATGGAATTTAATACGGGTATGTGTGAAGTGTTGCATTTTGGAAAAGCAAATCTAAATAGGTCATATACATTGAATGATAGACAATTGAGGAGAGCAGAGCAACAAAGGAATTGAGGAGTTATGGTAAATAGTACCCTCAAAGTTGATACTCGGGTAGATAGAGTGGTGAAGAAGGAATTTGGAATGTTGGCCTTCATAAATCAGAGTATTGAATTCAAGTGTTGGGATGTTATGATGAAATTGAACAAAGCATTGGTGAGGCCAAGTTTGGAATACTGTGTGCAGTTTTGGTCACCAAATTATAGTAAGGATATAAACAAAATAGAGAGAGTGCAGAGAAGGTTCACGAGAATGTTGACAGGACGTCAGGGTTTGAGTTACAGAGAAAGGTTGAACAGCCTGAGGCTTTTTTCTCTGGAGTATAGAAGAAGATTGAGGGGGGAATTGATGGAGGTGTTCAAGATTTTAAAAGGGACAGAGTCTACATGAATAGGCTTTTTCAATTAAGAGTGGGTGATTTTCAAACCGGAGGCCATGGTTTGAGTTGAAGGGGGAAAATTATAAGGGGAACATGAAGGGGAATTTCTTCACGCAAAGGGTGGTTGGGATGTGGAATAAGCTTCCAGCGGAGGTGATTGAAGCAGGGACGTTATTTACATTAAAGGTAAGACTGAATAATTACATGGAGGGGAGAGGATTGGAGGGTATGGACCAGGTGCTGGTCAGTGGAACTAGGATGTGGGGATTTGTTCCGGCATGGACTGGTAGGGCCAAACTGGCCTGTTCTGTGCTGTATATGGTTATATGGTTATATAGCAAGTAGAGGTTTAACAGTGTTGTATGATAAAATGTGTCAGATAATGTTTCACTAGGTTCACAGTGGGGGGAAGCTTTAATATTGATGTACAGTGCATGGAGACATATTATCACACCCAGTTCACAGTGGGGAGCTTTATCAGTGATGTATAATAAACTCTGGCATATACTGTTATACCAAATTCACAGAGGGGATGGGAGACTGAGACGGATACTGTGAAACCGGGTTCACATTAGTGAGAAGGTTTAACAGTCAGGTTCAATGAACTGTGGCAGGTAGTGTGACACCAGGTTAACAGTGTGGAAGAGGTTTAAAGGTGACACAATGTTGCAGATACAGAGACACAGAGTTAACAGTGAGGAGAATTTTAATGGTGATTTTCAAAAGACTGAGGCAGATATTATTTCACTGGGTTCACAGTGGGGAGAAGGTCTATGGGCAATGTAAGTTATATTGAGGTGGATCATGTGACACCAGGTTCACAGTGGGGAGAAGGTTTAACAGTAATGTACAACGAACTCCGGCACAAAATGTGACACAGGTTCACAGTGGGGAGAAGGTTTAATTCTGATACATGGGAGACTGTGGCAGATACTGTGACACTGGGTTCACAGTGGGGAGAAGGTTTAAAAGTGATGTACGTTAAACTGGGGCAGATACAGTGACACCGCGTTCACAGTAGTGAGAAGGTTTAACAGTGATGTATGGTGAATTTTGGCAGATACCATGAAAATTTGTTCACAGAAGAGAGAAGGTTTAAAACAGATGTGCGATAAACTGTGGCTAATACTGTGACAAAAGGTTCACAGTTGGGAGAAGGTTTAATGGTGATGTACGGCAGATTGAGGCAGATACTGTTACATCGGGTTTACAGAGGGGAGATGGTTTAATGGTGCTATACAGAAGAATGAGGAAGATACTGTGTTACCGGGTTCACAGCAGTAGTTAGTTGGTTTAACAGTGATGTATAATAAACTACAGCAGATGCTGTGGCATCAGGTCAACAGTGGGGAAAAGGTTTAACGGTGATGTATGATATAATGTGGCAAATACTGTGACACTGGATTAACAGTTGAGAGATAGATCAACAGTGAAGTACGGTAGACTGAGACAGATACTGTGACACTGTTCACAGTGGGGAGAACATTTAACGATGATGTACGGTGAATTGAGGAAGATACCATGACTCGAGGTGCAAAGAGCGGAGAAGGTTTAATGGTGATGTACGATAAACTATGGTAGGTACAGTAAAATAGGGGTCACAGTGGGGAAAAGGTTTACTGGTGATGTACAGAAACTGAGGCAGATGCTTTGACACTGTGTTCACATTGGGGATAAGGTTTAACGGTGATGTATGGTAAATTGAGATAGATACTGTGACACCAGGTGCACAGTGGGGAATAAGGTTTAACAATGATGTACGGTAGACTGAGACAGATACTGTGACACTATGTTCACAGTGGGGAGAAGGTTTAACTGTGATGTATGATAAATGCTGGCAGAAACTTTGACAAATGGTTCACATTGGGGATAAGGTTTAACGGTGATGTACAGTCAATTGAGATAGATACTGTGACACCAGGTGCATAGTGGGGAATAAGGTTTAACAGTGATGTACGGTAGACTGAGGCAGATACTGTTACACTGTGTTCACAGTGGGAAGAACATTTAATGATGATATACAGTGAATTGAGGTAGATACCGTGACTCTAGGTGCACAGCGCAGAGAAGGTTTAATGGTGATTTACGATAAACTGTGGTAGGTACAGTAAAACCGGCCTCACAGTGGGGAAAAGGTTTACTGGCGATGTACGAGAAACTGAGACAGATGCTGTGACACGGATCGGGTTGACGGTCGATAGAATGTTTAACAGTTCTGTATGATAAATTGTGGCAGAGAAAGTGACACTGTTTTCACTGTTGGGAGAATGTTTAATGGTGATGTACGATAGACGTATGCAGATACTCTGACACCAGCTTCACAGTGGGGAGAATGTTTATCAGTGATGTACGGTGGACTGAGATAGATACTGAGACAATGGGTTCACGGGAGTGAAAATGTTTAACATTAATGTACGATAAACTGTGTCAGATACTGTGACACCAGTTTCAAAATGGGGAGAATGTTTAACGAAATGTACAATAAACTGTGGCAGAAACTGTGACACTAGATTCACAGTGGGTGATGAACAGTAGACTTAGGTAGGTACTGTAACACCAGGTTCACAGGGGGGGAGAAGGTTTAACGTTGATGTACACTCAACTGAGGGAGAAACTGTGAGACAGGATTCACAGTCGTGAGAAGGTTTAACAGTGATGTTCTATAAACTGTGTCAGATACTGTGAAAACCACTTTCACATTGGGAGAAGATTTAATGGTGATGTACGATAAACTGTGGGAGATACAGTAAAACCGAGTTCACAGTCGGGAGAAGGTTTAACTGTGATGCACGATAAACCGTGGCAGAAACAGTAACAAATGGTTCACATTGGGGAGAATGTTTAACGTGATGTACACTCGACTGAGGCAGAAATTGTGAAACAAGATTCACAGTCATTAGAAGGTGTAACAATGATGTTCTATAAACTGTGTCAGATCATGTGAAAACCACTTTCCATTGGGAGAAGGTTTAACGGTGATGTACAATAAACTGTGTCAGGTACTGTGACACCAGGTTCACATTGGGGAGAATGTTTAACAGTAATTTACGATAAATTGTGTCAGATACTGTGACACCAGGTTCACAGTGGGGAGAATTTTTAACAGTAATTTATGATAAACTGTGTCAGATACTGACACCAGATTCACAGTGGGGAGAATGTTTAACGCGATGTACAATAAACTGTGGCAGATACTGTGACACCAGGTTCACAGTGGGGAGAATGTTTAATGAGATGTACAATAAACTGTGGCAGATTCTGAGACAACAAGTTCACAGAGAGGAGAACACTTAATGGT
Organism: Narcine bancroftii; assembly: GCF_036971445.1. Lineage (NCBI taxonomy): Eukaryota > Metazoa > Chordata > Chondrichthyes > Torpediniformes > Narcinidae > Narcine > Narcine bancroftii. Next base: position 58,060,727 of record NC_091479.1, on the reverse strand, counting down.
GATGTGCAATAGACTGGGACAGAAACTGTGACACTGGGTTCAGAGTGGAAGAATGCTGAAGGTGATGTATGGTTAACTTTGACAGATATGCTGACGCTGGATTCACTGTAGTGAGAAGGCTTAACAGCGATATACAATAAATTCTGGCCTATACTGTGACATCAGGTTCATATTGAGGAGAAGGTTTAACGGTGATGTATGGTTGAGGGAGGCAGATACTGTGACACCAGGCTCATTGTATTATTCATTTATCTTAATTACAATATCTAATTTATATGCTCCATTTTTTTGTGGCAACTTCCAAACATTTCATAAACTTCAATTCTAAACAGATTTTGTTCATTTAAATAGGTCACCACTAAAAGCCCAAATTGTTTGGTCTCATAAGTACACGGTACAAAATTAAATTTTTATTTGGGTTTGGTTTCAACGGCACTACAGTCTGCTTCATTATTTTTTCAGTCCCTCGTTTTGTACTTTCTGCTTTGCCCAGCCGATTCGCCAAATGGGCATCCAACTCTCTCTTCTCTGTTTGACCCAACGACTCCTCTGTCAACTTTAGCAAACCAAGGAGATCAAAGTTAAAATTTTCACATTGGCATTTTCAAAAATAAAAATGATGCTGTGAATTGCAGTTTCACATCATAATCCCACTTGCTAAACTTGCAAGCAACTGCACCACATCCTACAGCTGGAAAATTGCAAGCGAACTGCTTGATTAAAGCAAAGGTTCCACCCAGTCACCCCATTAAAGGCCTCCAAGTTAACAACAGATAGCAACCTGAAAGTTAAATAAAAAGATCTGCATCTGGAAGATTAACGGGCTTTAAAAAAATCATTTCCGCTATTGAAAGAAAACTCCTCAGGGAACACCAGGCTCTTGTTGAACAATTCCTGTTGTATTCCTCAAAATGGTTTGAATCTTGATTTCAAGCAGAGACATTTAGTGAGATTGTTGGTCCAGAACAAACCCTGCCCACACACTTCCTTAAATACCTGCAAAGTCCTGGTTCAGCTCTGCTCCATGCTAATGCTATCAGAGCTTTTCTGAAGAGATAAAGGACTTCAGATGCTGGTACGTTGAGTCAAAAACACCCTAATACTTCCCTGAACAACACACCTCTCTCTGAAAACCAACAAGAACCTTCCCAAACAGTAATTATTTACCTTCCTAGCACCAAACCTGGTGAACTTTATATATGTTAAATTCTGTGCACAGTAGAAGAATGGTCTGCAACAAGTGGACTTGGAGAAATGAGAAGTGAGATTGGACTGTGAAACAAAGAACTTTTCTGAACTTACACACACGTTACACACACGTGCACTTAGAATTAGAAGGGGGGTAAGTTAGGTAAAGTAAGTTAGTAAAATAGTGAAAAGTTAAAGTGTTATTCCGTGTTCATGTTTAAAGATAATTAAAATCAATTTTTGTTTAAGTAACCATTTGTCTTGGTGAATAGCTATTGCTGCTGGGTTTTGGGATCTTCTGGTCTCGTAACACAGCATCAAGTTTCAGGTTATGATAATAGTCCATAAAAGGGACCCGGCATCTTTTGAAAATTATTATTTTTTTGTAAATATCAACAAGACATAATATCATTTAACTGTTGTGTTTGTGTCATTGGAGAATTGCCTTTCCATTCAATCAGAATTAGAGTTTTGGGTGCTGTATTTGAGAAAAGATGTGCTGGTGTTGGAGAAGGTCAGAGATGATTTACTGGAATGATATCAGCAATGAAAGGGTTAGTGTATGAGGAACAATTGTCGACTCTTTGACTGTACTAGTTGGAGTACAGAAGGATAAGGGGGGCCTTAGAGGCATTTGAAATGCTGGAAGGCTTGGGCAGAGTACATTTGGCAAAGATGTTTCCCATGGTAGGGGATTCTAGGACAAGAGAGCATAATTTCAGGATAAAAGGGTATCAATTTAAAACAAATGTGAAAAAATTGATTTTGTCAGTGGGTCATGAAACCCACATGAGGTCATTGGGTGTATTTAAGGCAGAGATTGACAGGTATTTGATTAGTCAAGGAATCAAGGGTTATGGGGAGAAAGCTGGGGAGTGGGGGTGAGTGGAAGAATGGTGGAATAGACTCGACAGGCCTACTTATGCTCCTATATCTTGTGATCTATATCCTGCTAGAGACCTAGTCAACCTTCCTCTTGTATTCCATTCTTAGAAAACATTCTGCATCGTGGTTTTATGTCACGTGAAGCCATTTCCAATTGAATCCCATGTTACAAGTAACCCAATGCAAATTCTGCATTGAGAGGACTGCAGCTTCCTCATTTTAAAAATTGTTATGGAGCAGTCTCAAATGAGATTTCTTGCTTATTTTTTTGAAAGGGTTAAAATAGAATCAAATAAAATAGGAGAGGGAAAAGCAGAAGAATATATATACAAGTGGGAATCAAAATTAATAGTTAGTGATAAAGATACACAATTGTTGAAACATTTGATTGATATATGGAATAAAATAAATAATGAAATTGGTGTAAGTGGATGTACATCACCCAGAATGGCTTTACTTCAAAATCCTTGTATCTTTTTCAAAGGATCATCAATTTCTGGATAGCTGGTTTCATAAGTGGATTATAAATGTTGAAGATTGTTATGAAAGGGGTCAATTAATGTCATTTGAGCAACTGAGAAATAAATATCGTATAACTCATCTCAATCTTTTTTGCTATTTCCAACATAGAGCATATTTGAAGGATAATTTTGGACCAACCATGTTGTACTGAAATAGAACTCAATGCAAGCTCTTTTTGGGGAGAATTTCAAATTTTTTGGAACAAGTTACAGGAGTTGTTTTTCCACAAAATCCAACTTTATTTTTATTAGGAAATATTGAAGGAACAAGGCACAAATTAAAACTATTAATATATCAATTGAAATTTGTTTAATTAATGTTAGCGGTGATGAGGAAATGTTTTGCACTTATTGGAAATCAGATATATTTTTAGGGATGCCAAGATGACATGCAAACATTTAAATTTGTATTCCTTTAGAAAAAATTACATGAAGCTTGAGAAATATATACTCGATGCTTTTGCAAATTTTGCACCTCTAATATTCAAATATTAGGCTTCAATTTGTAATAATGCCTTTTCCATCCCTCTAGACATGTGAGATTCTCCGCTAAGTTGTAACATTTTTATTTAGATTTGTTAGATTTCCTCGCCACCATGAACTCTGGGGAGGCGGAGAACTAACACAGGGGACCAGAAAACAGGAAGACCACACACCATCAACATCTTAGAAGCAGAGGATTCATTCCACGGGTCAGTGACAATGGAAGCAGACCAGTAAGGGGTTTTGCAGCTGAAGGTTCTACATAGGTGACAGGCTGTTGGTAATTTGAGGAGAGAAACTCACGCAGGCAGTGGGCTTCTGGAGAAAGCAGTCAAGGAACTCACACTAGGCTGTGGATTGCGAGAGACTGGTTCAAAACTGGCTAAAAGGGTATCAGGTATCACACTTGAGATACGAGTGGGTGCTAAATGGTTCCTAACCGTGTCAGAGGTTCAAAACAGGAGCTCGCATTGCCAATGACTTGGATTGGTCTGTGAGCATTGAAAGAGAATCCACAGACCCTCAGTGACTTGGCCCAGGGTGCAGATGGTGGCGGTGGTGGAGGCGGTGGGGGAGAGCACAACTCTCTTTTGCTTCTTTCTCTTACTGCAAGATGCATTTCAGGCAATTTCTGCCAATGGCGAATCTGTCTGCCTGACAGCAGGAAAAAAAACAATTGAGTTTCAAGTTTCAAACTATTACAAACTCCACTCACCAGAGCTAGCTGGATTATAACTCTTTCCACTTTTTTTTTTGCAAGGACACCATTGATTTTATCACAACTCCTCCGCTGCATCTGTCCTGTGACAGATTATATATTTTTCATTGTATATTGATATGTTTTTGAAAGAGTTGGATTGTAGGTATCGTGTAGGTCACAAAAAAACACAAACACTTCACAAATTAGGACTTATTTAAATTGCAAGAGCTTTGCTGAGAGTGAGTCATTCAGGTGCCGAGAGCCTTTGCAAAGACAAAACAAGGAGACTGCTTTGCTATCATTTCAAAAGCAGGTGTAAATGGATTATTGTTTTTAAAGCAACAGAGAATGGACTCAGAAGTTTGTGTCTGGTGCAATAATCTGGCTGGTTCCAGTTTGCTGTTCTAAGAAGTTCATGTGGTTTTGCAAGCAGAGAGAGGAGGCCAAATCGGCTTTTTCTAAAAGAGAATGAGAGAGAGAGAGAGAGAGAGAGAGAGAGAGAGAGAGACAGGAGAGAGAGAGAGAGAGACAGAGAGAGACAGAGAGAGAGAGAGAGAGAGAGAGAGAGAGAGAGAGAGAGAGAGAGATGGCAAGCTGGCATTTTTTTGAAACCCCACTTTGAAGACGGGTTTTGAGTTCTCAGTTCAGCCTGTTGAAAAACCTTGTTGTCCATACAAGAGGAAATAGCTGGCTAGAAATGGTGTTTCACCTGAAATAAGGGAAACAAAAGGAACTCAATGGTGACCTGCAGAAGAGGTTATCATTTGGAAAACCCTGATGGTGCTAGTTTCTTTGGCAAGACACCAAAGTGACTGATCAGAGGGAATCAGTTTTTGTGTGTCCAATGAGCAAGAAATCCCTCTCTGAAACCTACAAGAGCCTTCCTGGAGGGTAACCATTTACTTTTAAGCACCAGAACTTGGTGAAAATTCATAAATGTTGAATACTGTGCACAGTATAAGAATTGAAAGACACCTGTGAACTTGGAGTTGTGTCAAAGAACTTTATACATATTAAATACACCTGTGCTTAAAATTAGAAGGGGGCAATGTAAGACTATTAAGTTAATAGTGATAAGTTAAAGTTTGATCCTGTTCTTTTTTTAGAGAAAATTAAAAATAACATTTGTTAAAGTATCTCTTTGTCTTGGTGATTTCCTATTGCTGCTAGGTTTTGGGGTCCTCTGGGCCTGTAACAGTCCCAGGATGAGGTCTTCTACTCCAGGACACCCAAAATGTCTTATTTCTTCAATAAATGCAATTTCCCCATCTGTACCCGTATCTCCAATTCTCTTTCTGCCCTTACCCCACCTCCTCTCCAGCCGAACAAGGACACAATCTCTCAGGTTTCTCACTTACCACCCGTCAGCTGCCACATCTGACATGTTAACCTTGAACACTACCAACTTCAGCACCATCCTCTAACCTGGTCCGCTCAGATCCTCTTTTCACAGGGGCACATCTTTCTGTGACTCCCTCAATGGCACTTTCCTCTCCGCCCACCACCACCTGATGCACTCCCCATTGTAACTGCAGAAATTGCCAAACTTGTCCCTTCCTATCCTCTCACCTTCATACAAGGCCATATTCAGATCTTCCAGATGAGGCAGTGTTTCACATGTACCCCATCCAACTACATTTGGTTGACTCAGTTGACCTCGATATCAGCAAGACCAAATACAGACTGGGTGGCCATTTTGCTAAACACATGCGCTCTGTGGATATAAACTTGAGCTTCCTGTGACCTACCATATCAATTCTCAAACTCTTCCAGCAACATGTCTGTTGGACCCATCCTTCGCCAGGGTGAGGGCAAACAATCTTAAAGAAAACACGTTATATTCCTCCTAGGCAGCTTTAACACGAATGTTTCTAATTTAAGCAGCCACTCACCTCTGTCTGATTTCACTGTTTCCATCATTTGAATATATTTACTCCTTTAAGGTAGAAGAGTTGACAGTGGTGTTTTCCCCATATAGCTTACCATTGAACAACTGGGAAAATTAAGTGGCAGTTGTTGCAGAATGAATGGGGTTATTGCTCAAAATCTGCCTGTGATCGAAAGTATTCTTGGACTGAATAGACATCTGGGCCAAATGGCTATTTAAGGACAATCTGTACATGATTGTACATCCTAAAGTACAATGACTACTTCTATCCACTAAAGATTGTTAAAGAGCAAGAATAGACAATACAATCACATAAAATTCCCATCCATACAGCACACATATTAATACACAAAACAATCACACCTCCTTAGTGGTCAGGAAGTGCCTACACTTCCCAAGGAGGTTGAGGAGTTCAAGGCCAACGGCTCTCATCCTGAGGTTTTACACAGGCGCAATTGAGTCTCCTGTCTGGCTACATCATTGGATGGTCCAGTAGCTGTAAAGCATCAGACAGGAATGATGCAAAGAGTTGTGAGGATCACTGGGGTCTGCCTTTCTTCTGTAGATGAAATTTACTGGGAGTGTTGTTCAAATAGGGCTCAAGGGATTGTACAAAGACCATTTCCATGCAGTGCACAGCATCTTTAACCACGTCCATCATCAAAATCAGGACTGCCAGGCTGGGGAATAGCTTCTTCCCACAGGGTGTGAGATGGATGAATAGTATCTTGTAAGTGGGATAATCATCCAAAATATTTACATATGTAGCGGCTACTTTGATAGAGCTACTAAAGGAACACACACACATCAGGTTAGTCAACACAAGACTGCTTTATTCAGACTTTACAGGCTTCTTTTATTTACAGCCTGTCCCGGGCTCCATGGGTCAAGGTGGGACATCATTATGAGTTTGCTGCTGATCCATGGGACCACAGGCTTAAATTAAGCCCTGTGAGTGTCCCGTGCCTTCCAGCAGGAGAATCCACGGTTCAACGTGCCATTCCTCGGCACGCAGCACCACGCGAGGGTGGTCAATTAAATGGATGAGTTCCTACCTCTCTGTCTCATGATTTCACGCACCCGCCAAAGAACCTTGCCACTCGGCCCACAAGACAGCTGCTACACCAACCCTCCTCCCCACCCAAAACCATCACCAGAAACTAAAACACCAGCTGCATGCACTTTAGGTGGAGCCCCTCGCCGTCTGGGCTGCGGGTACTGAATGGGTGAAGCGGGATCCACATGGGCAGGCTTGAGTCTGTCCACACTAAACAGCTGTGAATGCCCCCCAATGTCCAAAGTATGAAGATGTCCATCCATCTTCACCACGTGGAAAGGGCGCTCATACGGTCGTTGTAACAGGACTCTTGGGATAAAAACAAAATCAGCATCCAGGAGTGGTGGAGGCACATTCTGTTTAGGGGATCCAAGCCAGTGGGTAGGAAAAGGTTTGCTGATCGTGATATCGTCAAAGCTGCTGAAGGACGTTCAGATCAGAGTTCGTTGTGAAATGAATGTCCCATGAAACTGTAATACAATAAACCATATCTGCGGACAATGCAGACATATCTTCCTTTGGAGCCGTGCGCTTTCCCAATAGAACCCATGGCAACTCATCAACCTCATTGGGACCGGTGAGTCGGGCCTTAAATGCGGACTTCAATTTCCGGTGGAAACATTCCACAAGGCTGTTGGACTGTCGGTAAATTGTGTTCCGCAGTCTGAAGTAATGTGTGTCGGGAAACCAAATCTATCCATTCAATTGACAATGAATGCTCTGGTCCTTGTCTCAGTGTCACTGGATGGCAATGAGTTGGCGTCTGGCCAGCGCGTGAAACTTTCTACAACTGTTAGAATGCATCTCGTGTTTTGAGATACTGGCAATGGTCCGAGCAGTTCCACATGCATGTGTTCCAACAACCTGTATTCTCCGGGAAAGGTTGAAGAGGTGCCTTAGTGTGGCACTGAATTTTGGCAGTAAGGTTGGCCGCCCAGTTGTGCTGCCCCCTGCTGTATGTCCAGGTTAGTAATGGCCGTACTGTATGCCTGAACATCGGGGTCCATTGCCTGGACACTGGCTAATTCAGGAATATCAATGTCACCTTGTTGGTCAGGACAGAATATTCGTGATGCCATTGTTTTTACCAGAAATATAGCGCACGTCCATGGTAAATTCTGAAATATATGACAGTGACCCTGTTGTCTTGCCGACCGTTATTTTGCTGAAGGCAAAAATGAGTGGCTAGTGGTCTGTGAACACAGTGAAATGCTGGCCCTCCAAACCAAATCGGAAGTGCCATGTGGCTCAATACAGTGCACTTTATTTAATCTCCAATGGCCATAAATGTCAGCTAAAGAATGCGAGGGGTTGGCAATGGCCATCGACATACTGTTTTTGGAGGTATTGAAATTCGGAGAGATAATACCGGGAAATTCATTGAGCAGGGCAGCATTGGCATCTTTGTGCAGGGTATGCACCCTGAGATGCAGAACTCTCCCTTTGCTGCAGACCAGTGGGTATGTTTGAAAACTGGTAGCATGAACCAATTTCCTCCATGTCAACTGGCAAGTCATGGGGCCTTAAAAAATCTGCACCAATAATGGGCTGTGCAATGGAAGCCAATACGCAATTCCAATGGAATGTCGCACCTCCTATCCCAATCATGATTCGTCGTATGCCAAAGCAGGGAATTGTAATCCCATTTGCTGTTTGAAGAGCCAGGTATTGTTATTTATGTGGTTTTTATTTCAAAATAGGTTGGCGGGAGCAAACGGACCACAGCATTCGTGTCTACAAGAAACTTGTGCTTACCTGTGTCGTCTTGAAGATACAATAGGCCCATACTTGTACCAGCTGCCGAGGCCATTAATGGTAGCAGCTTTTTCGTTTCCTGCCTTTTTTCTCTTATAGGTACATGGCAGGATACATTTATGTGCATTCTTTCCGCAATGGTGATGGTACGTCATGGGGATGGTGGAAATCCATGTTCATGATTGATATTGCGACATGACCTGGGAGTTTGGACAGGAGTAGAGTCTCAAAAAGTAAACAATGAGAATGACCATCTGCTAATGGAAGCATCTCATTCATTAAATCAGATGGATTCCTGTCACCCAGGCCCTCCATATTTAAAAGCCGCAAGCCACACTCATGTCTTGTCATTTCCAGCGTATCCAGGAGAAATTGGCAGAACCTGGTGTACTGGTTTTCTGCCAGGGTATTGGCAATAAATTCTCTTACTCAAGATGCCATAGCAGCATCCAATGCACCTACTATGTGCCAGAATTTCATGTCCTCTGCCATTATGCCACAAGACAAATCTAGGTTTCAGCCTGATTAAGCAATACCCGAGGTTGATTGGTCCAGAAAGGAGGCAAGTGAAGTCCTAACATCAATTCGGAAACACAGTCAGTGAGAGGTCAGCATGGCTTAGAGTTCAGAAAATGTGTTGAAGACTGCTTTTTGCAGCAGTATGTGGAGATGCCCACTAGAGGGGGGGGGGGCAGTGTTTGATCTGTGGTTAGGGAATGAGCATGTGATGGAGTAAGCGTTATGGAAAACTTCAGATCCAGTGATCATGGGTTCATTAGATTGAGCTTAATTATGGAAGGGGATAGGTTGGGTCTGAAGTTGAAGGTCTTCGAGTAGGGGAAGGCCAGATTTGAGGAAATGAGAAGGAATTTGCAGAGAGTTGTGTGGGCTGATCTTTTAGCTGGAAATGATGAAGAGGAAAATTGAGCGTATTTAAAAGGTGAGATTTTGAGAGTACAGGATCTTTATGTTCCAGATTGGCCGAAAAGGAGCCGTGGTTTTCTAGAAAAATTAGGAACGGTTCAGGATGAAAGGGAGGCCCAAGCTAAATATAAGAAACAAAAGATTGATGAGATGTATGATCCTTACTTAGATTGCAGAAAGAACCTCAAGAGGGAAATTAGAAAGGCAAAAAGAAGGTATGAGATGCCCATGGCAAATAAGGTGAAAGTGAATCCTTGGGGTTTTTACATATATGTGAACAGTAAAAGGAGGGTTAGAGATAGGGTAGGTCCACTGGAAAATGGGAACGGTGGATGTGAGGAGCTGCATGAGACGGGGGAGATATTGAACAATTTTTTGCTCTTCTGTATTCACAAGGGAAAGGGACACTGGATTATGTGAGATAAAAGAGGTGAATAGCTTAGTTATGGAAAGAATAGGGATTAGTAAAGAGAGGGTTTTGGAGCTTCCAGGGTCAATAGAGGTGGATAAGTCTCCTGGTCCTGATTGGATTTTTCCCAGGACGTTAAGGGAGGTCAGGGAGCAAATAGCGGGGGCTCAGACAGTGATTTTTCAAAGATCACTGGAGGAGGGTGTGGTGCCGCAGGATTGAAGGGTTGCAAATGTAGTTCCACTGTTTAAAAAAAGCACAAGGGGCAGGCCAAGTAATTATTGGCCAGTAAGTTTGACTTTGGTGGTGGCGAAAGATATGGAGGGTATTCTTAGAGATAGTATGTACAAATATCTGGATAGACAGAGATTGATCAGTGGCACCCAGCATGGGTTTGTGTAGGGAGAATCATTTTAACGAATCTTGTTGAATTTTTTGAAGAGGTGACAAGAAAAGTGGATGAAGGTAGGGCAGTTGACGAGTCTATTTGAATTTTAGTAAGGATTTGGATAAGGTTCTGCATGTAATGTTAGTTAGCAAGGTTCAGTCACTAGGGATTTATAGATCGTGAGATGGGTTCAGAGGTGGCTGGGACATAGACAGCAGAGAGTCATGGTGGACAACTGTCTGTCAGCATGGAAGCCTGTGACGAGCGGTGTGCCTCAGGGATCGGTGCTGGGTCCCCTGTTGTTTATCATTTATATTCATGATTTGGATGAGGGGGTGATTAACTGGGCAAGCAAATATGCAGACTATATGAAAATAGGGGGAGTGGTGGATGGTGAGGAAGGTTTTCTTGGATTACAGGATTTGGTTTGTTTGGAAAAGATGGCAGATGGAATTTAATGTTAACAAGTGTGAGGTGCTGCATTCTGGAAAAAATAATCAAAATAGGACATATACAGTTAAGGGGAGGGCATCGAGGAATGCAGAGGAACAGAGGTATCTTGGAGTTATGGTACAGAGTTCACTGAAGGTGGATTCCCAGGTAGTCAGCGTAGTTAAGAAGGCATATGGCCTGCTGGCCTTCATAAATCATAGCATAGACTAGCGTTTAAGGCATTGGTGAGGCCAGGTTTGGAGAATTGTGTTCAGTTCTGGTTTCCAAATTATAGGAATGATATAGATAAGGTGGAGAGGGTGCAGAGAAGATTTACAAAAATGTTGCCTGACTTACAACATCTAGAGTACAAAGAAAGATTAAGGAGACTGCGACTTTATTCATTGGAAAGTCGATGGTTGAAGGGGGTTATAATCGAAGTATTTAAAATTATGAAGGGAATAGATAGACTAGACATGAGTAGACTCTTTCCCCTGAGGGCGGGGGAGGTTGGAACAAGAGGGCATAAGTTAAGGGTAAGGGGGCAAAACTTTAGGAGAAATGTTATAGGATGCTTCTGTGGTGGTGGCAGAATGGAGTGACCTTCCAGAAGAGATAGTTGCGGCAGGGTCCTTTCTGTCATTGAAGAGAAGGTTGGATGTGTACATGGATATGAGGGGGTTGGAGGGATATGGGTGGAGTGTGGGAGGGGGAAACTAGTGGGGAGGTTCAAGTGAACCGGCATGGAATCGAAGGGCCTATATGACCTGTTTCCATGCTGTAAACTGTCATATGGTTATATGTGCTGGGCTCCACGGGACAAGGTGGGACATCATTAAGAGTTTGCTGCCAGCAGGTTTAAATTAAGCCCCGTGAGTATCCCCTGCTTTCCGGCAGGAGACTCCACAGATCAATGTGCCATTCCTCGGCATGCTGCACCATGCGCAGTCCATTAAATGGGTGAGAACACATCTGTCTGTCTTATGGTTTAACGCGCCAACTTAAGAACTCTTATTCTGCCTCATCACACTGACCAGCATCCAGTCCAGAGCCTGTCAACACCCTCGTATCCCTGAACTTGTACAAATTCTTCAAGTCTAACATTGAGCTCACATTTCCTCATGCAGCTGGCAGCTTGTTCCACTCTCCCACCACCTTGTGTGGAGAAGCTCCCCCTCATGTTTCCACTAAACTTTTCCCCTTTCATCCTTAGCTCTTGGACTTCTCCAAGAGGCGGAGTCTCAAGAAAACAACCTCTATCCTCAAGGACCCTCACCACCCAGGCCAGGCCTTCTTCACACTGCTATCACCAGGGAAACAGGTCCAGGAGCCTGAAGACGAACACCCAAATGGTACAAACACAGCTTTTCCCCCTCTTCCAATCAAATTTCTGAATGGACAAGGAACCACAGTCACTCCCTCACTTACTCTTCATTTAGCACAAATGGATTTTTTTTTAAATGTTATTTAGAACAATATTTGCACTTGTGTTGTTGCCACAAAATGACAAATTTTGTGACATGTTAATCACAATAAATTTATAATTCTGAATACTGCACGTACATCGGAAAACAATCATAGCTCAAAAAACAATTTGAAAAGATGATTTAACTATTTCCATGCACCCTCCCCTTTTACGTCTATTTTTCTAAACCTACTCCATGATCGAAACATCTCCACTTAACCCAACCCATATTTCTTCTCCCATTTAAAGCACTCAGGCAGTAAAGTACACCAAGGCAGTAAAGTAAAAACTCAATGCTGGAAATACTCAGCAGATCATCTCCTGGAAAAATAATCGGAGTTAAAACCTTCAGGTCAATAACCTTTCACTGGATTCAGAAAGATGATCAAACAAACCTGATTCTCTTTGCTGAGAAAAAGAAGAGGGGAAATAACAAAGTGAATACATGGAATGAAAAGCCCGAGCAGCAGAAATGGCAGTGGTGCTGGATGAGTGGAGTCAACTCGTTGTGTCTGGATGGAGGGGTAAAGGATAAACAAGACAAACATGATGCCATCACTGTGAGGTACAATATGACAGCTTCAGAGAATCTGAAATGAAGGAATGCTGAAAATACTTGTTTTTGGATCAAAGTGACAAAATTTGACCTGATAAAAGAAAACAAAATTGTTTTGCTCTGCCAGAACTCTCTCGATCAAGGGGCACAATAAAATATTCCAGAAGCCAACATTATGAAATTGAACAGAGAAGTTATAGAAATCGGCAGCAAGAGATAAAACACAGTTACATAATTCCATGGAAGTGGTGTCACAGGACAACAGGGTTCTAAAGACAGCTTTTGTCATCTTGGCCTTCATTAATTAACATAAAGAAAATAGGGGTTGGGAAGTTATGGTGAGGTTGTATAAGATGTTGGTGAGGCCCACAGGAATGGTATTAGTAAGATTGAAAGAGTGCAGAGAATATTTACTAGGACACTGCCAGGTCTTCAGGAGTTGAGTTACAGGGAAAGGTTGAACAGGTTGGGACTTTATTCCTTCGAGTGTCGAAAAATGAGTAAGAGATTGCTAAAAGTGGCATATGAATGGGAAAAAAAGCTGAGAAAGACTGCTGTTGACCCAATTTTGAAGGAAAAACTTAGCTTGAGAATAATTGTCATTGGCTCATTTCCTCTGGAGTTATGAAACCACGCACAGAACAAGTCAATGACGTACGATTAAAACAGTGGTTTTCAAACTTTTTTTTTCCCCAATCACATACCACATTAATTAATCACTTACTAACAGAGAACTTCTGGCACAGGGATTTAGTGGAATATGAGCTGTTGTTGGGGAGGTGGGGGGACGGGGAGGAGGAGTTTGAAAATCACTGCTCTAGATGAAAAGGATTCTCCATCTCCATTTTAAGCAGATATCCTTTTTTTCTGAAATTGTGCCCACTGGTCCAAAACTCTCCCACTACTGGCAAAATCTTCTCAATTCAGCCCTTTCACTATTCATCAGATTTCAATGAGGTCCTGCCTCATCCTTCTAAACTTGGGCGAGTACAGGCCCAGAACCATCAAATGCTCCTCTAACATTATTCCTCTCATCCCCAGGATCATTCTTGTAAACCACTTCTGGGCCATCACATCCTCTCTTAGAAATGGGGCCTAAAATTGCTCACAACACTTACAAGATCAGGACAACCAGAAGGTGGTCACGTAAGGGAAGACAGCTGCAGGGCTGCCTAGAGTCCATGGATTGGATGGTGTTCAAGGAGTCAACTGAGGGGGGTGCGGGTCGTGGGAAGATGCCGTCGGAAAAAGACGTGAGAAGACACCTCTCCCTGGCTGAACTATTCAATACTTGAACTGTAGTGACTTTTTTGACTTTATCAATGTTTTGCAGAGTAATTTACTACTGTAGGATTCTGGAAATAAAGAAGGGGAAAAAAAGCAGTGTTGGGTACAACTAGTTGGCCCAATAATCACAGAGACAAAGACTGAGGGGAACGATAGGCTTTATTACACACAATACTGCAGGCCCGGGTCCAAGCAAGGAAGTGAAGGGAAGGAAGAGGTGCCTCGATCTTTATGGCCTGGTCACAGGGGAGGAGTCCAGGGAGAAGACTAGGAGAGGATATCATCAGGAGGGTGGGCCAGCCCGTGCCTGTACTGGTCAGGACATACAATACCATTTCATTACCAGCAACTTAGAAAAAACCTAGGTTTTCAACCTGTGAAAAGTACAGAAGAAGCAAGGCTGACCTTCCAGAAGGAACCTCGGGAGCAGTTAGACATGCATCCGAAGCCTCAACGTGGAAGTCGGAAGCAACTCGAATAAACTTCCGCTTCCTCAGACGCAAGATGGTGCCGAGATCTTTGGCCTGGTGGCGGGCCAAGAGGAGTGCGAGTATGAAATCCGACACAAGCCGAGCTTGACTAAGGAAAGCGGGGGGTTGGTGCCTGAATGCGAGTGCGAGTTAGCGGGAAGGGAACTGCCTGTATGCAGCGGTGCATCTGGAGATGCTCCCCTGTGTGCTACTGAGCTTCTCAGAATGGGTGGAAGTTATCGTATTCAGGAAATTCTGGATCAGATCCGCAGATGGGCTGCCAAGTATGAGGTGGAAGAGAAGAGGTGGAGGAGGACAACTCAGAAGTTCGAGAAGAAGAAGAGCAAGAATGACTACTTGCTGCAGTTGACTCACTGAAGGGACGCCTAAGGATTTAAGAACATGTCCTTCTCCAATGAAAGCTGTCATTTCACCACAGATGCCTTCCCCAGACTTCAAGGCCCCTGCAACAGGGATGGAAGTCAACCTCATGTCTACAGAACTGATCCAACCAAATGAAAAGATGATGTCTTCTATGACCTAAGGTTTTGAAACTTTAAATGATCAATTTACTGGCATGAAGAGAAAAATGGCTGGTATGTGTGAAGAAATTACATCTATTCAAGTTGATATTAATAAGAGTTCAACAGCAGTGGACACTGGACAAGATCAATTTAAGAGGATAGATAAAGTTTTTATTGACTGTAAGGACCGTGTGGACCATTATGTGGAGATAATGGATCAAATTGAGGATTTCTTTACAGGCTGGTATGTCCAGAAGAGACATTTGTTGGAAAATCAAAGTTGTCATAATAATATTAAGATAGTTGGTCTGCCAGAAGATCCTGTAAAATTATTTTTGGAAATGGATTCCAGAGATGTTTGGAGTCGTGTTTTTTAGATCGGCCTCATAGGGCATTAAGGAGGAAACCTTTTCTGGGTCAAATGCCAAAAGCGGTTCTTTTTAGATGTTTGTGATATCAGGATAGAGAATTGATTTTGCAGCTTGCGGTTCAGAAAGCTCGTCTTGATCAAAGCCCAATGATGGTTTAAGGCAATAGGGTTTTATTTTATGCTGATTTAAGTCGAGAGATTATTAAGTGACGGAAAGAGTTTAATCTGGTCAAAGCAGTGCTGTAGAAGAAAGGTATAAGTTTACTTTTCAGTATCCAATGGTATTTAAGGTGATTTATGGGCCAGATCAGTCTCAATGTTTTGAGAGTCCTTATGGTGCATTAGCGTTTGCGAATTCCTTCCCAGATTTGAAGGAATTGATGGAGAAAATGCCCCAGCATAAGATTGAGAAGGGAATGGGAAAAAGAAGTTGGAATCAGAATTGGTGAGTGATGTTGAAGATGAAGCTCAAGCTCAATGTAGTTGTTATCACTGGGATGACAGATGGGTTTTAATTTTCGGTTGAGGGGTGGTGGTTTACTCTACTACTTCTAAAGTCATCTGCCACTTTTGGTATTGACTCCACCTGGTCCACAGAGGGGGGTCCGACTCTTGGGCTCTTAGGTTTTATATTTTTTACAGGGGTTTCTTATTGTTTGAAAGGGGTGTTTGGGTTTTTAAAAAAATTATATCTAATTGTAATTGCTGTGTGAAGTGTCAATCTCAGAAGGAAATTAAGTTATGGCTCATTTAAATTTTGTGACCTTTAATGTTAAATGACTTAATAATACAATGAAAAGGAAGGGAATATTGGCATATATAAAGAAAATGACGGTTGATCTTCCTTTTTTGCAAGAAACCCGTTTGTCTGAGAAAGAACATATGAAATTGAAAAGAGATTGGGTAGGACATGTTTTTGCATCTTCATTTAATCCACCCAATGAAGATGATGAAGACGTTATTTCTTAAACATTTTTGAATCTGGATCAAGCTAATGAAAATATTTTGGTTGGTGGGGATTTTAATTGTGTGTTGGATAAATTTCCAGAAACTGTACAAAGAACCAAAATAGCTAAATGGATCTTAGACTCAATGAAACATTTGAATTTGGTGGAAATCTGGAGGAAGTTAATACTGACAGAAAAATACTTTTCTTTTTATTCACCCAGACATGATTCTTTTTCAAGAATCGACTTTTGCTTAACATCAGTACAATTACAGGGTAGATTTATACATGCAGAGTATAAGAGTAGGATTTTGTCTGATCATTCCTCATTGTTAAGTAGAAGTACACAATCCTTTATCCGGACATCTAAAATCCGGAAAGCTCCAAACACCAGCAAGTGGGAGAGACATGGCTGCGCGAGTCAGCCGGGCGAGGGGTGGGAGGAAAATGGCAGCGCGACTGGAAGGGAGTGAGGGTGGATTTGGGTGGGCTTACATCTGGCTTTCTGAATCCAGAAAAATCTGAAATTCAGAACACAGTGACCCCCCCGCACCACCCCCCCTCAAGGGTTCTGGATAAAGGATTGTGTGCCTGCACATGTTCTGGTTTGCAAAATGTAGAGACCCTTATCGGTGAAGATTTCATTGCATGTTATTGAAGCAACCAAAGTTTCTAAGTTATATCAAAGACCATATTCAGTCTTATTTGCAAATTAATACATATTTAGTACAAAGTAAATTTGTTTTGTAGGATGTTTTAAAAGCTTATTTAAGAGGTCTGATAATCAATTATTCTGCAAGAATTAAGATGCAGCATTTGGCAGAGAGCCAAAATTTGGAGAAGGATTTAGGAAAAGGAATTCCAAAGAAACTTGATTGTGGATAAAAAGACGTTTTTGATTCAGTTGAAACTGTTATAATATAATGCAAACATATTAATATGAAAAATTAATATAACAATCCAAATAGCATTATTATGAGTTAGGAGAAGGAGAACATAAGGTTTTCACTTGGAAATCAAAGACTTAACAGGCATCAAGGAGAATAAATGCGATAAGAAATAATACAGGAAATGAATGATGAATTTCACTCATTTTACCAGAATTTATATTCTTTTGAAGTAAGTCAGGATGAGGAACATTTTGAGTCTTTTTTAGGTAGTTTGGACGTATCAGTTTTGGACGATAAAGATAGGACAGAATTGGAAGTTCCTTTCAATGATTTAGAAATTAAAGAATGTATATTGAATATCACCTGGAGAAAATGGGTTTAAAGGCGGATTTTAAAAACAATTTTTATGAAGTCTTGTCTCCTGTATTGATGGATGTTTTTAAACAAGCTACAGAAGAGCAAAATCATTTCCAGAATTCTTTTCTAGAGCTAGAATTAGGCAAAATGATGGAATCCATTATTAAGGATGTAATAGCGGAGCATATGACTAGCGGAGCAGAGAAGGGATCGGATGGAGTCAACATGGATTTATAAAAGGTAAGTCGTGCTTGACAAATCTATTGGAATTCTTTGAGATGGTGACAGGTAAAATAGATGGGGGAGAGCCAGTGGATGTGGTGTACCTGGACTTCCAAAAGGCCTTCGATAAGGTCCCGCATAAACGACTGGCTTCCAAAATCAAGGCTCATGGGATTGGGGGCAAAGAATTGATGTGGATTGAGAACTGGCTGGCAGGTAGAAGACAGAGAGTTGGGATAAATGGCTCATTTTCTGAGTGGCAGGCAGTGACCAGTGGGGTGCCACAGGGATCTGTACTGGGACCCCAGCTGTTCACAATTTACATTAATGATCTGGATGAGGGGATTGGATGTAATATCTCAAAATTTGCAGATGACACTAAGCTAGGAGGGGTTGTGTGCACGGAAGAGGGGGTCAGGAAGCTCCAGTGTGATTTGGATAAATTGAGGGACTGGGCAGATACATGGCAAATGCACTACAATGTGGATAAATGTGAGGTTATCCACTTTGGTAATACAAACCAGAGGGCAGATTACTATTTGAATGGCAATAGATTAAGAGATGGGGAAGTGCAGAGAGACCTAGGGGTACTTGTACATCAGTCTCTGAAGGCGAGCATGCAGGTACAGCAGGCGGTTAAAAAGGCAAATGGTATGTTGGCCTTCATATCAAGAGGGTTTGAGTATAGGAACAAGGATACCTTACTGCAGCTGTACAGGGCCTTGGTGAGACCCCACCTGGAGTATTGTGTGCAGTTTTGGTCGTCTTATCTAAGGAAGGATGTTCTTGCAATGGAGGGAGTGCAGAGGCAATTCACCAGGCTGATACCTCGAATGGCAGGAATGACATGAGGAAAGATTGCGCAAATTGGGATTGTACTCCCTGGAGTTTAGAAGATTGAGAGGGGATCTCATAGAGACATATAAAATTCTGGCAGGACTGGACAGAATGGATGCAGATAGGATGTTTCCAATGATGGGAAAATCCAGAAGCCGGGACCAAGTTTTGAGGATAATAGGCAAACCATTTAGGACTGAGATGAGGAGGATTTCTTTACCCAGAGGGTGGTGAATCTGTGGAATTCGTTGCCACAGAGGGCAGTAGAGGCAGGTTCATTAAATATATTTAAGAGGGAATTAGATATATTTCTTTAGTATAAGGGTATTAAAGGTTACGGAGAGAAGGCGGGGACGGGGAACTGAACTTTAAGATTAGCCATGATCTCGTTGAATGGCGGAGCAGGCTCGAAGGGTCGAATGACCTACTCCTGCTCCTATCTTCTATGTTTCTATGTTTCTATTGCAAAAAAGAAAGAGCCCCATTGAAATTTGCCTCTTATCAACCAATATCTTTATAAAATGTAGTTTATACGATAGTAGCTAAGGTATTTCCCAAAAGACTTGCGAAATATTTATCACGTTTAATACATGTTGATCAAGCAGGTTTCATTAAGAATAGATTTTCTTCTGAAAATATTGTTAAACTGTTGACATTGATTAATGTGTCAAGACATTGTTTGAATCAATCAATGATCGTGGCTTTAGATGCAGAAAAAGCCTTTGATCGAGTTGAAAGGTACTTTTTATTTAAAGTACTTGAAGATTTAAGTTTGGACCTTTTTTACCTGGTTAAGTTAAAGCCTTGTATAAGAATCCTTTGGCGAGGATGGTGAAAAATGGATAAATTTCAGTACCCTTTAATTTAACACGCTCCACAAGGCAAGGTTGTTCTTTGTCACCATTGGTGATAGAACCGCTAGCCCATGCTATAAGACAAAATGATAAAATTATTGGGATTGAAATAAATGAAGAGAATATAAGGTTCATTTGCTTGCAGATGATGTACCAATATATGTAACAAATCCTCAGTAATCATTATGACATCTGCAAACCTGTTTGGTTCAATATGGAGAAATGTCTGGTTATAAGGTTAATTGGGATAAGAGGAACATATTACCAATTACAGAGGAAGATTATCCTGCTTGTAAACAGATTACACAGCTTAGATGAAAAACGAAAATTAAATATTTAGAGGTAATGGTTGATGTGGATTATCAACATTTGTGTAAGTTGAACTATGTTTCTCTATTGATAAAATTAAAGCTGATTTAATTAAATGGAAAAACCTTCCTTTGACATGAATGGCACGTGAATTGTATTAAAATGATTATTTTTCCTTGAATTCAATATCTTTTTCAATCAATTCCATGTTCGCTTCCAAACATATTTTTAAAGGGTTATGCAGCAATCAGAATACTTTTATAGAAAGGTACATTGGCTGGAGTATTATTGCAAAACTTAACATGGCAATATACATTAGGGATGACAATGGCCTCATTTTCAGAATTATTCATTAAATTATGAGTTAATTATCAGTTAAAATTTATTAATAGGATGTTCAATGTTAATCAACCTCCACACTGGGCTAAAATGTTATTAGCACACATTTCACATTCTAATATACATCAATGTATATTTAGATGGACTCCTCGTCTTTTGCATTATAATAATATGCCTTCCCAAGATTGTGTTATATGGCGAGCTCTCCACTGGCCACCGTGACAGAGGTGCACCAAAGAAAAGGTACAAGGACTGCCTAAAGAAATCTCTTGGTGCCTGCCACATTGACCACCGCCAGTGGGCTGATAACGCCTCAAACCGTGCATCCTGGCACCTCACAGTTTGGCGGGCAGCAACCTCCTTTGAAGAAGACCGCAGAGCCCACCTCACTGACAAAAGGCAAAGGAGGAAAAACCCAACACCCAACCCCAACCAACCAATTTTCCCTTGCAACCGCTGCAATCGTGTCTGCCTGTCCCGCATCGGACTTGTCAGCCACAAACGAGCCTGCAGCTGACGTGGACTTTTTACCCCCTCCATAAATCTTCGTCCGCGAAGCCAAGCCAAAGAATATGCCAGTATTATGACATTTATGTGATACTTGGTATAAAAGAAATCTGTCAATAGGAACTGGAGATAAGGTTTTATTACAAATTCCATTATATCAGGATAAATACATCTCCTTCTCGATGAGTAATCTCAGTATTTAAAGATTTGCCAGATGAAAGGTTTTCAAGTGTTAGCAAATTGTTTTGAAGATGGGATATTTTTTTCCTATGTTAGGCTTCGGGAAAAAATTGAGGTACTGTTAAATTCTTTGCTTGCATATTTTCAAGTACATGCTCCAGTAGTGAAGAATTTTGGGCAGGAATCGAACATGCCTAAGTTAACTAAATTTAAAAAAATTAATTGTAAATGGGGCAGAAAGGGATTTATTTCAGAAATGTATTCTTTGTTGCAAGAGAAAATGGCTGAACTGGATTTAGATAAATCAAAGCCTAAATGGGAGAAAGATTTATCCTTAGAATTATCCCAAGAAGGATGGACTACTATGTGTGAAGATAATGTGACTAAATTTGGTGAACTATAATTTTCATAATCAGTTGTATTAAATGCCGAAAAAGTTAAAAAGATATGGATTTAGTCATTCAAATTTATGTTTTCATTGTGGGACTCAAATTGGTACTTTTTTTTTTCAATTCTGTCTGGTTGTGTGATAAAGTTAGTCCTTCTGGATAAAAATTAAAGAGTTTAAGGTGGAATTATTGGAGACTACTTTAATTTTAGATCCACTGCTTTTTTTAAATGGGGTATATTACAACTTTAACAATGGGTTTAAGAATGAATAAATCTCAAATTAAGTTTATTCGGTTAGCATTAGCAGTGGCGAGGAATGTATTGGGATTACGTGGAAAAATTATGTGGATTTAAATATGAATCGTTGGCAAAATGAAAGCTTGTATTTGTTTGGAAAAGATAATATAAATTACGTGATTATTTTTTTTATGTGAAGATTGGTCTAAAATTTACAATCTTTTGCCTCTCTTCCTTCTTAAAGAGTGGAGTAACATTCACAATTTTCCAGTGCAGACTGGGCAGACAAGGATAGGTGGACTTTAAAAATGAACACAGTGAGCAATTAGCGAAGCTATTCATTCAGATATACTCCTCGCAACGAGGTAATTCCAAAACACCCAAGTTATAGGGTTCCACATGAGAGACATGGCCAATAGCCGCAGAGATCAAGACAAAGCTGAATCATACACACCATTACTACCAAGATTTACATTAGTGACATATCAGAGTCAATGCGATACTTTAAGATTAGTTACAGCACAGTAACAGACCCTTTAGGCCCACAAACCTGTGCCTCCCAATTAACCTTCAAACCACCCCCCCCGCCTCGTACTTTTTGAACAGTGGGAAAAATCTGGAACTCCCTCCCCCACCCCAGGGAAAACCTACACACACACAGGGAGAACATAAAAACTCCTCACAGAGAGAGCAGGATTTGAACCCCATCCCTATCACTGGCAGCACATCAGAGTTGCAATTCTGCCATCCACTGTCGAACCATGTTGGACAGGAAGAAACTCAAATTAAGAAAGTCAATAAATGGAGAGCATCAATATTTCATGAGTTGGTACGGATTAGTCCAGATTAGTCCAGATGCAACAACATAATGACAGTCAGTACAAAATAAGCCACAGCGAGCTTGCATGGGAGCCAGGAAGGAAAAGTAGCCACTCCATTGAAATGGAAGCAAGAGAATAGTCTCAGGAGCCAGAACCCATGTGAGAGAAATTCTGGTTCACGAGCAATTCACAAAAACCCAGTGATGCCTTCCAAAGTGCATTCCGATTTGGGAATACAAGGCATTCATCTCGACTTATTTCTCCAGTTTGGGCATTTTAGATCATTAATATTCCCCAGTATTCTTCAACATCTGATGATGAGGTGTTACATTTGCTGTTATGAGGTGTAACAAGGCAGCTCGCAGTATTTGCACAGCAGATATAATAAGGGATCCACCCTTCCCCTGCTCCTTCATAGTGTCTATTTAAGACAAACATTTTTTCTCTCAATTTGCCCATAATCTGCAAAGAAATGATGATGAGATCGTGAGATGAAGCAATAGAACTTAATTAATCTTTTGATTTGATTGTCTAAACAAGTTTTTTTTAAAAATACAGAGCTGTGAGGGTCTGGGATGCATTGCTCTGTATTGGAGGTGGGGGCTGGTGCAATAAGGACATTCAAAAGACTAAGATACATGGATGGAAAAATAATAGAGGGTAATGAGTGTGAGGTAGGGAAGGGTTAGGTTTGTAACGGCACTGATATACCATCGTTTAGAAACAATTAAAGAATACCCTCACTCTTTTCCTCCAGAAGACAATGCAGTCGACCTTCTTTATCCTCCTCAGACACAACATTGCATTCTTCAACTCCTCAAACATCACCCAGCCAAACTCCTTTGACCTTCTCATTGGTTCAGTGCCACATGGTAATCCTGACCCTCTCTCTCTACTCCTCCTGCATCCAAGATCCATCACCCATATACTGATGCTTAACACACTCGAACACATGGGCTAATCCTCCAGCGTGATGCTTAAATTTCATCATCAGCGGCAATTGACACCGCACCCAAAGCAGGCAGATGCATCACCGTGACAGTCCCCTCCACCCCCCCCCCACCCCACTTCCAGCCTCCGAGCCATGCAAGGAGGCGACTGAATGGAACTGTCCCGAGTGTAACAGTCTGGAGGGTTGACAGTTCACCCTGATCTCGTATAATACTGGAAGACAGGCGATGCAGGGGTACGACTGGTGCTCTGGCTCTGGCCCTGATGCAGAACGTGGACATTCAAAATACACTGCCTTCAACCAGTTGATTGACATTCCTGTCAAAATCAAAAGACTATGGATGGTGTCATAAGACCTGGAAAGGACCATCGTAAATGGGCTAAAGTGGTTTATGAACATCATGTCAAAGAAACACATGAGTACAGTGTTGTAAATCATTTGGTACATCCACTGCAGATGATGCATGCCACATAGGAGTACATCAGAGTAATCTAATTTTCTTGAAGAAAATCAAGATAACTAACCTGTTAATGGAGCACTGTGTCTGGACACAGATTCACAAACTCATCTGGCAAGGTCAGCATACAGCCATAGACTAACTCTACCACTAAACAAACATCCATGATCTGCCTTAAGAGCTGTAGTCAAGCAAAGGAGAATCATGGGCAAACGTTTGCTCCATGTAGATGTATTGCCACCTGCTTTCAATGGTGTTTTCAAATGTCAATGAAAATGCTCAAAGAAGCTGTTGGCCCTGAAATGCTTAGCCGTAATTCAGGTAGTTCCCAGAGGATCAGTGAGAGCTCAGACCAATGCTGACTCGAACTGAGACCCTCGATCTGTTGTAATAGTGCCCAGAATACCAAAAGATGGAATCCAATGATCCACAAAAGCCCAAGCAATTGTGTCTGCAGAGATGCCGATGATAGGAATTCCATCCTGCCACCTGGTTGTCCAGTCCTTTCACGTGAGCAGATAAGTACATTGCCGAGATGGCGGAAGTGGTCCTTCCAAACCACAAGGTGCACATGCTGGGAATGGGAATCCAAAACAAGAAAATCCCTCAGCTTGAATTTCATGTGCTTGGAGACTTTAGGACATTGACCCAGCAAGCGAGTCTTTGCCCAAAATCGAACATTCCGTTTAACACGAAACCAGGTAAGATGTTCCTTAACCAGTTTGATTGATGCTCTTCTACCAGGAGGAGATAGATTGTGAAGAGAAAATCTCCTGCCTCATAGCTGCCCACACAAACAGCCTAGTCCTTCCTGTTGGGAGAAAAAAATCACAGACCAATTTTTCACCCGATTCATCCAGGGTCACATCTTGAAGATGGAGACCAGAGTTGATCTGGTTACACCAGATGAAATCGGGATCATTGCGCCATGCATGAGCCATGGCAGTGAAATTTATGTCAGTAGTTGTATGTAATGTCGCACCTGGATAGGGCACCAAACACAGCATTCACTTTCTCTCTGATGTGATGTGTGTCCGAAGAAAATTGAAGGATGAAGTCCAAGTGCCGAATCTCTCTTGGCAAGTAGAGGTGTGTGCTTGTACTTACAGTATGCATAAGAGGCTGGTGGTCTGTACAAATGGTCAAAGGATGACCTTCCAATAAAAAGCTGAAATATTGGATTGGAAATTGGGATTCATGAGGGAATTACAAAGAAACATTTCCAAATAATATCTTCTACTTCAAGAGCAATCTCCAAACCCAGACTTGAATAAATCAAATGAAAGATGGAAATTGGATTTGGGAACTGAAATTGACCCTTTTTGCTGGTCTAATTTTTGTTGGGACAATAATTAATGTTTTTGATAGATTAGTTAATTATAACTTATTCATCAATTATATTTAATGACACATCAATTAATGTATTCCTAATTTTCAAATTCATGTTTTAGATCTGAATCCCATCTTAAAATTGATTGTGGGGAAATGCAAAATTGTATTCCCTTAGCAAAGGTGACTTATTATATTAGAACTGGGTGTGATACATACTTCAAAATATGGAAACCATATTTAGATATGGGTTTGGATATCTAATGTATTCACTTCTCCACCCCACAACCTTTAATCTTAATGTTTGAACTTTATTCCCTCCTTTTGGGAGGGAATAGTTATCACAGGAGCTTTGCACCTAGATCTGTATTTTTTTTCTTTTATACTTTTTCTCTCTTCTCACTTTTATGTACAGTACAACCATTTATTTTTTATTCTATTTTCATCATTGAAAATATCATTTGGATACGATTCTATTATTATATTGTACTGTATACAAAACTATACATTTTTTTTTAAAGCTGAAATGTTTCACTGCGAGATAGATAGCTGAGAGTTCTTGCCCAAATATACTATACTTGGCTGAAAAGAAAATGCCAGAGGTTCCAATTGCCCACAGACTCGTTGTTCGAACACTGTGCCCACAGCACTGACAGATGCATCTGTAGTAAGAGAGCAAGGCCTTGGGCATTTGATGGACAAGCTTAGTGGCATTTGTAAGAACAGTGTTCACATCATGGAAAGCATAAACAGCATCGTCTCCCAAAGGTAATGTCTTTTTGGAAACAGACATCAGATCCTTTGAGTCATTCACCAAGAGTTAATAGAGATGCTGTGGCATTCACCAGGGAACAGCAATAAAAATTCCTCGTACCTAAAAACCAT
Organism: Narcine bancroftii; assembly: GCF_036971445.1. Lineage (NCBI taxonomy): Eukaryota > Metazoa > Chordata > Chondrichthyes > Torpediniformes > Narcinidae > Narcine > Narcine bancroftii. The sequence continues at coordinate 58,034,913 of NC_091479.1, read as the reverse complement.
CACAACTGGCCAAACATAACGGGGGGAGGAAATTCTCAAATTTCACGCACTTTCCATTCATCAGGCAAAATACCATGTTGCATAACTCTAGCTCCCAAAAATACAAGAGCAGAAGCACCAGGAACACTTTCTTGGGATTGATTACGATGCCACATTCCTCAAACCTCGGAAACAATGAGATAAGGTGGCTCTTGTGCTCCTCTTCATCCACACTTACAACCAGAATCTCCTCGATCAACACAAGCACCAAACAAACCCAAGGCCAGTGAGTTCGTGGTCCATGAACCACTGAAATGTCTGAGCTGCATTCGATGCACCGAATGGTATTCTCAGAAACTCAAACATGCCAAACGGGAGCATTACTGTTGTCTTCGTGACATCCAGAGACTCAAATAGAATCTAATAGTAAGCACTTTCTAGATCTATTTTAGCAAATGCATATTTTCTGTGGAGGTTTACTGAGAAGTCTTGTAAATTTGGAATATTGTATCAGTCAGGCACGGTGGAATTGTTCAGGGGACGATCATCTCTGAAAGGCCGCCAATCACTTGTTTTATTCAGAACCATATGAAACCTTGAAGCCCAGCAGCTGTCAGATCTGTGGACTATGCCCAACTCTTGCCAATCCAATTTTGTGATTTTAGGATAATCTGGGAGTATTACAAGCCTGTGTTTCATAGACCCTGCATTTATATGGTGGCTTATTGCATGTTTGTACTCAGTTACAATGGGGTCACGAGGCAAGGGAAACACTTGTACAAGGTTCGGAAAGGGCAGGAGCCAGGTTGAAGGCTTGTCAGGCAGCAGATGGCATTGAAAGGATAACAAATGCAGCTCACTTGCATTCAAGAGCTGCAGTCCACACAACGTTTTTTCAAATACATCACGAAAAAATGTGACACGAAATCCACTCCCAAAATGGAATTTGCCACATTTACAACTGAAAAACCACCCAAAAAGATTGCAAGATTGACATGAAGCACAATTAACCTCTGGCTATGTTTGAATAAGAGAATCATTTGTAGCTGAAAGAACACATGACATATTAGAAAGTCTATGATCCTCAGGGGTTGGAGGGACCGGCACCGATCCAAAGTGACAGATAATTTTGGAGTTTTACATAGAGATGGCAAACTAATAACCTACTCCAACAACTGCCTCGAATGTTTCCATTTTTCTCAGTTGCCTTCCATAATCTCTCTCAAATGAGAACAAGATCCCAAGACAAAGGAACAGAACCAGGCCACCAGGCCAATTGAATCTGCTCCATGAACACACACTAAGCTACTCTACCCTTCTTCCAATTTCCAGCCTTTTCCCCATATCCCTTCATGCCTTCACTAACAAGATACTTGTCTATTTGTTGTTTAAATACTCCCAGTGATCTGGCTTCCACTGCTGTATGAAGCAGTACGTTCCACAGCTCCATGACCCTCTGGCGAAAGAAGTTCTTCCCAATCTCTGTTTTGGATGGATAACCTCTAATTTTCTTGTCCTCGATTCACCCACCAAGGGAAACATCTTACCTGCCTCCACCCTATCTAAACCTTTCAAAATACAAAATGTCTCCATGAGCTTTCTTCTTTAATTTACCCCAATGAATACAACCCAAGAGCTGTCAAACACTCCTCATACATTATATTTTGCATTCTGGGAATCATCCTCGTCATTCTCCTCTGCACCCTCTCCAACAATATCACATCCTTTCTCAGATAGGGGGGCCAAAACTGCACCCAGTACTCGAAATGAGGTCTCACCAGTGCCCCATAGAGCCTCATCAACACCTCATTACTCTTGTACACTATTCCTCTTGAAATGAATGCCAACATAGCATTTGCTTTTTTCATTACCGATTTCACCTAGTCATTAACTTTTAGGTTTCCTTGCACAAGGACAACCAGGTCCCTTTGCACATCCAAGGTCTGAATTTTCATCCCATCGAAATAGTATGGTTCCTGTTTATTTCCACTGCCAAAATGTACAACTGTACATTTCTCAGTGTTAAAACTGATCTGCCATCATTTTGCCCAGTTTCCTAATCTGTCTATATCCTTCTGCAACTTTACGGTTTCTATACTTCCTACTCTGACCCCTATCTTGGGGACCTCCATAAATTTGGCCACAAAACCATTTAAACCACAATCCAAATCATTAATTTCTTTAGACATCTTCTAATAAATGTTCTGGGTTTAATTTTTTAAAATCTTGTTGTGGTTCCTCTTCATCACTTTGCAAGTTGAATTCATAAAATTTTCCAAATATATTTTCAGCAATAATTCTGTGGTATACAGAATTACTCATCTTTCCTAGAGGTTAAAAGTTGCATTTTGATTTTCTTGTCTCAACTGAACATTGTACAAGGTGAAGGCTGATTAAAATGGATTCAGTAATGATGGCCTTCAAATTTTGCATTATTGCTGTGGCAACACAGCTTGAACGATAAACTGCTGTTTCTACAGGGAATTAACTCATGGAAATGTTCTAAATACATTCATTGGAGATAGACCTCTGTGAAAAGTTTACTGCCCATTGGCAACAATCCTTGAAAAGAGATGAATCATCACCCAACAGAGCAGCCCAGGAATAGGCCATTTGGTGAACAATGTCTGAGGTGACCATGATGCTCATTTAAATTAATCCCATCTGTCAGCACATGGTCCATACACATCACCCATTCCCTCTTGTTCATGTGCCCAACCAAATGCCTCTGAAATCGTGGTGATTTCACCACTATCCTGGCAGCGTGGGCCAGACCCCCACCGCACTGTGCAAAAATCTGCTTCACTTCTCTCCTTTTCCCCCTCTTATGTTTAATATAGGCATCGTAGTATTTTTACATCTCCCACAGGGACGGGGGAAGAAGAAATCTACCTTCTCCAGGACTACAATAATTGGTTAAATTTCAACCAGGTCATCTCTCAGCCTCCAATGCTCCAGAGAAAACTATCCATATTTGTCCAACCTCTCCTCAGAGCCAATGCTCTATCCCAAGCAACCCCCTGATAAACTCATTTTGTCATGCAGCAACTAGAATTGTAGAAAACACTCAAAATGTGGCCTAACCACATTTATACTTCATGCCCTGCTCAATGAAGAATACTTTCTTTAACCCCTACACTTGTGTTGCCACTTTCAAGGAGCTCACGCTTGCACCCCAAGATCCCCCTTTGCAACACTAATACAAGTCCTCTCAAAGTGCAAGACACTTGTTCCAATCAACAGATTTTGTAGTTACCCACCGTAAATTCAATTCTAGATTCTCTTCTGGTGGAAGTATAAGAGCCATTTCTCTTCCTACATTTATAAGTCATCTGGTTTGGAAGGGAAAATACGAGGGGAACTGGGTGAATCAGCAGGAGAGAGAGAAAATCTTTGGTGGTGGGGAGTGGGCAAGTTACATGAAGTTGGAAAATTCCATATGCATACCATCGATTCACAAATGCAGTAAGAGATGGTTCCTCTGGATTTGACCTCACCCTGACAATGGAGGAGGCAGAAGACAAAGGTCAGTGTGGGAATGGAATGGAACTTAAAACAGCTTGTGACCATGAGCCAAGATGGCCATTGTGATCAAAGTGGAGGTGCTCAGCCAATCTGTCATTTACTCTGGATTGGGTTTCCTGCCACAGAGGGCACGATCATGGTTGGAGGAGGTGATTTTGAAACTTTACCCTGCATGAGAATCCCTGGATGGTGGTGACTGATGTAGATTTCAGGAGAAAATGCCTGAGGACTGGGAGGAATTAGGAATCTGTAATTATTTGAAAGATCTTACTGCAAGATTCATCACCAACTAGTAAGAATCAGCTTCAGTCTATTTTCCCTCTCAGAAAGATTTAGTTAATAAACAAAACAATCTTTCAGCACAGCCAGGGGAAAAAGGGCTCTTAATTTAGTCTTACAATCAACAGACTTTGTAGATACCCACTGTAAATGACTCAAAATTCAATTCTAGATTCACTTCTGGTGGAAGTATAAGAGCCAGTGGCTTGCTTAATCAGATTAGCCTTATTCTGAGTTTCCATTTAGACTTTCACACCATCAAATGCAAGCCCCAGTTTTTGTTCCCCAAATATTTTCTATCCTTACCCATTTTGCAACCACACCTACCTGAAATTGGAACAAACAATAGCTAATTTTAACACGTATAAATCATATACAAAATAATTTACCCACATTTTCACATCACTGTAGCCACTTGTGCCCATCAGGAAACTGCACCAGCCACTAAAGGGTGCTATTTACCTTGGTGTTACTGACTCTTTTCCAGTGTTACTTTCAGACATAATGACATATTCAACATGCACAATATTTCTTTTCTTACTGACCAGAACTATAAAGCATTGTGTAAAAAAGAGAAAAGCTCAAGTCAACCAGGAGATACAAACTCCTGACTGCAATATTGCTGTGCAAATTTGCTACATTATTGAAGTCTCACAATGCTTACAACAGATATTCAAAGTCAAGCAATAACAGAACATTACAGCACGGTACAAGCCCTTTGGCCCACGATGTTGTGCTGATCTAGATATTTCTAACAAAAAAAAAATACCCTGTAGTGGCTACTGCGGTAGATGCTACTAAATAAAGACAAATACATACAAAGGTTGTCAACTCAAGACTGGTTTATTGCAGGCATACATAGAACTTTTATTCCCTGCCTATCAATGAGAATATTAGTGAACATCTTCCGGTCCACAGGACCAACAGGTTAAAGCTACGAGCCATTAATACCCAGTGCCTTTAGGCAGGGGCTTCATCTGATCCACTCACTGTACTTTGGGGCCCAGTACTGTTAGCCCGCGATGTGTCAGGTAAGTCTGTGAACTGATGGTGGTGGTTCGTGATACCACGCTGTGAGTCCGTTACAACCCTGTTTTTCTTTCACCCATGTATGCCTGTCTAAGAGTCTCTTAAATGCTCCTTACGTGATATTCTAATGGATAAATATATTTGGAGAATTTGGTAATATTTGGGATTTTTGTAAGATTTAGAGTAGGTTGCATACATACACACATACATTTTAAAACATCTTATTTGAAAGAATGAAGAAATATTGAAGATCTCTGGAGAATGTTATTCACATTCACAAGTAGGTGTTAATCAAATTGATGTCATAAAATGAATGACTATTGTTTGGAAATGGAGCCAGAATGTCTACAAGTACCTTTCTGCATAGTGCTTACAGGAAAGTCATTCCTAGGTTTTGTTTATCTAACAATAGGTTGAGCAGAAGAAAGAACTCCTGTTGTTTGGAATAAGAGGAATGGAAATCTGTAGTAGCTTTCAGAAAGAAGTTACCATCTGGAAAACCCTGACGGAGCAAGGTTCATCAGTGAGACATTGAGGTACCTCAGTTGTGGAAATCCTGGAACAACAAATCTCTCTCTAAAAACCCTACAAGAACGATCCTGAGCGGTAAACATTTACCTTTCGAGCACCAAATCCTGGTGAAATTTATACACATTCCATTCTGTGCACAGCAGAATTGCCTGCATCCAGAGAACTTGGAAGAAGGAGAAGTGACATTGAACTGTGAACCAAAGAACTTCTCTTAAATTTAAACACATTACAAACATGTGCACTTAGAATTAGAAGGGGGTTCATTTGGGTTAGTTAAGTATAGAGTTAAGTTAAAGTTTGATTCTATTTTCATGATTAAATTTGATTAAAAATAACTTCTGTTTGTAAGGTAAAAACATCATGAGATGGGACCGGAGAAGGAGTCACCCAGTACTAAGGAGTAACAGAATGCAGATGTGACCTTGTACACTCAAGATAAGCTTTGCACTAACAAGAATGATGTGCAGCAGACTAACAGAGAAGGGTAGCAACAGTTTATTCATTGGACAATGTAATGGTATGATAATTTACTAAGTACGTATCCTGAGGTATAAAAAAAACACCACTTGCTGATAACGGCAGAATGCGCCTTCTCCAACTAACACTGTTAGTTGCAAGTGTTACAATCCGGCAATAAAGAACAAAGAACCTTGATTTCGACTCAGTCTGGTGTCTGACTCACTCATTCATGAACAAAGGAGACCTAACATGTTTTAAAAACCACTGGTCTTAGTGAATGTCTCTTGCTGCTGGGTTTTGGGATCCTTTGGGCTCTTAACAATATCAGCTTGGATAATGATATTGGGCCTGTTCAAAGTAGGAAATGGCTTCTATCAGCAGTTTCTATTTGATAAAAAATATTGATAGGTGGCTGGCCACATACGTTTCCTAAAAATTAATACCCTCTCCCTCCCTAAACCACATTCAGCCCTGTGACATCTTTCTACGTTGCATTACTGGGACCACCAAGGACCTGACCCATTTCCCATCTCTCCTTGCAATGCCAATATGACAGCTGGCATTAAGAACTGACAAATCACATTTTAATTCAGCAAGCAAGGTGAAGGTTATCCTGACATCCTGCTTAAAAGGAAGGGTCAACAAACCTTCCTAATTTTGTCACTTCATTTTTATTTCGATTCCCATGGGGCATTAGCAAAAACTGTCCCATCCATTGGGTCACCAAATTATGAGTAAAATCATGATCCCTGTTCATGAAAACCCATAACTTTCAATGTAACACAGATATACTTGGAAGAATTCTGTAATAAAAGTAAATGAAACATTGAAAGAATTTCCCCCTTATCAACGCTGAGATTGTCGTGCACCAAGCGACCGGGCAAGGAAAAAAGGCCAAATCACTGCAACACTTGAACAGTCTAAGATAGCACAGAGTCCCCTTTACTACTGAGTGCACCTAGCACCATGTGCAGGCTGAGATGCCCTTCACTTCCGCATAGCGGCCAGCCAGCTGGAGAGTGATGCCGCAATGCAATGATGTCACTGCTGGAAGTCAGGGGTACGTCACCAGAAGTGGGCGGGCCAGCAAACACACATGGGGAATTTAAACCAGTAAAGCCAGTCTTTGTTTTACACTCACCTTGTGGGTATGTCTCTTTATTTGGTAGTGCTGCCGCAGCGGATGCTACAAATCGATAACTTCTTACTTGCTGCAACCAAACAGGTCTGCAAGATACACCAACCTAAATAAAAAAATGACCAGAAATCCCAGAGATCATAAATTCAAAAGGATTGGTGAAATCTTTACTCTGTATTGTTAACACCAAAGTCCCTATATTTTTCAAGGCATTCGGAAATGAGGTCATGAAATAAATAGACCATTGTTTTGGTTTGGAGACAGGTAGGCTGGTTTAATATCTAAACAGTGCCAACAGAAATGTCACCCCTGGGTTTTGTTTAGCTAAGACAACAGCTTGACCAAGAAGGATAACTTCTATTGTTTGCTGAAGAAGGTGGGGGGGGGGGGGTTTGCAAGTGAGAGAGTCACATAGGCTTTCTAGCAGTCTCAGTTGGAGTGAGAGAGAGAAAAGGGTGAAACAAGCTTTCTCAGCCAGAGTGTGTGTGGCACTGAAAGCAGCTGAACAGTGCAAGCCAGGAGAAGATTGTAGGAACCGGAGTGGCGGATGGCTGGAAGTGCTATCTGTCTGATGTTTCTCTCAGAATAAGTGGAACAGAAAGGAACACTGTACTAGCCTTAAAGAAAGAGGTTATCATCTGGAGAACCCTGATGGGCCAAGTTTTATCAGCGAGACATTGAGGTGACTAATGGTGGTAGCTCAGTTGTGGAAATCCTGGAACAACAAATCTCTCTCTGCAAAACCTATGGAACTTTCCTGAGTGGCAAAGCCTGATGAACTTTTTACATTTTCAATTCCATGCACAGTATCAGAATTGCCTACAACCAGTGAACTTGGAAGAATGAGAAGTGAGATTGAACTGTGAAGCAAATAACTTTTCTTAAATTGACACACACATCATGCACATGCACTTAGATTAGAAGGAGATTAAGGTTAGTTAAGTTAATAGAGATAAGTTAAAGTTTGATTCTGTTTTCATATTAAAAGATAATTAAAAACAGCTTATGTTTAAATAACTACTTGTCTTGGTGAATGTCTATTGCTGCTGGGTTTTGGGGTCCTTTGGGCTCATAACACCATAGTCTGGCGACGTCCATGGACCTCCTTCCCACTCCATCCATTTTGGACCCCCACATGAAGAGGGAAATTGTTCTGGTAATAGCCAGGACAGAGGTGTGTGGGATGGGCCACGCCTGCATCACATGCAGCAGTACCGAGAGCACCTTGTAGCTGATGACCAGGTTCTTCCCCATTACTGAGAGGGAATGTCATTCCCACAGACCCAGTTTCTGGTGAACCTTTACAATCGGCTCTGACCAATTCTTGTTGCATGACTTGGCCCCTCCAAGCCAGTTCCCCGACACCTTCAGGTAGTCAGATCTGACTGTGAAGAGGACAGCGGACTAATTTACCAAAGTGCATTGCCTCGTGTTTGTTCCAGTTTACCCTGGAACATGGCATTGTATACTTCCGGGCCCAGCCACTTCCAGACTTGAGTACAACTCAGCCGTTCTCCAAGAACTAGGGGTCTCTGTGCTGGTCCATGTCTCCTGGAGCTGGGGGTCTCTGCACTGTTCCCCATCTCACAGAGCTGGGGGACTCTACACTGCTCCCTGTCTCCTGATATTGCTGCTTTGTAATCTAACAGTCCCACAACACAACCCTGACTCCTGGATGGAATGTTGAGGTACAGAGGGATCAGTGAAAATATGGGTATTTTTGCCAGGGTGGGGTCCATCCAGGAGTCTGATAACAGCAGGGAACCCGTGGAAGTGGGGGATGGAGGGTATTCGATAGTGCACCACAAGGATGCTGCTAAGGGTGTGGATTCCCTCGGGCTCTCGAGGGTAGAAGGCACAGGTTATTCCAATGGTTTAGGTGAGGCCAGGGTCCAAATTATAGCTGGCGCAGGTCATCAAGGGTCGACATAACAGGTGCCTAGAACTGTCATGAGGATACTAAGGGCTGGTAGAGGTAGGTAAGGAGGGGGTAGTTGTGTTCCGACGAGGGATTGCTGAGTGAGAGGCCACATGGATGGGACTTCGAGACAAGGGGCCTCTGATGGTCCAGGGATGGGGCCTGTAAATAGACCCGCAGACATCCAGCACACAGCATCATTGACCCAATACCATCAGGAAGGAGATATGGAGGAACAAAATCAGGCTGCCAGACAGGGAAATAACTTCTTCCCAACAGGTCCACCCACTCACCCACAATGTGAGTTGAATGGGTCTGTTGAATGAAAAGGTTGAGAGGGATATGGACTGTTTGCAAGCAGCTTGGCCAGCAGAAAAGAAGGGCTGAAAGAACTGTTTCAGAGATGTCTATCTATACCACACTTTTGAGTTGAATCCTTAAAAAAAATCATGACAGGTTGGACTATCATTTTAGAAGGAGATTTTAGATTGACACATGCAGCCCGGGAACAGCCTATGAGCCTATGAGCCACAACCACTCAATTACACCAATGACCTACAACCCCCCAGTACGTTTTAAATGGTGGAAGGATCAGGAGCACCTGGTGGAAACCCACGCAGACATGGGACTAATATACAACTCCCCAGTGACAGTGTCAAATTCAAACTTGGCTTGCTGGTCCCTTAACAGCATTGTTCTAACCGCGGCACTAACCGTGCCACTCTCAATGATTCCCAGGATTCTTCCTCCTACTTTCCATGAGCTGCGATTGCTTCCAATACCAGTGCCCTTGTTTCCGGGATGCTGTGACCCCTCCTCAGTGACTCTGTCCCTGGCCGGATGATCACTGCTCTCTTTCCCAGGTCTCACCCAAATTTTAATACCCCAATTCCACCACCTAAAAAAACCCCTTATCATGTCCACCCATTCACCCACAGAGCCAAGGGTAATGAGGAGGGGGAGCTCCTGGCTGTGGGCACATAGCTCGTTGAAGGACAAGTGTGAGCAGGAGTCCTGGGGCAAGAGGTGAAGGGCAGTGTGTACTGTAGCAACCAGCTGAACTGGGCTACATTCTCCAGGGTGCGGGGAGAGAGAGAACTGGCTCAGATAGGACAGATATCCCTGTGCCAAGGGTCAGCTTGGTTAAGGTATGGGACGCTGCCACCGAGAAGGAGATGGACCACTGCCCTCCCCACATCTCCACTGTCTGGGGGTCCCAGGAGCAGCTCAGATTCCAAGGCCTATAGGTGGGGGAAGGGGAGGTTCAAGAACTGGGGTGGGGTAGTTGTGATGGGTGATCGATTGGAGAGGGTCCCAGTGAGGGAACGGGTCTGGTGTTTTGGACAGACCTGATGGGGGATGGGCCTTTGGGTATAGGCCAATTGGGGTGGGGGTGGGGACGGGGACTTGGGCATGTTGGGGGAGGGGGCTTGTTGAAGGTCCTGGTGGGAGGCAGGAGCTCTGGGGATGGTCCAAGCAATGGACAGAGCATTGGGGAAGAGCCTAGTGGGGGACAGAGGCTATGGGGATGGGATCAGTGGGGGAGAGGGTCTTTGCTGACAGGCCTGGTGGTGAACAGGGTTTTGGAGATGATCTCAACAGGGGAGGAGTTTGGGGACAGGCCTGGTGGGAAATGGGGGCTTAGGGGATAGGCCTGGTGGGTGACAGGGGACAGTATTGGGGATGGACCCAGAGGACAGCGACCACCCTTGGAGCTCTGGCTCACCATCGGGTCACTTACATTGGCCCACAGATGTGCTTTGATCTGCGGGAACTTGAATTTGGTGCATTTGGGGTTCATCTCCCGGATCTGCTCCCTGGTTGAGGTCCCCAACACCTGTTGAAACAGAATCCACCTTCACTACTGGCTCGAGGTGAGCAGAGCAGGAGGATGACAAGGGGAGGGGATGCAGTGTATGCGTACCAGGTCAGCGACATGGGACGAGCCCTAGAATTGGGGTGGTGGTGAAGGCTGAAATTTCTGGGGCATTTAAGAGGCTCTGATTCACATGAATGAAAGAAAAATGGAGGGTTATGAGGGAGGAAGGGGTTAGTTATTTTTATTTTGGTAGGATTACATCGGTCCGCATAAAACATCGAGGGTCGAAGTGCTTGTACTGTGCTCTCGTGTTCTATGTTAAACCTGTTGGTCTTTCAGCAAGCAGAGATGTCAGGGCGGCAACGCTGCTGTCTGGCACATTCCAGGCTGCAGGAGTCATGCTGAGGGATGGACAGAGGGTTGGCGCAGCCAACACGAAGGCACTATGGGGATGGATCATAACCCTCCCATTACTAGGCACTGAGAGGCTGAGACCAAGGGGAACTCCTCTAACAGCAGAGGGGGGCAGTAACGACACGGTATCAAAGTGGTGGCAATGAAGGTAAACAGAGACATTTACAGAATACAGCAAAGTGTAGTGAAGGGAATATCTGGATACAATAGGAGGAGGAGAAAGGACGCAACGGTCTTCCTCTTTGGAAATAATTTGTGAATAAAGTCAATTTTGTTGGGTGGGGTGGGGGGGGTGCGAGGAAGAGAAAAGCCTTACTTAGTCAACTTTGCTTCATGAGACACATTCTCCGATCCAGGAAATCTCTTCTTCACCTGCTCCAAAGTACAAAGTCAAATTTATTACCATTGGATAGCACGTATGACCTGCATTCTTGGGGTAAACACATGCAAACACACAACCAACCCCTCACACCAACAGACAAATGATACATGTGCAGCACGTCCAGAAAAATTACTTGATATTGTTGAATAAATAGCAGAGTCGAGGAGTATTTGTATGAGCAGCTCATCAATCATTCCACGTTCTCCCTGTCTGGAAGAAGAGGCTGTTCCTGGGCCTGGAGGTACCGGCTCTAAAATTCCTGGATCTCTTTCCCGACGGGAATAGCTGGATGATGCTGTTGGCCGGGTGAAGGGGTCCTCGATGATTTTGTCAATGATCGTAGTGGATCACATTGATATTTGGGGTGGTGGGGGCAGGAGGGTGACCCCACTGTTGCTCTAGGCCACTTTAGGTCCTGTGGATTGACCTCTGATATTTTTTTAAAAATATCATTTATAAATCAAATACACAAACATTTCACAATTAATAATAACACAAATCAAACACAAATACGTGTCATAGTTAAAGAAAGAATAAAGAAATCACCCCCCATAAACCATCCATCCCCCTCCATCTCCTTGCTAAAAGAAAAAGAAACATAGGACAAGGGATCCCCAAACAGGAGCACAGATTACTTTAACATGCCTTTTCATAAACTGAGGCCTTAAGGAGAAAGGGAATGTCAGAGCCTCATTTAAATATTCAAACCCACCATTTGTAAATATGGGGTCCATATTTTTCCAGAATATATGGTTGTAGCAGCCTGCTAACCAGGATGAAATCCAGTACACAAGATGGCTGACAAAAGCGGTGACTGAGCAGATCCTGCGAGAACCAACAAACATCATCTCAGGTGACATCCCGCATGGCGGGAAGCAATGAGCAATGGCAGGAGCACCCACTACTTCGAGGCCAGTGCTGCCGTCTTTTAAGTCCTGTCCTCAGCAGCGGGAGAGTATATAAGCAGAGCTGCTAGTTCAACAAACCAGTCTTCGACTTCGACTTCTTGGGTGTGTATCGTTCATTCCATATTTCACGGTTAAGTGTGCTGGATATCGGTGCGAAGGAAGAGACTTTTACCATCGACCACCTCAAGCCAGCACATCTGGATGTTATCAAACTGGTCTCCAGTCAGCCCCCACGATGCAGATATAGGTGACCGAAAGCAGTGAACAGTGCTCCAATCACTGGTTGTGGGGAGGTGGGGGATCATGCTAACTGGGATGCCACCCTGTACACAAGATGGCCGACGAACTTGACAACCGCACAGAGTCCACAGGGACCAACAACTTTTGTCCCAGGGGAAAAACCACACAGCAGGAATCAACAAGGACGGGAACATCGACCAATTGGAGGCCAACAGGGCTGTGACATCACTCTAGCGACAGCAGCAGGGAGAATAGAAATAGAGCTGCCAGTGTAATAAAGCAGTCTTTGACTTTGATTTCTTGAGTGTGTGTCCTTCGTTCCACCCATCACAGTAGCGCGCACGCTACAATTTCACATCTTGCTCATCTTACATCAGGAGTCATGTGAAATGTTTCCTTATCTAAAGCGTCAGAAGTACCCAAAGATCATCAGACTTGTTTCTGGGGTGTTTTAAGCGGGTTATAGGAGGAAAGTTTGAATATGGATCTCTTGGTCATTGGAAAAAATGGAGAGGACCTTACAATATTATGAGAGGACACAGCAGCACGGATCGAGAGAGGATAATGCAAAGAAGCCGAACATCAAGTGTCACAATTTCCCAATACCCGATCGGCTGCTTAGACTTTAAGAAATGTCTTCAATGAAAATGTAATATCCTTGGAATTCTCTCCCCTGTTGAAGGTTCATTTGAAATTGGGATCCATGGACTTGTGATGAGCTTATTGCCATGCACATTCGTAGAGGGATCATATGCATTGAACTTAGATGCAGATACGCGGGCTGATTGGCTCGTGCTGTGGGGAGGCAGGACGTTTGCGGCGGCATCGTCTGCTCAGGGTCCGTCACGTCCTCACTGGTCCAACGGGAAGAAGTTGGTGGCAGCGCCGGGATCCTCAGCCATGCGGTCCAGGGAAAACGGGCGACCAGCAGCCTGCTGGGCCCCACCCGGGAGCGGCCGGTACCAGCGGGGTGTTTGGGTGGAACCGAGGTGTCGGTGTAAGGCCTGATGCCGCCGACAGGGTGAGGCTGGAAGCCATGGGGTAACTGGCAGTGGGAAGGGGCAGGGGAGGGGCAAAAAGAAGTTTTGGATGTCTGTTTGGCGCATGGATTTGCGACTTGGAGTTAGATTCGCGCATGTGCGGCTGATACGCATGTGCCGACTGACAGCCACTCAGCAAAGCTTTTGCAGAAGCGCCAACTGACAAGACGCGCATGCGCACTGAAATTAAAATGGCTGCCCCCAGCCAAATTACCCTGAGAAACTGAGTTAATCCGCACATTTTAGGTCCCCTGTGTCTCTGTTCTCATTTGTCAAATCATTTGATTTTAAAAATAGGCTCAAAGACTTCAGGGCCACTCGCACCAGGGAAAATCTCCGACTTGCGTCCATTGTGGGATCTTTCGGGTTTCATTCCGGTTGCAAGTTGGGGGTCATTGGATCGCTTTGGAAGGGATGGAAAACCAATCCATTTTTCATTGCTATCCAATGCTCATCAAATGTGTCTGATTCCATCCGTTGTTCCTGTTGTTGTATCACATTCTTCACAAAGTTAGATGTTATTTTTTAAAAGTTGTGTCACTTGAACAATAATGCTCCAACCCTTCTGATCCTGACGTACCATGTGTTCAAAATGTCATGTTTCTCAGTTACTTGTCCGAATGCTTTAAAAAATATAGGGACTTTGGTGTTAACAATACAGAGTAAAGATTTCACCAATCCTTTTGAATTTATGATCTCTGGGATTTCTCGTCATGTTTTCTATTTAGTTTGGTGTATCTTGCAGACCTGTTTGGTTGCAGCAAGTAAGAAGTTATTGCCTTGTAGCATCCGCTGTGGCAGCGCTACCAAATAAAGAGTCATCCACCCAAGGTGAGTGTAAAACAAAGACTGGCTTTACTGTTTTAAATTCCCCACGTGTACTCACTGGCCTACCCACTTCTGGTGACGTACCCACCGACTTCCAGCTTTACGTCATTGCGTTGTGGCATCACTCTCCATCCGGCTGCTGCTATGTGGAAGTGTAGGGCTCCTCAGCCCATACATGGTGTTAGGAGCGGGCTCCTTCTCAGCAGTGAAGGGAAGTCCATGCCATTTTGGGGGAAATTCTTTCAATTTTTCATTCAACTTTATTACAGAATTCTTCCTAGCTTATCTGTGTAACATATAAGGTTATGGGTTTTCATGAACAGGGATCATGATTTTACTCATAATTTGGTGAGCCAATGGATGGGACATTTTTTGCATGGGAATTGAAATAAAAATGAAGTGACAAAATTAGGAAGGTTTGTTGACCCTTCTTTTTAAGGATGATTTTCATCCTGCTTGCTGAATTAAAATGTGATTTGTCAGTTCTTAATGGCAGCTGCCATATTGGCATTGCAAGGAGAGATGGGAAATGGGTCAGGTCCTTGGTGGTCCCAGTAATGCAACGTAGAAAGATGTAATGGGGCTGACTGTGGAGGGTATTAATTTTTAGGAAACATATATGGCCAGCCATCTATCAATATTTTTTGTCAAATAGAAACTCCTGCTGGTAGAAGTCATTTCCTACTTTGAATAGGCCCAATATCATTATCCAAGCAGATGATGTTAAGAGCCCATAGGATTCCAAAACCCAGCAGCAATAGACATTCACCAAGTCAAGTGGTTTTTAAAACAGGTTATTTTTAATCAAATTTAAACATGAAAATCGAATGAAACTTTAACTTAACTCTATACTTAACTAACCCAAATGAACCCCCTTCTAATTCTAAGCGCACATGTTTGTAATGCATTCAAATTTAAGAAAAGTTATTTGGTTCACAGTTCAATCTTACTTCTCCTTTCAAGTTCTCTGGATGCAGGCAATTCTTCTGCTGTGCACAGAATTGAATGTTTCTAAATTTCACCAGATTTTGGTGCTCGAAAGGTAAATGTTTCCCGCTCCAGACGGTTCTTGTAGGGTTTGCAGAGAGTGATTTGTTGTTCCAGGATTTCCACAACTGAGGTACCTTCATTAGTCACCTCAATGTCTGGCTGATTAAACTTGCCCCGTCAGGATTTTCCAGATGGTAACTTCTTTCTGCAAGCGACTACAGAGTCTTATTCCAAACAACGGGAGTTCTTTCTTCTGCTCAAGCTGTTGTTAGATAAACAAAACCCAGGTGTGACTTTCCTCTAAGCACCCTGCAGAAAAGTACTTGGTGCCATCCTGGCTCCATTTCCAAACAATGGTCATTCATTTTATGACATCAGTTCGATTAACACCTACTTGTGAATGTGAATAACATTCTCCAGAGATCTTCAATATTTCTTCAGTCTTTCAAATAAGATGTTTTAAAATGTATGTGTGTGTATGTATGTAACCTAATCTAAATCTTACCAAAATCCCAAATATTACCAAATTCTCCAAATATATTTATCCATTACAACATCACGTAAAGTGCATTTAAGAGACTCTAAAACAGGCATACATGGGTGAGAGAGAAACAGGGTTGTAGTGGACGCACCACCACCGTCAGTTCACAGACTTACATGACACATCGCGGGCTAACAGTGCTTGGCACCAAAGTACAGTGAGTGGATCAGATGAAGCCCCTGCCTAAAAGCACGGGGAGCTAATAGCTCGTAGGTTTAACCTGCTGGTCCTGTGGACCGGAAGGTGTTCACTAATGTTCTCATTGACAGGCAGGGAATAAAAGGTCTGTGTTCGTCTGCAATAAACCAGTCTTGAGTTGACAACTTTTGTATGTGTTTGCCTTTATTTAGTGGCATCTACTGCAGTAGCTGCTACAGGGTATTATTTTTTTGTTAGAAATATCAAGATCAACACAACATCGTGGGCCAAAGGGCTTGTACCGTGCTGTAATATTCTGTTATTTCCGTTATTGCTTGACTTTGAATATCTGTTGTAAGCTCTGTGAGACTTCAATAATGTAGCAAATTTGCACAGCAACATTGCAGTCAGAAGTTTGTATCTCCTGGTTGACTTGAGCTTTTCACATTTTTACTCAATGCTTTATAGTTCTGGTCAGTAAGAAAAGAAATATTGTGCATGTTGAATATGTCATTATGTCTGAAAGTAACACTGGAAAAGAGTCAGTAACACCAAGGTAAATAGCACCCTGTAGTGGCTGGAGCAGTTTCCTGATGGGCACAAGTTATCCCTCAGTGGCTACAGTGATGTGAAAATGTGGGTAAATTATTTTGTATATGATATATACATGAAAAAATTAGCTGTTGTTTGTTCCAATTTCAGGTAGATGAGGTTGCTAAGTGGGTAAGGATAGAAAATAGTTGGGGAACAAAAACTGGGGCTTGCATTTGATGGTGTGAAAGTCGAAATGGAAACTCAGAATAAGGCTAATCTGATTAAGCAAGCCACTGGCTCTTATACTTCCACCAGAAGTGAATCTAGATATGAATTTTGAGTCATTTACAGTGGGTAACTTCAAAGTCTGTTGATTGTAAGACTAAATTAAGAGCCCTTTTTCCCCTGGCTGTGCTGAAAGATTGTTTTGTTTATTAACTAAATCTTTCTGAGAGGGATAATAGACTCAAGCTGCTTTCCTACTCGTTGGTGATGAATCTTGCAGTAGGATCTTTCAACTAATTACAGACTCCTAATTCCTCCCCGTCCTTGGGCATTTTCTCCTGCAATCTGCATCAGTCACCACCATCCAGGGATTCTCATGCAGGGTAAAGTTTCAAAATCACCTCCTCCAACCATGTCCGTGCCCTCTGTGGCAGGAAACCCAATCCAGAGTAAATGACAGATTGGCTGAGCACCTCCACTTGGATCACAATGGCCATCTTGGCTCATGGTCACAAGCTGTTTTAAGTTCCATTCCATTCCCACACTGACCTTTGTCTTCTGCCTCCTCCATTGTCAGGATGAGGTTAAATCCAGAGGAACCATCTCTTATTGCATTTGTGACTCGATAGTATGCATGGATAGGAGAGGACTAGAGGGGTATGGATCAGGTGCTGGTCAGTGGGACTAGGAGGGTGGGGATTTGCTACAGCATGGACTAGTAGGGCCGAACTGGCCTGTTCTGTGCTGTAAGTGGTTATATATCATGAAGAAACCACATCATTACCTCTTATATATTAATAAAATAGTAGAATTAAACCAACATGATAAGGTTCAACCATTAAGATGAAATAAAACTGGTGGTAGGATGGAGAAGTGAATACATTAGATATCCAAACCCATATCTAAATATGGTTTCCATATTTTGAAGTTTGTATCATACCCAGTTCTAATATTCTAAGTCACCTTTGCTAAGGGTATACAATTTACATTTCCCCACAATTAATTTTAAGATGGGATTCTGATTTCATGGAATTGCTATACATCTCCTGGCCACTGCCAATGCAACTTATAAAAATAATTAATTGTTTTTTGAGAAATTGAATTAGTCTTCCAAATCATATACATTTCCCAAAAGTAAAAGCTCAGGTGTTAATGATAAACATTATTATAATTTGTTCCAAAAACTTGCCCACATCTTTCCAAAATGATGTCACCTTGAGACATCTCCAGAGATAATGTATAAATGTACCAATTTCTGTGCCACATCTAAAACATGAATTTGAAAAAATAGGAATAAATTAATTGATGTAGCATTAAATATAATTGATGAATAAAGTTATAAATAACTTATCTATCAAAAACATTAATTACTGTCCCAACAAATGTCAGACAAGCAAAAAGGGTCAATTTCAGTTCCCAAATCCAATTCCCATCTTTCTTTTGATTTATTCAAGTCTGGGTTTGGAAATTCCTCTTGAAGTAGAAGAAACAATTTGGAAATGTTTCTTTGTAATTCCCTCATGAATCCCAATTTCCAATCCAATATTTCAGCTTTTTATTGGAAGGTCATCCTTTGACCATTTATATAGAGCACCAGACTCTTATGTATACTGCAAGTACAAGCACACATCTCTGTTTGCCCAGAGAGCTTCGGCACTTGGACTTCATCCAACAATTTTCATCGGACACACAACACATCTGAGGAAAGGCGAATGCTGTGGTTGGTGCCCTATCCAGGGAAGACATTACATACAACTACTGCCATCAATTTTAAAATCCATTTAGCTATTTTGGTTCTTTGTACAGTTTTTGTAAATTTATCCAACACACAATTAAAATCCCCACCAACCACAATATTTTCATTAGCTTGACCCAGATTCAAAAAAAGTTTCAGAAATAACGTCTTCATCATTTTCATTGGGTGGATAAACATTCATCAAAGTCCATGCTTCAGCAAAAATTTTACAATTCACCAACAGCTCTCTACCCAATGTGGCAGAGAATGATTCCAACTGAAACAATATCTTATTATGAACCAAAGTAGCAACTCACCTCTGGCTTTCGAATTAAATGAAGATGCCAAAACATGTCCTACCCAATCTCTTTTCAATTTCATATGTTCTTTCTCAGACAAACGAGTTTCTTGCAAAAAAGCAACATCAACCTTCATTTTCCTTATATATGCCAATATTCCCTTCCTTTCAATCAGATAATTAAGTCCTTTAACATTAAAGGTCACAATATTTAAATGAGCCATAACTTAATTTCCTCCTGAGATTGACACATCACACAGCAATTACAATTAAATATAAATTTTTTTAAAACCCAAACCCCCCTTTCAAACAGTAAGAAACCCCTGTAAAAATGTAAAAATCTACAAGTATAAGAGTCGGACCCCCCTCTGTGGAGCAGGTGCAGTTAATACCACAAGTGGCAGATGACTTTAGAAGTAGCAGAATCAATCACCACACCCCCCCCCTACAGTTTGAGTATTGAATAGTTCAGTCAGGGAGAGATGTCTTCTCACGTCATTTTCCGAAGCCATCTTTCCATGACCCCTCCCCCTTCCCCTCAGCTGACTCCTTGAACACTATCCAATCCATGGACTCGAGGCAGCTCTGCAGCTGTCTTCCATCCCGTGACCACCTTCTGGTTGTCCTGATCTCGTAAGTGTTGTGAGCAATTTTCGGCCCCATTTCTAAGAGAGGATGTGATGGCCCAGAGGTGGTTTACCTCTAAGAGAGGAATAATGTTTGAGGAGCATTTGATGTTTCTGGGCCTGTACTCGCCCGAGTTTAGAAGAATGAGGCAGGACCTCATTGAAATCTGATGAATAGTGAAAGGGCTGGATAGAGAGGATTTTGCCAGTACTGGAAGAGTTTAAGACCAGTGGGCACAACCTCAGAATAAAAGGATGTCTGCTTAAAATGAAGATGGAGAAACCTTTTCATCTAGAGCAGTGATTTTCAAACTCCTCCTCCTCACCCCCACCCCCACCCCCCGGATCATATTCCACTTAATCCCTGTGCCAGAAGTGCTCTGTTAGTAAGGGATTACTTAAGGTGGAATGTGATTGGAAAGAAAAAGTTTGAAAACCACTGTTTTAATTGTACCTCATTGACTTGTTCTGTGCGTGGTTTCATAACTCCAGAGGAAATGGGCCAATGGCAATTTTTCTCAGGCAAAATATTTCCTTCACAATTGGGTCTACTGCAGTCTTTCTCAGCTTTTTTTCCCCATTCATATGCCACTTTAAGCAATCTCTTACTCATTTTTCGACACTCCAAGGAATAAAGTCCCAACCTGTTCAACCTTTCCCTGTAGCTCAACTCCTGAAGATTTGGCAGCTTTCTAGTAAATCTTCTCTGCACTCTTTCAATCTTACTAATACCCTTCCTGTAGCTAGGCGACCAGAACTGCACACAATACTCCAAATTTTCTCTCACCAACATCTTATACAACCTCACCATAACTTCCCAACTCCTGTTTTCAATATGTTAATTAATGAAGACCAAGATGACAAAAGCTGTCTTTAGAATCCTGTTGTCCTGGAACACCACTTTCATGGAATTATGTAACTGTGTTTTATCTCTTGCTGCCAATTTCTATAACTTGGCTGTTCAATTTCATAATGTTGGCTTCTGGACTATTTTATTGTGCCCCTTGATCTAGAGCAGGGGTGTCAAAATTAAAAACTTGGACTAAGTCGTGGGCCAAACTAAATATTTATTGAAAATTTTCAACAACATCTGCATGTTTTCTCTTCTTTCAACATATGTAATGTTAAACTTTTTCTTATTAAAATTAATGTTTAATAATAGTTTTGGTTAAACTCTTTCCAGAAGAAGCATTAACAAATGAGAAATAAAATATTCAATGAATAATATTTCTCTATAGTCTTTAAGCTCCTTTTAAATGTATTTTTTTCATAAGCCAACAAGTCAAAAAAATAACAACTTGCTTCAATAAAAATCCAATCTTTCAACTATGAACAGTCCAAATTTAACCAAAGAAAATATTAATCCAAGTTTAGCTTGCTACACTGTGATTTACTCTGATGCATCTGGGTCTAAACCAGATACTTGGCATCTCTTCTTAGATGCAAGTTCATCAAACTCTGGGGTCAGAGTTTTCCTCCCACCTGTCTTGAAAGGTCCTGTTTTCTGTCTTTCGTTTGGTAATTTTTTGTAAGGGGTTTATTACATGTGAGTTAGGCAACAGGTCGCAGATACCAATGAAAGTAAACAGAGGAGGTGGGGGCGATTAGCGGGCTGACAGGCCGGAACCAACGCATTTGTAAAGCATTCTGGGATTTGAAGTATTAGCTGTGCATGCGCTATACTGGCGCGGTGGCCAGCGGGCTAGCTCTAATACATATTTGATATGATCTTGCGGGCCAAATATAATTATATCACGGGCCAAATTTGGCCCGTGGGCCTGAGTTTGACATGTGTGATCTAGAGAGTTCTGGCAGAGCAAAACAATTTTATTTTCTTTTGTCAGGTCAAATTTTGTCACATTGATCCAAAGACAAGTATTTTCAGCATTTCATTTCAGATTCTCTGCAGCTGTCGTATTGTACCTCACAGTGACGGCATCATATTCATCTTGTTTATCCTTTACCCCTCCATCCAGACAGATGTGCTGATCAACGAGTCGACTCCACTCATCCAGCACCACTGCCATTTCTGCTGCTCGGGCTTTGTTATTTCCCCTCTTCTTTTCCTCAGCAAAGAGAATCAGGTTTATTTGATCATCTTTCTGAATCCCAGTGAAAGGTTATCGACCTGAAGGTTTTAACTCCGATTATTTTTCGAGTAGATGACCTGCTGAGTATTTCCAGCATTGAGTTTTTATTTTACTGCCTCGGTGTATTACTGAGTGCTTTGAATGGGAGAAGAAATGTGGGTTGGGTTAAGTAAAGATGTCTAGATTATGGAGTGGATTTAGAAAAATAGACATAAAAGTGGAGGGTTCATGGAAATAGTTAATTTTGGAATTTCCTGCCGGAAAGCATGGGATACTCATGGGGCTTAATTCAAACCTGCCGGCAGCAAACTCTTAATGATGTCCCACCTTGTCCCGTGGAGCCCAGCACATATAACCATATGACAGTTTACAGCATGGAAACAGGCCATATTGGCCCTTCGAGTCTGTGCCACTTCACATGAACAATTCCACTAGTTTTCCCCTCCAACACTCTGGCCATATCCCTCCAACCCCCTCATATCCATGTACACATCCAACCTTCTCTTAAATTACAGAAAGGACCCTGCCACAATTATCTCTTCTCGAAGATCATTCCATTCTGCCACCACTCTGAGTGAAGAAGCATCCTCTAACATTCCTCCTAAAGTTTTGCCCCCTTACCTTGAACTCATGCCCTCTTGTTCCAACATCACCAGCCCTCAGGGGAAAGAGTCTACTCACGTCTAGTCTATCTATTCCTTTCATAATTTTGAATACCTCTATCATAACCCCCTACAACTGTTTACGTTCCAATGAATAAAGTCGCTGTCTCCTTAATCTTTCTCTGTAATCTAGATGTTGTAAGCCATGTAACATTTTTGTAAATCTTTTCTGCACCCTCTCCACATTATCTATTTCCTTCCAATATTTGGAGACCAGAACTGAAAACAATTCTCCCAACCTGGCCTCACCAATGCCTTAAACAGTTGCAGCATCACTTTCCAGCTATACTCTAGTCCATGCTATGATTTATGAAGGCCAGCAGACCATATCTCAGGATAAGAACCACTGTCTTAATGTCATTTTGCCTCCCATCTGCACAATTTCTGTGCTTTCTCCAAGGTTGATCTTGTCATGAGATACCATCAGATCCCAACCATTAAGGAAGACATTCCTAAAACGATGATTATTACCCCTTCTGGGCTTTTTGAATGTCTTAGGATGCCTCTTGAGTTGCAGAATGCTGTTCAAACCTGCTTGTGGGTTATAGGCACTTTGGGCAGAGATTTAGAGTTCCCTTACATCTACTTGGATAACATCTGGTAAAAACAATGGCATCACGAATATGCTGTCCAGACTGACTATATATCATATTCAGGGTGACATTGATATTCCTGAATTAGCCAGTGTCCAGATGTTCAAGTATATAGTATGGCCATTACTAACCTGGACATACAGCAGGGGGCAGCACAACTGGGTGGCCAACCTTACTTTGTGACATGTCTTTGGGCTACATTAGACCAATGTTTCCTGAATCTTGGAGGAAACACCTTATTGACCAGATACACAGCTTATCTCATCCATCCATCAGAATATCTGTCAAGCTCATGTCAAATAAATATGTATAGCATGGACTGAGAAAAGGCGTCATGCAATGGGTTTGCACATGTTCTTCCTGCCAGACTGCCAAAATTCAGTGCCACACTAAGGCACCTCTTCAGCATTTCCTGATGGTATGCAGGCAGTTGGAACACGTGTATGTGGAACTGCTTGGACCATTGCCAGAATCTCAAAACATGAGATACATTCTAACAGTTGGAGAACATTTCACACGTTGGCCAGAGGCCGTCCCATTGCCATCCAGTGACCCTGAGACAAGGACCATAGCATTCATCATCAACTGGATGGCTAGATTTGTTTTTCCCACGTTTATTCAATCCGTGGAATACAATTCACCGAAGTTCTCACCGGCAACTGAAGTCCACTTTTAAGGCCTGACTCACTGGTCCCAATTAGTTTGATGAGTTGCCATGTGTTCTTTTGGGAGTGCACACAGCTCCAAAGTAAGATATGTCTGCATTGTCTGCAGAGATGGTTTATGGTACGGTCCTTACAGTTTCATGGGACATTCGTTTCACAACCAATCGTATGAGGGCGTTTTCCATGTGGTGAAGAAGGATGGGTTTGAGTATACTTTGGACATTGCGGGACATTCGCAGCTGTTTAGTTTGGACAGACACAAGCCTGCCCATGTGGATCCCACTTCACCCATTCAGTGCCCCCAGCCCAGACGATGAGGGTGTCCATCTAAGGTGCATGCAGCTGGTGTTTTACTTTCTGGTGACGGTTCTGGGGGGAGGGGGTGTAGCAGCTGTGTAGTGGGCCGAGTGGGCAAGGTTCTTTGGCGGGTGCATGAAATCATAAAGCAGACAGCTGAGAACTCATCCACTTAATTGACCGCATGCACGTGGTGCTACGTGCCGAGGAATGGCATGTTGATCTGTGAATTCTCTTGCCAGAAGGTGCGGGACACTCACAAGGGTTAATTTAAACCTTTGGTCCCGTGGATCTGCATAACCTGGTGTGTGTGTGTGTGTGTGTGTGTGTGTGTGTGTGTGTGTGTGTGTGTGTGTGTGTGTGTGTGTGTGTGTGTGTGTGTGTGTGTGTGTGTGTGTGTGTGTGTGTGTGTGTGTTGCTTTAGTAGCTCTATCGAAGTAGCCGCTACATATATAAATATTTGGGATTATTATCGCACTAACAGGATACTTTTCATCCATCTCACAGCCTGTGGGAAGAAGCTATTCCCCAGCCTGTAAGTCCTCATTTTGATGATGGGCGTGGTTAAAGATGCAGTGCACTGGATGGAAATGGTCTCTTTACAATTCCTTGAGCCCTATCTGAACAACACTCCCAGTAAATGTCATCTGCAGAAGAAATGGAGACCCCAGTGATCCTCACAACTCTTTGCATCATTCCTGTCTGATGCTTTACAGCTACTTGACCATCCAATGATGCAGCCAGACAGAAGACTCAACTGCGCTCCTGTAAAATCTCAGGATGAGAGCCATTGGCCTTGACCTCCTCAACCTCCTTGGGAAGTGTAGGCCCTTCCTGACCAATAAGGAGGTGAGAATCTTTTGTGTATTAATACGTGTGCTGTATGGATGGGAATTTTATGTGATTGTGTTGTCTATTCTTTCTCTTTAACAATCTTTAGTGGATAGAAGTAGTCATTGTACTTTTGGATGTACAGTCATGTACAGATTGTTCTTAAATAGCCATTTGGCCCAGATGTCTATTCAGTCCAAGAATACTTTCCATCACAGGCAGATTTTGAACAATAACACCATTCATCCTTAAACAAACATCGTTTTTAATTTTCTTTAAACAAAACAAAAACAGGATCAAACTTTAACTTATCACTATTAACAGCCTTCCATTACCCCCTTCTAATTCTAAGCACAGGTGTATTTAATATGTATAAAGTTCTTTGACACAACTCCGTTCACCAAGATCTATCAATTCTTATACTGTGCACTCATGAATTTTCACCAAGCTCTGGTGCTTAAAAGTAAATGTTTACCCTCCAGGAAGTCTCTTGTTGGTTTCAGAGAGTGATTTCTTGCTCATTGGACACACAAAAACTGATTCTCTCTGATCAGCCACTTTGGTGTCTTCCTAAAGAGACTTACTTGACCCATCAGAGTTTTCCAAATGATAACCTCTTCTGCAGGTCACCATTGATTTCCTTTTGTTTCCCTTATTTCAGGTGAGACATCATTTCCAGCCAACCATTTCAACAGGCTGAACTGAGAACTCACAACCCATCTCTCTCTCTCTCTCTCTCTCTCTCTCTCTCTCTCTCTCTCTCTCTCTCTCCTCTCTCTCTCTCTTTTAGAAAAAAGCCTATTTGGTCTCTCCTCTCTGCTTGCAAAACCACATGACCTTCTTAGAACAGCAAACTGGAACCAGCCAGATTACTGCACCAGACCCAAACTTCTGAGTCCATTCATCTGTTGCTTTAAAAACAATAATCCATTTACATTTGCTTTCAAAATTCTTTAGGAAAGCCTTTGTCTTTGCAAAGGCTCTCTGCGCCTGAATAACTCACTCTCAGCAAAGCTCTTGCATTTTAAATAAGAGCTGTTTTGTGAAGTGTATGTGTTTGTTTGTGACCTAAACGACTCCTCCAATCCATCTCTTTCAAAAACTACTCTATATACAATGTAAAATATATAATCTGTCACAGGACAGATGCAGCAGAGGAGTTGTGATAAAATCATTGGTGTCCTTGCAAACAAAAAGTGGGAAGAGGTATAATCTGGTGAGTGTAGTTTGTAATAATTTGAAACTTGAACCTCTCTCTCTATTTCAGGAGACAATTTTCTGTCATGTAATTAAAAAGTGTCATATCAGACAAAATTGCTTTTTTCCTGCTATAAGGCAGACAGACTCACCTCTGGCAGAAATTGCCTGAAATGCCTCTTGCAGTCAGCAAAAGACTGAGTGCTCCCCCCCCCCCACCACCCCAAACCCTGGGCCAAGTCACTGAGGGTCTGTGGATTCTCTTTCAATGCTCACAGACCATCCACGTCATTGGCAATGTGAGCTCCAGTTTTGAACCTCTGACATAATTAGGAACCATTTAGCACTCACTCGTATCTCAGGTCTGATACCTGACACCCATTTAGCCAGTTTTGACCCAGTCTCTAGCAATCCACAGCCTGGTGTGAGTTCCTTGACTGCTTTGTCCAGAAGCCCGCAGCCTGCGCGAATTCCTCTCCTCAAGTCACCAACAGCCTGCCACCTATGTGGGTCTTTCAGCTGCAGAACCCCTCACTGGTCTGCTTCCTTGGTCACTGACCCGTGGATTGAATCCTCTGCTTCTGAGATGTTAGTGGGGTGTGGTCTTTCTGTTTTCTGGTGCCCTGCACTAGTCGTCCACTTCCCCAGAGTTCATGGTGGCGAGGAAATCTAACAAATCTAAATTTTAAAAAAATTAACTAAGAGGAGAATCTCACATGTCTCGAGGGATGGAAAGGGCATTATTACAAATTGAAGCCTGATATTTGAATATTCAGGTGCAAAATTTGCAAAAGCATAGAGTATATATTTCTCAAGCAATATGTAATTTTTTTTCCAAAGGAATACAACTTTGAATTTTTGCATGTCATCTTGGCATCCCTAAAAATACATATATATATCTGATTTCCAAGTAAGTGCAACACATATCCTCATTACCGCTAATGTTAATTTAACAAATTTCAATTGACTCACTCTCAGCAAAGCTCTTGCATTTTAAATAAGAGCTGTTTTGTGAAGTGTATGTGTTTGTTTGTGACCTAAACGACTCCTCCAATCCATCTCTTTCAAAAACTACTCTATATACAATGTAAAATATATAATCTGTCACAGGACAGATGCAGCAGAGGAGTTGTGATAAAATCGATGGTGTCCTTGCAAACAATAGATTTAATTTGCGCCTTGTTCCTTCAATATTTCCTAATAAAAATAAGGTCAGATTCTGTAGAAAAACATCTCCTATAACTTGTTCCATAAATATTGTAATTCTCCCCACAAAGATCTTGCATTAGGACAAAGATAAGTTGAATACAAGAAAGTTGCTACATCTTTACCACACCTAAAACATTGATCTGATAATTCTGATTTTATTCTATTCAATTTCTCTGGTATAAGAAGTAATTGTAGAAGAAAAACTAGTTGTGAATTCCTTCCTCACTTGCTACAGTGTGGAACTCTGGTCAATAGTTCCAAAATGCTGATTTAAAGTGAATTAATACAACTCCCCTGGATCACGTGATCTCTATTGCCAAATCAGCTTCCTGAGGAGCTTTTCAAATCCAACAGCCTGAGTCACCTGACTCCAGGTGCAGCTTTCAGATAAAATCCTTGCTGACATCTGTTGCATGACTGATGTGAAAACAATTATACTGAACTAATTTATATCTTGCATTGAGATCCTTATGTGGATCTCCCCATATTTGCCAATCAATTACAATATTCAGATCCATTTCCCACCTTTGACTCAACTTATGAACTCCTCATTTAAAAGTTCCTACTTGTAATAAAGAGGACATCATCAAATAATTTTTTTAACAATTCCACTTATAGGGAGTTCTATTTCAATACAACATGCTTGGTCTTAACTTATCCTTCAAATATGCTCTTAGTTGGAAATAGCAAAAAACATTGTGATTTTTATTTCTCAGTTGCTCAAATGACATTAATTGACTCCTTTCATAACAATCTTCAACATTTATAATCCACTTATGAAACCAGCTATCCAGAAATTGATGATCCTTTGAAAAAGATACGAGGATTTTGAATCAAAGACATTCTGGGTGATGTATATCCACTTACACCAATTTCATCATTTATTTTATTCCATATATTAATCAAATGTTTTAACAATTGTGTATCATTATCATCAACCATTAATTTTGATTCCCACTTGTATATAAATTCTTCTGCTTTTCCCTCTCCTATTTTATTTGATTCTATTTTAACCCTTTCAAAAAAAGAAGCAAGAAAATCTCATTTGAGACTGCTCCATAACAATTTTTAAAGTGAGGAAGCTGCAATCCTCTCAATGCAGAATTTGCATTGGGTCACTTAACATGGAATTCAATCGGAAATGGGTTCACATGACATAAACTCATGATGCAGACTGTTTTCTGAGAATGGAATACAAGAGGAGGGTTGTCTAGGTCTCCAGCAGGATATAGATCACAAGATATAGGAGCAGAAGTAGGCCTGTTGAGTCTGTTCCACCATTCTTCCACTCATCCCCACTCCCCAGCTTTTTCCCCATTACCCTTGATTCCTTAAATACACCCAATGACCTCACGTGGGTTTCACGATCCACTGACAAAATCAATTTTTCCACATTTGTTTTAAATTGACACCCTTTTATCCTGAATTATGCTCTCCTGTCCTGGAATCCCCTACCATGGGAAACATCTTTGCCATATGTACTCTGTCTAGGCCTTCCAGCATTTGAAATGCCTCTGAGGTCCCCCTTATCCTTCTGTACTCCAACTAGTACAGTCAAAGAGTCGACAATTGTTCCTCATACACTAACCCTTTCATTCCTGATATCATTCCAGTAAATCATCTCTGACCTTCTCCAACACCAGCACATCTTTCCTCAAATATGGCACCCAAAACTCTAATTCTGATTGAATGGAAAGGGAATTCTCCAACGACACAAACACAACACTGAAATGATATTATGTCTTGTTGATTTTTACCACTCGGGAAGGTTCTTGTTGGGTTTCAGAGAGAGGTGTGTTATTCAGGGAAGCATTAGTGTTTTTGTGACTCAACGTACCAGCATCTGAAGTCCACGATCCCTTCAGAAAAGCTCTGATAGCTTTAGCATGGAGCAGAGCTGAACCAGGATTTTGCAGGTATTTAAGGGAGTGTGTGGGCAGGGTTTGTTCTGGACCAACAATCTCACCAAATGACTGCTTGAAATCAATATTCAAACATTTTGAGGAATACACAGGAATTGTTCAACAAGAGCCTGATGTTCCCTGAGGAATTTTCTTTCAGTAGTGGAAATGATTTTTTTTTTAAAGCCTGTTGATATTCCTGATACAGATCTTTGTATTTAACTTTCAGGTTGCTATCTGTTGTTAACTTGGAGGCCTTTAATGGGGTGTCTGGTTGGAATCTTTGCTTTAACCAAGCAATTCTCTTGCAATTTTCCAGCTGTAGGATGCGTTGCAGTTGCTTGCAAGTTTAGCAAGTGGGATTATGATGTGAAACTGCAAGTCACCATGTCATTTTTGTTTTTGAAAATGCAAATGTGAAAATGTTAACATGTCTCCTTGGTTTGCTTAAGCTTACAGAGGAGACGTTGGGTCAAGCTGAGAAGACAGAGTTGGATGCCCATTTGGCGAATCGGCTGGGAAAAGCAGAAAGCACAAAATGAGGGGCTGAAAAAATAATGAAGCAGACTGAAGTGCCGTTGAACCCAAACCCAGGTAAAGAATTTAATTTTGTGCAGCAATACTTAAGAGACCAAACGATTTAGGCTTTTAGTGGTGACCTATTTAAATGAACAAAATCTGATTCGAATAGAAGTTTATGGAATGTTTGGAAGTTGCCACAAAAAAATTGAGATATAAATTAGATGTTGTAATTAAGATAAATGAACAATATAATGCGCTTGGTGTCACAGTATCTGCCTCCCTCTATCGTACATCACCGTTAAACCTTCTCCCCAATATGAACCTGATGTCAAAGTACCTAACACAGTTAATCATACTTCAATGTTAAACCTTCTCACGAATGTGAATCCTGTCTCAAAGTTTCTGCCTCAGTCTATCGTACATCACCGTTAAACCTTCTCCCCACTGTGAACCTGGAGTCTCGGTATATATCTCAATTTACAGTATATCACTGTTAAACCTCCCCAACATGAACCTTGTGTCACAGTATCTGCCTCAGTCTACCATACATCACCGTTAAGCCTTCTCACTACCGTGAACTTGGTGTCACAGTATTGGTTTCAGTCTACCGTACACCACTGATAAACCTCCTCCCCACTGTGCACTCGGTGTCACGGTATCCATCTCAATTTACCGTACATCACTGTTCAACGTTCTCCACAATGTGAACATGGTGTCACAGTATCTGACACAGTTTATAGTAAATCACTGTTAAACCTTCTTACTACTGTGGAATCCATCTCACATTTTCTACCTCAGTCTACCGTTCATAAACATTAAACCATTTCCTCCTGTGAACCTGGTGTTAAAGTATCTGCCTCAGTTTAACGCACATCACCATTAAGCCTTCTTACTGCCCTGAACTCAGCGTCACAGTATATGCCAAAGTCTACTGTACTTTACCGTTAAAATGTCTCCCCACTCTGAACCTGGTGTCACAGTATCTCACACATTTTATCGTACATGACTGTTAAACCTTGTTAATGTTGTGAACCCATTGTCTCAGTATCTCTTATCAGTCTACCATACATCATTGTTAAACCTTTACACATCTGTGTATTGTACATTACTGTTAAACCTTCTCCCCACTGTGAACCTGGTGTCACTGTATCTGACACAGTTTATCGTAGATTACTGTTAAACCTTTTCACTGCTGTGAACCCAGTGTTACAGTAACTGTCTCAGTCTACCATACATCATCGTTGAACCTTATCCCCACTGTGCCCCTGGTGTCACATTATCCATCTCAACATACCGTACATCACCGTTAAACCTTCTCCCCATGTGAACCTGGTGGCACAGTAACAGCCTCAGTCTCCCACATATCACCATTAAACCTCCTCACCACTGTGAACCTCGTGTCACAGTATCTGCCTCAGTCGACAGTACATCATCATTAAACCTGATTCCCACTTTACTCCTGGTGTGAAATTATCTACCTCAACATACCGTACATCACTGTTAAACCTTCTCCCCCTGTGAACCTGGTGTCACAGTATCTGACGCAGTTCATAGTATATCACTGTTAAACCTTCTCACACATGTGAATCCTACTATAAAATAATGCTCCCCTTGTCAGTCTCACAGTATTCGAATCCCTACCTATTTAAAAAATTCCAAAAAAAAGAGAAAAATCAATCCCAAAACAAGCTACTCAAAAGTAGTAGCCCCCTAAAAATCTGGGTGTGGTAAAGTCCACAAGTGGCAGGTGACTAAATGACTCAGTGTCACCCACCCCCAGTCAGACTTTCACAAAGTACTGAAACAAAAACATTCAACCCAATGATTCCAGTCCCAATGATTGTTCTGGATCTTCAATATTGAGAAGACTTTGCGTCAATTCAACTTTTTTCCCATTCTTTCCATATTTTCCAATCTTCCCATTTCCATTACCATTGACCTTCCCTTCGGTGACAATGGTGACAATCGCCCATTTCCTCATACATCTTGCAATGAATTAGCAAATATTAATGCATCATGGTCATTATCAAAAAACTGAGATTGAAAATTCCCATAAAAATCTTTCAATAGTGCCGAATAACGAAAAGCAAACTTATATCCCTTTCGCCACAATACTTCTTAGGACAAATTAAATTCTTAGTGACTTCTGATAATTTCTTGACTCAGATCTGTATTTTAAAAAACCCTATTATTTTGAACCATCATTGGAGCCCGATTTTGCCGTGTTTTCTGCACCACCAATCGGAGTATCACCTCTCTGTCTTGATATTTAAAACAGCGAATCAAAACTGCTCGTGGTAATTGGCCTGGCAACGGTTTCTTCCTTAATGCTCTGGTCTCTCGATCTAATTCCAGTCCATCTGGAATGAATTACTTGCCCTTCTGAGATCCATTTCTTCAAAACCTTCACCAGGTCCGAACCTTCCAAATCTTCCGGAAGACCGACGATCTTAACATTATTTCTAAGACTTTGGTTATCTAATGAGCCAAACTTCTTCAATAATTCCTCCTTCTGAATCCCCCAATCTACAAAAGGATCTTCCACTTTTTCCATTTTTTCTCTATTATGCTCCACTTGACATTTGCATTCAAGAAAGCCTTCTCAATCTTTTAAAAATGATCTTGCACAGTATCCACTGATCGTGTAAATCTCGTAACATCACTCTTAACTACATTAATATCTTGCTTCACAAAAGTTATTTCTTCACACACAGTGTTCATTTTAGTTTTCATTTCCGAAAATCCTTGAGTCATCTGATGAGTCATCTGCGTTGATATATTTGACATATCTTCCATGAGCTGAGCAATCTCTTCCAGAAATGGAAACACAGAATTCACTCCAGGATTCATCACCTCCCTTTGAGGCTTGACCTTCTTTTGCCGCAGTCCCCAGTTCTTCAAATTCTAATGAAGTTGAGCATCCACTTCCTCCATAGCAATAGGTCCTCTTCCAGTGCTGCTGCGGGTCTGGACACCCAACAACAGACTGCCGACCTCGTCAGTTCACCGTCGCTCAGGCTCCCCCACAGCCCACACCTTCTCCAAAGGTTCGTGGACCCTCGACGTACTGCACATGTCCGGTAGGCCCACCGACTGCGCAGGTGTGTCTTCTGATGCTACACTGCGCTCCCGCGGACCACCAGGCAATGCTGCAGGCTCACGGGCCTGTCCTCGCTCAGCTGGCCCGCCCTCACGCCTGTGTTCACTAGTGCACGAGTCGAAACCACCGAACTGATCGCTGAGCTGGCGCCATCTTGCGATTGCGCAAGTGGTGCCGACATAATACTTAGCTGGGCAAGTGTCCTCTGAATGTGTACATCACTATTATACCTTCTCACTACTGTGAACTCGGTGTTACAGAGCCTGCCAAAGTTTACCGTACAGTACCAGTAAACCTTCTCCTCAATGTGAGCCTGGTGTTACTGTATCTGCCACAGTTTAGTGTACATCACCGTTAAAAATTCTCCCCAATGTGAAGCTGGTGTCACTGTATTCGCCAAAGTTTATCGTACAACTCTGTTAAACAATTTCCCCACTATGAACCCGGTGTCACAGTAACTGTCTCAGTTTCCCATACATCACCAATAAAGCTTTTTTTTCCTACTCTGAACCCAGTATCAACATATCTACGTAGTCTCCTGTACATCACCATTAACCTCCTCCCCACTGTGAACCAGGTTTCACAGTATCTGCCACAGTTTATTGAACATCATTTTTAAACCTTCTCATTACTGTAAACCTGGAGTCACAGAATCTGCCTTATTCTACAATACATCTCTGTTAAACCTTCTCAGTACTGTGAACACAGTGTCACAGTATCTGCTGAAGTCAACTGTACATCACCGTTAAACATTCTCCCCACATTGACCCAATTATCACTGTTTTTTCCACCATTTTTCGTAAATCACAGTTCAACCTTCTACCCGCTATAAACTTGGAGTTACAGTATATTCCACAGTTTATTGTACATCACTGATATTCCTTCTCCTCGTTGTGAATGCGGTGTCACTATATCTGCGTCAGTCTTCCGTACATCACCATAAACTTCTCCCCAATGTGAACCTGGTGTCACTTTATCTGCCACAGTTAATATTACATCACCGTAAAACAGCTTATCGTGCGTTTCTCACTACTGTGAACTTGGTGTCACAGTATCTGCCAAAGTCTACCGTATATCACCGTTAAATATTCTCCCAACTGTGAACCTGGTGTCACAGTGTCTGATACAATTTATCGTACATTACTGTTAAACCTGCCGGATAAGCTCCAGATAGCGAAAGTGGAGTTCTCGCATCTGCAGGAACTGGGGATCATTCATCGCTCTGACAGTCCTTGGACCTCGCCGCTCCACCTGGTCCCAAAAACCTCCAGTGGCTGGCGCCCCTGTGGAGATTATCGATGGCTTAATGACATGACAGTACCTGACCGTTACCCCATCCCTCACATTCAGGACTTTATGGCCAATCTTCATGGCGTGAGAGTATTCTCCAAGGTCAATCTGGTGCGCGTGTATCATCAAATCCTGTTGCACCCTGAGGACATCCCCAAAACGGCCATCATCACTCCCTTTGGCTTGTTCGAATTTTTATGCATGCCTTTCAGGCTCAAGAACACCGTCCAGACTTTCCAGCACCTCATGGATACGTTGTGCAGGGATTTGAATTTCACTTTCATTTATCTGGATGACATTCTTGTCGCCAGCAGAGACTGGGCACAACATAAGTCTCACCTGCACACCCTCTTCTCCCGACTGGCCGAATTCGGCCTAATGATCAGCCCGGCCAAATACCAGTTTTGTGCAGAAGAACATTAGGATGGGATGAAACTAATCCAGAATCCATCACACAAGATTGGAGAAATTGTATTGAGCGTCTTTAAATACTTGGAAGTTTTGAAGTCAACAGACTTTGGAGTGTCCACATTTGCTCAGTTACACCATTTTTCTGATGTAAGATCCTGTCAGTTACTGAGTCCTGTGAAATAACCAAGTGCGAGTAGATGGTGGATTTGTAATGGGAAAAGCCAAAGTGGCTCCATTAAAGTCAGTCACCAGACCTTGAATGGAATTGACTGCTGCTACTATGGCGAGCAAAATGGACGCTATGTTAAGAAGAGAATTACAGATGATAGAACATCAGTGCTTAAATATATTAATAATGAAATCATGAGGTTTCATCTCTTTGTGACTGACAGAGATAATGAAAATCTGGACAACAATAAATAGCAGATTTACCACAGGGCAGAGTTTCACCTGATGAATTCCCATTTATATCCATGGAAGTTGATTATTTTGGTCCTTTGCAAGTAAAGTAAGGACAAAGTGTTGAAAAACGATATGGAGTTATTTTCACTTGGTTGACTATGAGAGCAATTCATATTGAAGTAACGTCATTGCTTGATACAGACTCTTTTATTAATGTTCTTTGGTGTTTTATTCCTAGACGTGGTCAAGTAAAAGAATTATGTTCTGATAATGGATCTAACTTCATAAGAGCTGAACTAGAATTATGAAAAGTTATTCAGAATTGGAATCAGCATCAAATTCATGAAGCATTACTTCAGAAAGAGGTTAATTGGTATTTAATCCACCCATAGCTATGGATGTGGTATGGGTAAGGGTTAGTTTGTTGTGGAGAACGTTTACAAAGGTCAGTCCAGCCATTATGGGCCAAAGGGCCTGTACTGGGCAGCAATGCATGATGTTGTAATGATTGCAAAAGCTCTGGGAAGGGGTAAGGGAGGGGCTGGCCAGGAAGCCTGCAGATGCTGGGGCCGAGGGCAATGCACAAACATACTGGGGAAACTCATGGATAGTTTTGTGAGGAGCAGGTCCTGCTTCACGAGTCAAATTGAGATTTTTGAGGAGGTGTCAAAGGAAATAGATGAAGGTAAAGGTCTGTATGTGCTATATGTGGATTTTAGTAAGGTACTTGACAAGGTCGTTACGGTGGCCTCATTCAGAACGTCGGGAAGCATGGGATTCATGGAGCCTTGGCTGTGTGCATTCAGAATTGGCTTGTCTGGAGAAAACAGAGGTTAGTAGTAGATGGAACAATGACTAGCGGCGCTCCAAAGGGATCTGCTCTGGGATCCCTGCTCTTTGTGATTTTTATGAATAATGATGGGAGTGGAAGGGTGGGTACATCAGCGGATGACACAGAGGTAGAGATGCTGTAGACAGCGTAGAAGGTTGTCATAGGTCTTCCAGTTTGCAGAGAAGTGGCAGATGGAGTTGAATCATGTAAATACAGATGTACTTAAACAAGCAACTGGTACAGGTTTATTTCTAGAATCATTTTCAAGGGCACGAATAACAGTTATTCCCTAGAAGGTTGGAGACCCATTAAAAGTAGCTTCATATAGACCAATATCTTTATTGAATGTGGATTACAAGAACGTGAGGGCAGAGCGCTTGGTTAGTGGTAGGATTATGAACAGTGTGCAGGACAGAGAAATATTTAGATCCTGTTCCATAAATCGCTCAAGGTTGCTGTGCAAATTGAGAGGAAGTTTAAGATGGCATATTGTGTGCTGGCCTTCAGGAGTCAGAGGATTGAGTTCAAGAACTGAGAGGTAACGTTGCAGATGTATAAAATTCTCGTCAGACCACACTTGGAATATTGTGTGCATTCCTGGGGCGAGAATACCAGAGGACGTCTAAATAAGGTGAGAGGAGGAAACTTTAGGCAAGACGTGAGGGGGACATTTTATTCACACAGAATGTAGTGGATGGCTGGAATGCATTGCCAGGGGTAGTAGCGGAGGCTGGTCCAAAAAAGGCATTAAAAATACTTTAATATAGGGACAGGAATAAAAGAAAAACAGAAGGTACTGGTGTGAGGGAGTGGAGGGTAACATTGTTGTGGAATAGCTTCATATGGGTCAGCTGAAGGGATTCGACCAATCCATCCATGATTTGTCCAGCATCTTGCTGCCATGTCGTGGTGAACCAGGGTGTTGCATGATGGAGGCATACCTCTATCACTCGTATTTCTCTTGAGGAGCGATCTCAGAGACAAGACATGAGTCCAGAAGAACCTCGCATCCCAGCTGAACAGAGAACGGACAACATCATGATGGCCTGAACTCTTCCCCTTCTTCTCCCTCTGGCCCTGTCAACTCCATTCCCCACCCCTTCCATGTCCCTTCACCCACTTCCCCCCATTTCTCCCCTACCTCTCCTCCATTCCAACCCCCTCCCGCTCACCTTCCCCTTCCCCTCCCCTCACACCTATGCCCTAACCTCAGCCCTCCTCCCTTCACCTCCCCTTCCACTCTCCTTTCCCCTCCCCTTCCCATCCTCCCCTTCCCATCCTCCCCTTCCCCTCCTCCCCTTCCCCTCCTCCCCTTCCCCCTCCCCTTCCCTTCCTACCCCTAACCTAGGGGAAGGAGGGGTAGGGGAAGGGGGTAGGAGAAAGGGGGTAGTGGAAGGGGGTAAGGGTAATGGTGGGTAATGGGGTAGTGGTAGGGGGTACGGGTATGGGGTAGGGTTAGGGGAAGGGAGAAGGTGTAGGGGATAGGGGTAGGGTTTAGGTTAGGGTTGGGGGGTAGAATTAGGATAAGGGTCAGGGCGGGATAGAGGTACCATTAGGTTTAGGGTTAGGAGATGTGGGCTCGGGTTAGGTCTAGGTTTAGGGTTAGGTTTAGAGTTTTGGGAAGTGGGCTTGTGTTAGGTTTAGGGGAAGGGAGTAGGAGTAGGGGGTAGAATTGGATGTGGGTTGGGGTTAGGGGAAGGTGGGTAGGATTAGGGTTGGGTTTAGGGGACAGCGTAGGGATAGGGTTAGGGGACAGGGTGGAAATAGGGTTAGGGTAAGGGGACGTTGGGTAGTGGTTAGGGTTATCGGTAGTGTTAAGGTTAAGGTTAGGGTTTGTTAGGGGTTAGGTTGGGGAGGGGAGCTGGGGAGGAGAGCGGGGGATGGGAAATTGGGAGGTGATGGGGGAGGGGAATGGGAAGGGGAAGGAGGAGGGGCACAAGGTAGAGGAAATGGGAGGTGAACGGAGGAAGGCATCCCTACCCCCTCCCCTCCCCATCCCCTCCCCCACATTATCCCTGCCTCTCCTCTCCTCCTTCCAGAGGAAGCCAGGCCTCATTCCGGCCAGAACCTCCCTGTAGTTTCAGAGCCTCCGTTTCAGGAATTGACTTCGACGCTCGCTGCTGGACAGACATCTTGTCTCTTGATTCATTCTGTACAGTTGTTATAATCATTTAAAAAATGGTTGGGTTTTTTAAAGCTTGAACTCAAAAATTTGGTCTAGATAGACAAAACAGAAACAGGCCCTTCAGCCCCTCTCTCCTGCTGGCTGAGCTGTTGTAATCAGTCCATATTTCTCTCACCCTTTTCATTCTTTGCTCCCATTCAGCTCATGTTGCCTTGTCAATCTCATGGCCTGTGGAAAGAAGCTATTTCCCTGCCTGGCTGCTCTGCTTTTATTCCTCCATCCTGATGGCAGGGGGACAAAGATGCTCTGTGCTGGATATCTATGAGTCTATTTACAGAACCCATCCATGCAAACAATCAGGGGACCCTTGCCTTGAGGTGCCACCCATGTTGCCTCTCCCTCAGCACTCTCGGAACACAACTGCACCCTCCTTCCCCTCCTCTCCCAGGTCTCAGTATCCCGCTGATAATTCCAGTCAGCTGCCATGTCTATACCCTGCCCCACCTAAACCGATGGATCAACCAGCATCTTCTCCCCTCAAGAGTTCAAGGAATCCATTCTCTCGCAATGACCTGCTATCGAATGGCCTGCATCCTCCTTCCGCCTTGGTTTCCTCCTGTTGTCAGGTGCCTGGATGGACCCCACCCTGTTGAAACTATCTGTGTTCTCACTGATCTCTCTGCGCCTCTACCCTCCATCCAGGGGTCTTGGTTGTCTTCTGGGGGGTGGTGGAGAACAATGCACCAACTCAAGGACATGGGGAGCAGTACAAAGAACCCCAGCTCCAGGAGACAGGGAAAACCACAGAGATGCCCATCTCTGTCAATTGGGTAAAACTTGATTATCAGGCAGGTACAACGTGCAAGGAACTTTCGGTCTTGCTGCATGTGGGCAAGGTTTGGCCCATCCCCGCACCACCACCCTGTCAATTCCCCAAAAAAATTTCCTATTCATGTTGGGGTCCAAAATGGATAGAGTCTGGAGAAGGATCATTGTCAATCAATGGGTGCACAGGTGTAACCAGCAGGGCTGTAATTGTGTGTGGCTGTGCTTGGAACCAAAGTACAAGGACACCAAATGCTGCTATGTGCGAGGTTCTACCTGGCACTTCAGGTATTTTTGGAAAGTAGACATTTCAGGGTCTTCATGGATCATGGGGGGGGGAGGGGGTGGGGGAGGGGGCATGGGAGGGGGTGGGGGAGGGGGGCAGGGGAGGGAAACCCTCTGTTTTCCCCAGGTTCCCAAGTCCCCTCTCTGTATGTGTTGGCTTCCTCCTGCTCTCCAACCCCACAATTTAATGGTCCCATTTCTGACCTTCTCTTCCTCATCTTTCCTTGATGTAGGGACAAACCCACAACGTGTTTGATGTCTCTTTCTCTTTGCTCTATGTCTGTTTGACCTGCTGAGTCTCTCTAACCCTGTGACTTTACCCCCTCATCTTTCGTTGGTTGAACCCAACGGAGCTGGAAGAGCTCAATTTGTGAAGGGTTGTATCTGGTCGTGATTCATTTGACACCCTGTCGATTTCTTTAAATTGTGGCTCCAAAGCAACAGAAGGATTTTGAAACCTCATCGGTCCTCTTTCAAACTCATCTGAATTTCTTGGATGAAGAAACATTGCTCTGAAACTTACTCTGCGAGAGTTTATTTTCCTCTCCTGCATGGAGGTTGCAGAATCTCTTCCACATGATGAATCTGTTCTCTTTTCAAGAGACAGTGGAGTGGCTATTTTCTTCCACCAAGATATCATCAACCCAGTCAAGGGCTGAACTAAGTCACCATTTAAAAATGGTTATGTTGCAAATGCAAGATTACATTGGCTTTATTCATCAAAAGTGTCCATTTCCATGGACACAACGAGGCTGCTTTCTTGATCTCAAAGAGACCATTAGAAATGGTCTTCCTCCTTGAAAATCCACTTGTTACTCCTGGTCAAAGGATAAGACGATGTAACTGTACCTTCTCTGACAACTGTATCTTCAATCCTCTCTTCCCCACAGGATGGACAACAACTTTTGCCTCTCATTTGTAATGTTTCTCCAGAATGTCTCATCCCATGACACATGCCTTCATTTCTGCCTTTGAAGTCCATTAAGCCTCTTCAAAAGAATGAATCATGAGCCAATGGACTCCAGCCTGTCTGTGCAGGTACTTGAATCAAGAACTTGCTTATTCGAACAGCTGCCATCTCTCAGCACTCTATTGACTTAGTTTCAATTTTAAGAACACAGATAATCAACAGATGGTCTCTCGATTTGACCAGCAGTCTTTCCTGACTACACAAATTCTTCAGTTTTTAATAAATCAAACACTCCATTGTTCTCAGTATCTCAAGAACCTTCACGAAGGTTTTCCTCTTTCGGTTTCAGATGCAGAATGAGCAGACATTTCATCTCTGTACATGATTTGCCTTCTGCCATCTCAAAGGCTTGTGTGTGTGATCCTGAATCCAACCCACAAAATAACTAATATATATATATATATATATATAAACTATTGTAACTTTAAAGATTAATATTCGCACAAATCGGTCCATGATAATTCACCAAGACAATGGCATCTTCAAACAATAATATTTATTGGTAAAGATTAATAACAACACTTTTTACTTCACTCTAACTCCACTCTGCACCAATGTATATGTATGTGTATCAAAACCAAAACCATTCCAGTTCAGGCAATGTCCATCTCTATTTTTTACTTCCTACAGTTGACAATCAGGTCCTTGGTTTTGGTGTCATTGAGTGCGAGGTTATTGTTGGTTCACGATTGAACACCATTTTCAATCTCCCTCCTGAATGCTGACTCGTTGCCCTCCTCATGCAGCTCATGACTGTGCTATCGTCAGTGAATTTGTAGATGATGTAGTCATACCAAGCCATGCAGCTGTAGATGTAAAGCGAGTAGAGCAGGGGTGAAATACACAACCCTCTGGTGTTTGGGAGCAGATGGAGATTTTGGAAGAGTGGTTCTTGCCAATCCACACTAATTGGGGTCTGGAGGTGAAGAAATTCTGGATCTAATTGGCCAATATGTGTGGGGTCCCAGGATTTTGGAGTTTGCTCATCAGATTTGATGGGAGGATGGTATGGAATGCCAGACTCTAGTCAATAAAAAGCATTCTGATGGATTCACCTTTGTTGTCTGGGTGTTTCAGGGTTTTGGCAGAGCCAGTGAAGATGGCATCTGCCATAGGTCTGTTGCTGCATCAGCCAAATTGGAATCGGTCCATGTCACCCTTTGGACAGGAGCTGATGTACTTCAACACCAACCCCTCAATCCACCTCATCACTGGATGTGAGTGTCACTCATCAATCATCATTTAGGCAGGTTACCCCACTCTTTGGAACTGGTATGTTTGATGCCTATTTGAAACAGGTGGGTGCCACTCCCTGTCGGAGTGAGATGTTGAAGATAT
The DNA here is from genome assembly GCF_036971445.1 of Narcine bancroftii. NCBI lineage: Eukaryota > Metazoa > Chordata > Chondrichthyes > Torpediniformes > Narcinidae > Narcine > Narcine bancroftii. The sequence goes on along the minus strand of NC_091479.1, from coordinate 57,993,792 downwards.
CCATGGCCAGGTTTTCAGTCCTCTGCTGGGTACTCCATCCAGTCTTGATCCTTTCCTTTGATTCACTCTCCTGAAGGCAGCCCATATTGTCATCTTTGGTTACTGATAGTAGCAGATCATCAAGATCTTTGCAGTGGTTCTTCCCTGTTCTAGTAGTTAAATCAGGTGTAGAAGGCATTGAGTTCATGTGGAGTGAGGCTTTGCCATCTCCCACTGCACCAGATTTGTTTTTGCAGCACTTTATGTCATTTAGGCCCCTGTCACAGCTGATGGGTATCCTTTGTTGTTTCCATTCTTGTGCTGAGATGGCTTTCCATGGTTGGTATTGGCTCCTTGTGTATCTGTATCTCCGAACTCAAATGCCTGTGATCTGGCTCAGAGCAGTTTCTGGATATTGTTGTTCATCCAGGATTTCTGGTTGAGAAAATCCCCTGAACAATTTGGTGGGGACACCCTTGTCCGCAGCTGTTTTGATAAAGTTCGCAATGGTCCTGGTGCAGTCATTCAGTTCCTCAGCTGAGTTCTTGAACACCATCCAATACATGGACTTGAGGCAGTCCTGCAGCTGTCTTCCCCTCACGCGACCACCTTCTGGTTGTCCTGATCTCGTAAGTGTTATGATCAATTTTAGGCCCCATTTCTGTGATAGAATGGCCCAGAGGTGGTTTACAAGAATGATCCTGGGGATGAGCGGAATAATGTTTGAGGAGCATTTGATGGCTCTGGGCCTGAACTTGCTTGAGTTTAGAAGGATGAGGCAGGACCTCATTGAAACCTTACGAATAGTGAAAGGGTTCGATAGAGAGGATTTTGCCAGTAGTGGGAGAGTTTAGGACCAGTGGGCACAACCTCATAATAAAAGGATGTCTGCTTAAAATGGAGATGGAGAAAACTTTTAATCGAGAGCAGTGATTTTCAAATTTCCCCCCTCCCCCGCTCATATTTTACTTAATCCCTATGCCAGAAGTGCTCTGTTAGTAAAGGATTACTTAAAGTGGGATGTGAGTGGAAAGAAAGTTTGAAAACCACTTTTTTAATCGTACCTCATTGACTTGTAATGTGCACAGTTTCATAGCTCCAGAGGAAATAGGCCAATGACAATTTTTCTCAAGCAATATTTTTCCTTCACAATTGGGTCAACAGCAGTCTTTTTTCCCATTCATATGTCACTTTAAGCAATCTCTTACTCATTTTTCGACATTCCAAAGAATAGATTCCCAGCCTGTTCAACCTTTCCCTGAGGCTAAACTCCTGAAGACCTGGCAGCATCCTAGTAAATCTTCTCTGCACTCTTTCAATCTTACTAATACCTTTCCTGTAGCTAGGCGACCAGAACTGCACACAATACTCCAAATGTGGCCTCACCAACGTCTTATACAACCTCACCTTAACTTCTCAACTCCTATTTACAGTATGTTAATTAATGAAGACCAAGATGACAAAAGCTGTCTTTAGAACCCTGTCTTCCTTCCGTGCAGACGATGCCGCCGCCAATGTCCCGCCTCCTCACAGCAAGAGCCAATCAGCCCACGAATCCGCCCATCAATCCAACCCGACTTCAGCGTCCAATCCAATAGCAGCCTCACCGAATCAACCCATTGGCTTGCGCAACTGAAGCAACCAATCAGCGAGTCAGCAAACACACAGGCACACCCAATCAACGTCGTAATACAGAAAACAGAGGCAGTGGAAGGAGCAGGAGACCCTTCAGCCCTTCCACTTCCAACTACTCCAACAACTCAATCAAATCCTTGGGTTTCATAAAATCACTTTCTCCTGGCTCCAGGATTCCTCTGATCTCAAGAAATACATTGTACCCCAACTACAAGGGAGAATATTTATTCTCAATCTTTCCTTCATATTTATTACCACTTTCATGGAATTATGTAACTGTGTTTTATCCCTTGCTGCCGATTTCTTTAACTTCATTGTTCAATTTCATAATGTTGGCTTCTATATTATTGTGCCCCTTGATCAAGAGAGTTCTGGCAGAGCAAAGCAATTTTGTTTTCTTTTGTCAGGTCAAATTTTGTCACATTGAACCAAAAACAAGTATTTTCAGCATTCATTCATTTCAGATTCTCTGCAGTTGTCGTATCATACCTCACAGTGACGGCATCATGTTTGTCTTGTTTATCCTTTACCCCTCCATCCAGACAGATGTGCTGATCAACGTGCTGGATGACTCCACTCATCCAGCACCACTGCCATTTCTGCTGCTCGGGCTTTTCATCCCACGTATTCATTTTGTTATTTCTCCTCTTCTTTTTCTCAGGAAAGAGAATCAGGTTTATTTGAACATCTTTCTGAATCCGAGTAAAAGGTTATGGACCTGAAGGTTTTAACTCTGATTATTTTTCCAGTAGATGACCTGCTGAATATTTCCAGCATTGTGTTTTTATTTTATTGCCTTGATGTATTACTGAGTGCTTTGAATGGGAGAAGAAATGTGGGTTGGGTTAAGTAAAGATGTCTAGATTATGGAGTGGATTTAGAAAAATAGACATAAAAGGGAAGGGTGCATGGAAATAGTTAATTCATCTTTTGAAATTGTTTTTTGAGCTATGATTGTTTTCTGATGTACGCACAGAGTTCAGAATTTAAAAATTATTGTGATAAACATGTAACAAAATTTGTCGTTTTGTGGTACAAATGCAGGTGCAAATATTGTTCTAAATTACATTTTAAAAAAAGAAATCCATTTGTGCAAAATGAAGAGTAAGTGAGGGAGTGACTGTGGTTCCTTGTCCATTCAGAAATCTGATGGCATAGGGGGTGAAGCTGCGTTTGTACCATTGGGTGTTCGTCTTGAGGCTCCTGGACCTGTTTCCCTGGTGATAGCATTATGAAGAATGCCTGGCCTGGGTGGTGAGGGTCCTTGAGGATAGAGGTTGTTTTCTTGAGACTCCACCTCTTGGAGAAGTCCTTAACATATGGGCAAAGGATGAAAGGGGAAACATGAGGGGGAACTTCTCCACACAAGGTGGTGGGAGAGTGGAACAGGCTGCCAGCTGCATGAGGAAATGTGAGCTCAATGTTAGCATTGAAGAATTTGGAAAAGTTCAGGGATATGAGGTGGATGGAGGGCGATGGACTGGATGCTGGTCAGTGGGACGAAGCAGAATAAGAGTTTGGCACAGACTAAAAAAGCTAAAGGGCTTGTATCAGTGCTGTAATGTTCTGTGAATCTATGGAGTGATGCACTGGGTTGTACATCTACAACCCGACAAAACTACCATGGTGCCTGCACAAAAACACACAATATGCAGCACGTAATGACCACATGAATAATCTAAATAAATATATGTAGTGGGCCAAGCGGGCGCACAGCCCACATTGTGAACCGTCACTGACACGGTTCTCCGACGTCTTGCAAAACCATAAAACAGTCAGCTGGGTACTCACCCATTTAATGGACCACATGCACATGGTCCTGCATGCCGAGGAACGGCGTGTTGATCTGTGGAGTCTCCTGCGGGTAGGTGCAGGACATTCACAGGGCTTCATTTAAACCTGCTGATCCCATGGATCGATAGCAAACTCTTAATGATGTCTCACCATGTCTCATAGAGCCAGGCACATTTAACCATATAACAGTTTACAGCATGGAAACAGGCCATATCGGCCCTTTGAGTTCGCGCCGGTTCACTTGAACAACTCACTAGTTTCCTCCCCCCACCACTCTCCACCCATATCTCTCCAACCCTCTCATATCCATGCACACATCCAACGTTCTCTTAAATGGCAGGACCATGCCACAACTATCTCCTCTGGTAGATCATTCTATTCTACCACCACTCTGTGAGTGAAGAAACCTCCTCTAACATTTCTCCTAAAGTTTTCCCCCTTATTCTTAAATCATGCCTGCTTGTTCCAACCTCCCCTTCCCTCAGGGGAAAGAGACTAGACATGAGTTGACTATCTATTACCTTCATAATTTTAAATACCTCTCCAATCAAATCCCATCTCAACCGTCATCATTCCAATGAATAAAGTCCTAGTCTCCTTTATCTTTCTCTGGATTCTAGATGTTGTAAGCCAGGAAACATTTTTTTAAATCTTCTCTGCACTCTCTCCACCTTACCTATATCCTTCCTATAACTTGGAGACCAGAACTGAACCCAATACTCCAAACCTGGCGTCACCAATGCCTTAAACAGTTGCAGCATCACTTTCTAGCTGTACTTTATGCTATGATTTATGAAGGCCAGTTTGCCATATGCCTTCTTAACCACCCTGTTTACCTGGGAATCCACCTTCAAGGAACTCTGTACCATAACTCCAAGATCCTCTGTTCCTTTACATTCCTCGGCGCCCTCCCCTAAACTGCATATGTCTTATTTTGGTTATTTTTTCCGGAATGCAGCAGCTCATACTTGTTGACATTAAATTCCATCTGCCATCTTTCAGTCCACTTTTCCAAACAAACAAAATCCTGTAATCCAAGAAAACCTTCCTCACTATCCACCACTCCCCCTATTTTTGTATCGTCTGCATATTTGCTTACCCAGTTAACCAACCCCTCATCCAAATCATGAATATAAATAATTAACAACGGGACCCAGCACCAATCCCTGAGGCACACCTCTCATCACAGGCTTCCATCCTGACTCTCTGCTGTCTATCTTCCAGCCACCTCTCAACCCATCTCACTATCTCTGTATTAATCCCTAGTGACTGAACCTTTCTTACTAACCTTGCATGTGGAACTTTATCAAAAGCCTAACTAAGATCCAAAGAGATCACGTCAACTGCCCTACCTTCACCCATTTTTCTTGTCACCTCTTCAAAAAACTCAAGGTTTGTCAAACGTGAATTTCCTTTCACAAACCCATGCTGGGTGCTACTGATCAATCCCTGCCTATCCAGATATTTGTACATACTATCTCTAAGAAAACCCTTGAACTTTTGGTCTTGCCTTTCGGCCAGACTGGAACATAATGATCCCGTACTCTCAAAATCTCACCTTTTAATACCCTCCAATTTTCCTCTACATCCTTTCCGGCAAAAAGATCAGCCCACACAACTCTCTGCATATCTCATCTCATTTCTTCAAATCCAGCCTTCCCCCACTCGAAGACCTTCGACTATGAACCTGACCTATCCCCTTCTATAATTAAGCTAAAGCTAATGGACCCATGATCACTAGATCTGAAGTTCTCCCCAACGCTCACTCTGCCACCTGCCCCATTTCATTCCCCAACCACAGATCGAACATTGCCCCCCATCTAGTGGGCATCTCCACATACTGCTGCAAAAAGCAGTCCTGAACACGTTGTATCAACTCTAAGCCATCCTGCCCTCTCACTGACTGTGTTTCCCAATCGATGTTAGGAAAATTGAAATCCCCAACCAACACAACCCTATTCCTACTGCACATGTCAGCCAATTCCTTGCACATTTGCTCTACTAGTTCTCCCTTCCCATTTGGCAGCCTATAATGTACCCCTATAATAGTAACCTCATCCCTCTTATTTTTTAGTTTTACTCACACTGCCTCCCTCGATGAGCCCCCCAGTCTCTTGCCTCAGCACCACTGTAATATCTTCCCTGACAAGTAATGCCATATATAAAAGAAGTCTGTAAAATTTGAATAAAGCAGTCTTGTGTTGATTAACATGGGTATGTGTATTACTTTAGTAGCTCTACTGAAGTTGCCACCAGAAATGGTGACTCGCGAATGCAAGATTCAGCCGAAGCTTGAATCTCCAGTGATCATGGACACAACAACAGCAGCAGCTTCCACCACAGCCGCAGTTAAACCAGGTTCTGCCTATTTCTCCTGAACATGCTGGAATTGACTAGACATGAGCTTTTAAATATGGAGGGCCTGGGTGACAGGGATCCATCTGATCTAATGAAGGAGATGCTCGCATTAGATGATGGTCATTCTTATTGTTTACTTTTGGAGACTCTATTCCTGTCCAAACTCCCGGGTTGTGTCGCAATACCAATCGTTAACATGGATTTCTGCCATCCCCATGATGTAGCGTGGGAGGCTGACAGGCTCGATCATACTCCAACGCAAGTGTCTGCTCACAAATAGCCTCTTTTAGCAGCAGATCCATCTCCCGTGTCCTACCAGTCTCCTATATCTGCAATTCCGTCAAAGAAGGATGAACCCACTGACGGGCACCAAGAATGGTGTTTTTACCATCGCCAATAGGGAAAAAAGCCCATAAATGTGTCCTGCCATTTACCTATTAGAGAAAAAAAGCAGGAAATGAAAATGCCGGCTGCCAATAGGGGCCTTGGCAGCTGGCACAAGTACTGACCGGCCTATTGTATCTTCAAGACGACGCTGGTAAGTGCAAATATCCCACCAACCTATTTTGAAAAAAAAACATAAATAACAACACCTGGCTCTTCAAGCAGCAAATGGGGCTACAATTCCCTGCTTTGGTAAAGGACAGGTCACGATTGGGAAAGGAGGTGTGACATTCCTTTGGAATTGCGCATTGTCTTCCGTTGCACAGATTATTTTGGGTGCAAATTTTTGAAGGTCCCATGATTTGCCAGTAGACGTGAAGTGGAGGAAATTGGTCATTCCACCACTTTGAAAACATACCCACTGGTATGCAGCAAAGGGAGTATTTCCTACCTCGGGGTGCATACCCTGCACAAAGATGCGTATGCTGCCTGCTCAATGAATTTTCCACTATTATCTCCTAATTTCAACACCTCCAAAACAGACCAGGGTGTGCCCCATTACAAAGACACTTCAGACCTGCCGATTTACACCAGGGCTCATCATCATCCAACTGATTCACTACGGCAGGCAAGGGCAGAGTTTACTGCAAGGGAGATATTAGGCATCATTCAGTGCTCCAACAGTCCTTGGGCATCACCATTCCACAAGAATGCTGCTCAAACTTTCTAGCATCTTATAGATGCTTTGGGCAGAGTTCACTTCCATCTATTTGGATGACATCCACAAAGCCAGTCAAACTGAACAGGATATAACCAACTGCATTTAGGCTGTCTGTTCCAATGGCTGCAGGAATTCCAATCAACCATAGCAAACATCAATTTGGCAAGTCCTGGGACACAAGATCATGGTCAATGGTGTCTTTAACCATCAAGGTAGAGGCAGTCTGTGCTTTTCCAACACCTACCACGGTTCAGGGCCTGCAGAAATTCTTGGGCATGAAAAACTTCCGTCAGCAGTTCATTCCAGCAGCTGCTGACATTCTTCGACCATGGTTTCTGATCCTCACCACAAAGCACAGGGATGATCCCTGGACAACAGAGGCAGATGTTGAGTTTGCAATGCCAAAGACGCTTTAGTCAATGCAGCAATGCTCCCCCATCCTAACCCTGACATTTAGTCCTGATGTCTCGAGTACGGCCCTCGGTGTGGTTCTTGAGTAGTATGTCGATGGCAATTGCCAGCTCCTCGTGTTCTTTTCCTGACATCTATGGCCATTGGAGATGAAATATCATGCATTGTATCAAGCCACATGGCACTTCTGATTTGTTTTTGAGGGTCGGCATTTCACTGTGTTCACAGACCACCAGACACTCGTTTTTGCCTTCAGCAAAATAACGGATCCATTGTCGGCAAGACAGCAGGGTCACTATCATATATTTCAGAATTTGCCACAGACGAGCGCTATATTTCTGGTAAAAACAATGGCGTCATGAATATTCTGTCCAGACCGACTGTATATCATATTCAGGGTGACATTGATATTCCGGAATTAGTCAGTGTCCAGGCAATGGACCCCTATGTTCAGGCATACAGTACGGCCATTCCTAACCTGGACATACAGCAGGAGGCAGCACAAATGGGCAGCCAACCTTACTTCGTGACATGTCTTTGGGCTACACCCGACCAATGATTCCACCATCTTGGAGGCAACGTCTTTTTGACCAGATACACAGCTTGTCTCATCCATCCATCAGAACATCTGTCAAGCTCATGTTAAATAAATATGTATGGCATGGACTGAAAAAAGGTGTTGCACAATGGGTCTGCACATGTACCTCCTGTCATACTGTCAAAATTCAGCGGCACACTAAGGCACCTCTTCAACCTTTCCCGGTGGTATGCAGGCGATTGGAACACGTGCATGTGGACCTGCTTGGACCATTGCCAGTATCTCAAAACATGAGATACATTCTAACAGTCGTAGAACGTTTCACACGCTGGCCAGTGGCCATCCCTTTGCCATCCAGTGACACTGAGACAAAGGCCAGAGCATTCATCGTCAATTGGATGGCTAGATTTGGTTTCCTGACTCACATTTCTTCAGACCGCGGAACACAATTCACCCACGGTCCAACGACTTTGTGGAATGTTTCCACCGGCAACTGAAGTCCGCACTTAAGGCTCGACTCAATTAGGTTGATGAGTTGCCATGGGTTCTATTGGGAGTGTGCACGGCTCCAAAGGAAGATATGTCTGCATTGTTCGAAGAGATGGTTTATGGTGGGAGTCACGTGATGGATTAGTGGCCGGTCGGAGAACTCCAGCCCTCTCCGGAAAAGTAAAAAAAAGACAGTGAAAAAACAAAGGCACAAACACAAAAACCAAAATAAAGTGAAAGTAAAGGTGTGGAGAAAATGGCAGCGAAGAAAGAAACGCCAAAAGCAACGGGAAGAAGAGAAGAAGAAAATACATCAGAAGAAGAAGGTGAAGGCCTTACCTGTACGAGGAGGCCAGCCGTGGAGAGAGAAGTCCGCTCCCTAAGGTCAGTCGAAGCCCCGAACTCGGGACTACAGAAATGGCTCACAGTGCCAATAAAAGTGCGCAACCGCGCATGCGCAACTCCTAGCGCATGCATGATGCGCAAGACAAAAATAACACTGACGGGAGGGGGGACCAGCTGAGGAGTCGATCTCCACAGCTGAAATTGACAACCACAACAAAGCAGCAAGAGCAAAACATAGAAAATAATGAGAACAAGAAAGAAGAGAGTAAAAATAAATCAAAGAAACAACAGAGGACCAACCCAGAGGAAGAAGACCAGCAACAAGACACTTCTAGTAAAAAGAACACCAAAAATACCCAACAAAATAAAACAAACAACCCCACAAGAAAACCAAAAGAGACAGAGGTAAAGGACACAGATCCTGGAGTGGACTCAGAAGAAGAAGAGGAAGAACACAGAGAAATGGAAGATGAAGGGAAGGGCAAGTACACGGATATATTTTTTAAAGAATATATGGAATCAGTAAAAGAATGGCAATCACAAGAATTCAGTGAAATAAAAAGAATAAAAAGTACAGAAGAAAAAGTGAATAGATTAGAGATGATCATGTCAGATATAGGAAAAAGAGTGGACAAGGTGGAAGAATGAGAAACAGCCATAGAAATGGAAGTAGATGACTTAAAAAAGAAATTAGAAGAATCTGATAAAAAAGTTAAAGAGACACAAGAGCTGTTAGCTCAGAAGATAGATATAATGGAAAATTATAATAGAAGAAACAATATAAAGATAGTGGGCCTTAAGGAAGATGAAGAAGGCAAGAATATGAGAGAATAAAAGAATGGATCCCCAGGGTCCTAGGAAGACCAGAACTACAGGAAGAAATGGAAATAGAAAGGGCACACAGAACATTAGCCCCTAAACCACAACTATAACAAAAACCAAGATCCCTTCTAGTAAAATTCCTAAGATATACAACAAGAGAAAATATATTGGAGAAAGCAATGAGGAAAATAAGAGAAGACAAAAAACCACTGGAATACAAAGATCAAAAATTTTTTTTTCTATCCAGATATAAGTTTTGAACTCCTGAAGAAGAGGAAGGAGTTTAATACAGCAAAAATGATCCTATGGAAAAAAAGGATATAAATCTATGCTAAAGTACCCAGCGGTATTTTAAATAGTTATTCCAGGGCCGCAAAACAGACTATTCTTAGATCCGGAGGAAGCACGAAAATTTGCAGAACAACTACAAAACAGACAGAGAGATGAAGACATGTAACGAGAACAAAAATGACCACAAACTATATGTATGTGTGTATGTAGGTATATATATATATATTTATATGTATATGTGTATATGTATATATTAAAAAAAATAGAGTATAGGTAAGAACTAAGAAGGGAAAGAAAGGGAGGAAAGGAAGTATGGGGTGAATTAAGAGAGTGACCTTTGTTATATATGAAGATTAAAATCTTTTCTGGGGGGCTGGGTGGGGAAGGATTACGGTCACTGCGAAATCAGTTGACGCTTGCGAGTGAATTCGCAAATCCAAATGGAGAGGGGAGATGTGGTTGCCCGACAAGGGACAAAGGGCAACTCAGGAAGGGGAGGGGATAGTGGGGTTAAAGGAATTTTAGATAGGAGAATAATGTAAATATTTTATGTTTTAGAAATGTTGTCTTATAATGTGTTCAAAAAAAGAAAGCAGAAATGGATAAGAAGGAAAGGTGATGATGAGGAAACGGAAAGGAAAGACAAACAAAGTATGAAATGGCTATTTTGAACTATATGACTTTAAATATTAATGGAATACATAACCAAATCAAAAGGAAGAAACTTAAATTTACTGAAAAAAGAAAAAAATTGATATAGCATTTGTACAAGAAACACACTTAACTGAAGTGGAACACAAGAAATTAAAGAGAGATTGGATAGGACATGTAACAGCAGCATCATATAATTCAAAAGCTAGAGGAGTAGCTATATTAATCAGTAAAAATGTACCAATCAAAATAGAAGAGGAAATAAAAGATCCAGCAGGGAGATATGTAATGATAAAATGTCAGATATATTTGGAGTTTTGGAATTTACTCAATGTATATTCACCTAATGAAGAAGATCAAAAATTTATGCAAGATATCTTTTTGAAGATAGCAGACATGCAAGGGAACATACTAATAGGAGGGGACTTCAACCTTAATTTGGATTCAAACATGGATCAAACTGGAAAAAAAATTAACAGAAAGAACAAAGTAACCAAATTTGTAATTAAATCGATGCAAGAAATGCAACTTTTGGATATATGGAGGAAACAACACCCAAAGGAAAAGAAATATTCATATTATTCGAGCAGACATAAAACATACTCAAGAATAGACCTATTCCTGTTATCAGCTCACATGCAAGAGAGATTTAGGAAAACGGAATATAAAGCTAGACTATTATCGGTCCACTCACCCCTGTTATTGACAATAGAGTTAGAGGACATCCCACCAAGAATGTATAGATGGAGATTAAACTCCATGCTACTTAAAAGGCAGGATTTTAGAGAATTCATTGAACGACAAATTAAAATGTATTTTGAAATAAATACGGAATCAGTGAAAGATAAGTTTATACTATGGGACGCAATGAATGTGTTCATCAGAGGGCAAATATATATTAAATAATATATTATGTAACTAAGATGAAGAAAGATTACAATCAGGAAACAGAACAGTTGGAAAGGGAAATAGCAAATATAGAAAAAGAATTAGCAATGAAGGAAGACACAACTAAAAGAAGAGAATTGGCAGATAAAAAAAATAAAATATGAAACACTATAAACGTATAAGGTGGAGAAGAACATAGTGAAGACAAAACAGAAATATTATGAACTAGGAGAAAAAACGCACAAAATTCTAGCGTGGCAGCTTAAGACAGAACAAACTAAGAGAATGGTATTGGCATTAAGGAAAAAAGACAAGCAAATCACGTATAATCCAACAGAGATTAATGAAAATTTCAGAGAATTCTATGAACAACTATATCAAACTGAAAACGAAGGGAAAGAAGACAAAATAGATGAATTTTTAACTAAAATTGAACTACCGAAATTACAAACAGAGGAACAAAATAAATTAACAAAACCATTTGAAAGAGAAGAAATATAGGAGACAATAAAAAAACTACCGAACAATAAAACACCTGGAGAGGATGGATTCCCAATAGAATTCTATAAAACATTTAAAGATTTATTAATTCCTCCCCTTCTGGAAGTAATCAACCAGATTGATAAAACACAAAGCTTACCAGATTCATGCAAAACAGCAATAATTACAGTAATACCAAAGACAGGGAAAGATCCACTTGCACCAGCATCATATAGACCAATATCTTTTCTTGACACAGATTATAAGATAAAAGCTAAACTATTAGCAAACAGATTAGCCGACTATGTACTAAAAATAGTAAATCTAGACCAAACTGGATTTATTAAAAAAAGACGAACAACATTAACTTAATTCATGCAGTAGAAGGAAATAAAACTCCAACAGTAGCGGTTGCTTTAGACGCAGAGGAGGCCTTTGACAGAGTAGAATGGAATTATTTATTCAAAGTACTACAAAAATTCAGAGAAATATATTAATTGGATTAAAGCATTATATAAGGGGCCATTGGCGAAAGTGACAGTAAATGGATATATATCAAAACAATTTAACTTAAGCAGATCAACAAGGCAGGGATGCCCACTATCACCCTTATTGTTCGCGTTAGCCATAGAACCACTAGCAGAACTGATAAGAACAGAAAATAAAATAAAAGGGATAAAAATAAAATACAAGGAATATAAAATCAGTATATTTGCAGATGACGTTATAATATACTTAGCAGAACCAGAAATATCAATAAAAGAATTACATAGGAAAATGATGGAATATGGAGAAGTGTCGGGGTACAAGATTAATGCAAATAAAAGTGAAGCAATGCCAATGAATAATGTGGATTTCTCAAAATTTAAGAAAGAATAACCATTCAGATGGCAAACACAAGCAATGTAATACCTAGGTATACAAATAAATAAAAACCTCGGCCATCTATATAAACTCAATTATTATCCACTAATGAAAAAAATACAAGATGATTTAGAGCATTGGAAAGACTTACCACTAACACTGATAGGAAGGATAAACTGTATTAAAATGAACATTTTTCCAAGGATACAATACCTATTTCAGACATTACCAATATGCTTAACAGAGAAATTGTTCAAGGAGTTAAGGAAATTTTTATGGAAAGGGGGGAAACCGAGGATAGCACTAGATAAATTAACAGAATGGTATAAACAAGGAGGCTTACAACTACCAAACTTTAAAAATTATTATAGAGCCGCACAATTAAGATACCTATCAGATTTTTATCAAACAAGGGAAATGCCAGATTGGACTAGCTTAGAACTAGATAAAATAGGGGAGAAGATACCTGAACATATATTATATAAATGGGATGAAAAATTGGTACCACATAGGAATTCTCCAGTATTGCATCATCTGCTCAATATTTGGAAGAAGATTCATGTAGAAAGGAATAAAACAAATTACCAACTACCAAAACTAATACTGATGCAAAATCAGCTAATCCCTTTTAAAAACTTTCCTTTAGAGAATGGGAGAAAAAAAGGGATCAAAAGAATAGAAAATTGTTTTTTGGGAAATAAATTATTCTCCTTTGAACAAATGAAGGATAAATATAATATAACTCATGATAAAATGTTGGCATACTACCAACTGAAATCCTACTTGAAGGACAAATTGGGAAACAGTCTGAGGTTACCAGAAGGAAGTAATTTTGAATATGTGATTACAGACACAATGATAATCAAAAAATTTGTAACAAACATATATATTAAACTACAAGAAAATGAGAACGAGGAAACAAATGGTAAAACTAAACAAAAATGGGAACAAGATCTAAACATAAAGATAAAGAATGAAACATGGGAGAAGTTATGCTCCGGAACTATGAGGTTACGAAACACGAGGTTACGTATGATACAATATAACTGGATACACAGGCTATACATTACACCTCAAAAGTTAAATAAATGGGACCCAACAGTATCAGACAGATGTTTTCGCTGTAAAAAGGAAATGGGAACAACAATTCATGCAATTTGGACATGTGAGAAAGTGAAAAAATTTTGGTAAGATCTAAACCAGATATTAAATAAAATCACAAAAAGCAATATACCAAAAAACCCAGAGATCTTCCTCCTAAGTAATATAAAAAACAAAGAATTTGGACTCGATTTGGATGGAGCACAAAAAAGATTTGTTATGATAGCCCTAGCTGTAGCAAAAAAAAGTATTATGTCAGCCTGGAAATTAGAAGATAACTTGAGAATACAACAATGGTATATAGAAATGAATAAATGTATTCCATTAGAAAAAATAACATATAATTTAAGAAATAACATTACAATATTTGAACAAATATGGGAGCCATACATGAAACACAATAAAGAAAACCTACCGTGGACATCTACCACCTAAAATGACAGAAGGAGAAGATAATGAAAAGAACTGACTCAGTGGAATTTCTTGTTTATTTTTATTGAGTGACAACATTGTTTGACGGGTTTAATGTATCTTATATTCTGAACTTTAAATAAATGGGAGGGGAGGTGAGGGAGGGAGGGAGGGGAGGAGGGAAGGAGGGGAGAATGTATGTATCTTGATCAATATGGTTTATAGTGTGAAAATTTTTTTTAAATTTAAAAAAAAAAGAGCTGGTTTATGGTACGGTCCTTACAGTTTCATGGGACATTCATTTCACAACCAACTCTGATCTGAACGTCCTTCAGCAGCTTCGACATGGTGTCGTGATCAGCAAACCTTTTCCTCCCCACTGGCTTGGATCCCCTAAACAGAATGTGCCCCCACCACTCCTGGATGCTGATTTTGCTTTTATCCCAGGAGTCCTGTTACAACGACCGTATGAGGGCCCTTTCCACGTGGTGAAGATGGATGAGGTTGTTTATACTTTGGACATTGGGGGGCATTCACAGCTGTTTAGTGTGGACAGACTCAAGCCTGCCTATGTGGATTCCATTTCACCCATTCAGTACCCCCAGCCCAGACGGCGAGGGGGTCCACCTAAAGTGCATGCAGCTGGTGTTTTAGTTTCTGGCGACAGTTCTGGGGTGGGGGGGGGGGTTGGTGTAGCAGCTGTCTAGTGGGCCGAATGGGCAAGGTTCTTTGGCGGCTGCGTGAAATCATAAGACAGAGAGCTGGGTACTCATCCATTTAATTGACCACCCTTGCGTGGTGCTGAGTGCTGAAGAATGGCACGCTGATCTGTGGATTCTCCTGCCGGAAGGTGTGGGACACTCACAGGGCTTCATTTAAACCTGTGGTCCTGTGGATTGGCAGCAAACTCATAATGATGTCCCATCTTGACCCATGGAGCCTGGGACAAGCTGTAAATAAAAGAAGCCTATAAAGTCTGTATAAAGCAGTTTTGTGTTGACTAACCTGGTGTGTGTGTGTTCCTTTAGTAGCTCTATCAAAGTAGCTGCTACATATGTAAATATTTTGGATGATTATCCCACTTACAAGATACTTTTCATCCATCTAAACACCCTGTGGTAAGAAGCTATTCCCCAGCCTGGCAGTCCTAATTTTGATGATGGACGTGGTTAAAGATGCTGTCCACTGCATGGAAATGCTCTTTGTACAATTCCTTGAGCCCTATTTGAACAACACTCCCAGTAAATGTCATCTACAGAAGAGAGACCCCAGTGATCCTCACAACTCCGCATCATTCCTGTCTGGTGCTTTACAGCAATGAGGCAGCCAGACAGGAGACTCAACTGCGCTCCTGTAAAATCTCAGGATGAGAGCCTTGACCTCCTCAACCTCCTTGGGAAGTGTAGGCACTTCCTGACCGATAAGGAGGTGTGATTGTTTTGTGTAATAATACGTGTGCTGTATGGATGGGAATTTTATGTGATTGTATTGTCTATTCTTGCTCTTTAACAATCTTTAGTGGATAGAAGTAGTCATTGTACTTTAGGATGTACAATCATGTACAGATTTTCCTTAAATAGCCATTTGGCCCAGAGGTCTATTCAGTCCAAGAATACTTTCGATCACAGGCAGATTTTGAGCAATAACCCCATATATTCTGCAACAACTGCCACTTAATTTTCCCAGTTGTTCAATGGTAAACTCTATGGGGAAAACACCACTGTCAACTCTCCTGCCTTAAAAGAGTAAATATATTCAAATGGGCAGTAGATCAAGAGATGGAAACAGTGAAATCAGACAGAGGTGAGTGGCTGCTTAAATTAGAAACATTCGTGTTCATGCTATAGAGTTTAAGGCTGCCCAGGAGGAATATAATGTGTTTTCTTTAAGATTGTTTGCCCTCACCCTGGCGAAGAATGGGTCCAACAGACATGTTGCTGGAAGGGTTTGAGAATTGATATGGTAGGTCACAGGAAGCTCAAGTTTAGATCCACGGAGCGCATGTGTTTAGCAAAATGGCCACCCAGTCTGTATTTGGTCTTGCTGATATCGAGGTCAACTGAGTCAACCAAATGTAGGATATTAAGTTGGATGGGGTGCATGTGAAACACTGCCTTACCTGGAAGGTCTGAATGTGGCCTTGGATGGAGGTGAGAGGATAGGAAGGGACAAGTTTGGCAATTTCTGCAGTTTCATTGGGGAGTGCATCAGGTGGTGGTGGGTGGAGAGGAAAGTGCCGTCGAGGGAGTTACAGAAAGATGTACCCCTGTGAAATGAGGATATGAGTGAAGCGGGTTAGATGTAGCAGGTTAGAGGATGGTGCTGAAGTTGGAAGTGTTCAAGGTTAACATGTCAGATGTGGCAACTGACGGGTGGTAAGTGAGAAACCTGAGAGATTCTGTCCTTGTTCAGCTGGAGAGGAGGTGGGGTAAGGGCAGAAAGAGAATTGGAGAGACGGGTGCAGACTTTATCAAACACAGTATGGGCGAAATTGCATTTATTGAAGAAATAAGACATTTTGTGTGTCCCGGAGTAGAAGACTTCATCCTGGGACTGTTACAGGCCCAGAGGACCCCAAAACCTAGCAGCAATAGGAAATCACCAAGACAAAGGGATACTTTAACAAATGTTATTTTTAATTTTCTTTTAAAAAAAAGGATCAAATTTTAACTTATCACTATTAACTTAATAATCTTACATTGCCCTCTTCTAATTCTAAGCGCAGGTGTATTTAATATGTATAAAGTTTTTTGACACAACTCCAAGTTCACAGGTGTCTTTCAATTCTTATACTGTGCACAGAATTCAACATTTATGAATTTTCACCAAGTTCTGGTGCTTAAAAGTAAATGGTTACCCTCCAGGAAGGCTCTTGTTGGTTTCAGAGAGGGATTTCTTGCTCATTGGACACACAAAAACTGATTCCCTCTGATCAGTCACTTAGGTGTCTTGCCAAAGAAACTTGCCCCATCAGGGTTTTCCAAATGATAACCTCTTCTGCAGATCACCATTGAGTTCCTTTTGTTTCCCTTATTTCTGGTGAAACACCATTTCTAGCCAGCTATTTCCTCTTGTATGGACAACAAGGTTTTTCAACAGGCTGAACTGAGAACTCAAAACCCATCTTCAAAATGGGGTTTCAACAAAATGCCAGCTTGCCATCTCTCTCTCTCTCGCTCTCTCTCTCTCTCTCTCTCTCTCTCTCTCTCTCTCTCTCTTTTAGAAAAAGCCGATTTGGCCTCCTCTCTCTGCTTGCAAAACCACATGACCTTCTTAGAACAGCAAACTGGAACCAGCCAGATTACTGCACCAGACACAAACTTCTGAGTCCATTCATCTGTTGCTTTAAAAACAATAATCCATTTACACCTGATTTTGAAATGATAGCAAAGCAGTCTCCTTGTTTTGTCTTTGCAAAGGCTCTCGGCACCTGAATGACTCACTCTCAGCAAAGCTCTTGCAATTTAAATAAGTGCTGAATTGTGAAGTGTTTGTGTTTGTTTGTGACCTACACGATTCTTATAATCCAAATCTTTCAAAAACATATCAATATACAATGAAAAATATATAATCTGCCACAGGTCAGATTCAGCAGAGGAGTTGTGATAAAATCAGTGGTGTCCTTGCAACAAAAAAAAAAGTGGGAAGAGTTATAATCTGGTGAGTGGAGTTTGTAATAGTTTGAAACTTGAAACTCAATTGTTTTTTTTCCTGCTGTCAGGCAGACAGATTCGCCATTGGCAGAAATTGCCTGAAATGCATCTTGCAGTGAGAGAAAGAAGCAAAAGAGAGTCGTGCTCTCCCCCGCCCCCCCCCCCCCACACTCCACCATTGACATCTGCACCCTGGGCCAAGTCACTGAGGGTCTGTGGATTCTCTTTCAATGCTCACAGACCAATCCAAGTCATTGGCAATGTGAGCTCCTGTTTTGAACCTCTGACACGATTAGGAACCATTTAGCACCCACTCATATCCCAAGTGTGATACCTGATACCCTTTTAGCCAGTTTCGAACCAGTCTCTCGCAACCCACAGCCTAGTGTGAGTTCCTTGACTGCTTTCTCCAGAAGCCCACAGCCTGCGTGGGTTCCTCTCCTCAAATGACCAACAGCGTGTCACCTATGTAGGACCTTCAGCTGCAGAACCCCTTACTGTCTGCTTCCATGGTCACTGACCCGTGGAATTAATCCTCTGCTTCTAAGATGTTGATGGTGTGTAGTCTTCCTGTTTTCTGGTCCCCTGTGTTAGTTCTCCGCCTCCCCAGAGTTCGCGGTGGTGAGGAAATCTAACAAATCTAAATAAAAATTTTACAACTTAGCGGAGAATCTCGCATGTCTAGAGGGATGGAAAGGGCATTATTACAAATTGAAGCCTAATATTTGAATATTAGAGGTGCAAAATTTGCAAAAGCATCAAGTATATATTTCTCAAGCTACATGTAATTTTTTCTAAAGGAGTACAACTTTGAATATTTGCATGTCATCTTGGCATCCCTAAAAATATATCTGATTTCCAATAAGTGCAAAACATTTCCTCATCAACGCTAACATTAATTTAACAAATTTCAATTGATATATTAATAGTTTTAATTTGGGCCTTGTTCCTTCAATATTTCCTAATAAAAATAAAGTTGGATTTTGTGGAAAAACAACTCCTGTAACTTGTTCCAAAAAATTTGTACTTCTCCCCAAAAAGAGCTTGCATTGAGTTCTATTTCGGTCCAACATGGTTGGTCCTAAATTATCCTTCAAATATGCTCTAAATTGGAAATAGCAAAAAAGATTGAAATGAGTTATACGATATTTATTTCTCAGTTGCTCAAATGACATTAATTGACTCTTTTCATAACAATCTTCAACATTTATAATCCCCTTATGAAACCAGCTAACCAGAAAATGATGATCCTTTGAAAAAGATACAAGGATTTTGAAGCAAAGCCATTCTGGGTGATGTACATCCACTTACACCAATTTCATCATTTATTTCATTCGATATATTAATCAAATGTTTCAACAATTGTGTATCTTTATCACTAACCATTATTTTTGATTCCCATTTGTATATAAATTCTTCTGCTTTTCCCTCTCCTATTTTACTTGATTCTATTTTAACCCTTTATAAAAAAGAAGCAAGAAATCTCATTTGAGACTGCTCCATAACAATTTTTAAAATGAGGAAGCTGCAGTCCTCTCAATGCAGAATTTGCATTGGGTTACTTGTGACATGGGATTAAATCGGAAATGGGTTCACGTGACATAAAACCATGATGCAGAATGTTTTCTAAGAATGGAATACAAGAGGAAGGTTGACTAGGTCTCTAGCAGGATATAGATCACAAGATATAGGAGCAGAAGTAGGCCCGTCGATTCTGTTCCACCATTCTTCCACTCACCCCCACTCCCCAGCTTTCTCCTTATAACCCTTGAGTGTCATAGTACCCAGAGTGGATGTGGATAGACTATTTCCGTTAAGAGGAGGAAAGATTAAAACAAGAGGACATGAGTTAAGAATTAAGGGGCAGAGGTTTAGAGGTAACATGAGGGGGAACTTCTTTACTCAGAGAGTGGTAGCCGTGTGGAATGAGCTTCCGGGAGAAATAGTGGCGGCGGAGTCAATTGTATTATTTAAGAAAAGGTTGGACAGGTATATGGATGAGAAGAAGATGGAGGGTTATGGGCATTGTGCAGGGAGGTGGGACTAGAGAGGGGTGTTCGGTTCGGTGCGGACTAGAAGGGTCTAATGGCCTGTTTCCGTGCTGTAATTGTTATGTTATGTTATATGTTATGATTCCTTGACTAATCAAATACCTGTCAATCTCTGCCTTAAATACACTCAATGACCTCACGTGGGTTTCACAACCCACTGACAAAATTAATTTTTTCACATTTGTTTTAAATTGACACCTTTTTATCTGGAAATTATGCTCTCTTGTCCTAGAATCACCTACCATGGGAAACATCTTTGCCATATCTACTCTGCCCAAGCCTTCCAGCATTTCAAATGCCTCTGAGGTCCCCCTTATCCTTCTGTACTCCAAATAGTACAGTCAAAGAGTCGACAATTGTTCCTCATACACTAACCCTTTCATTCCTGACATCATTCCAGTAAATCATCTCTGACCTTCTCCAACTCCAGCACATCTTTTCTCAAATACAGCACCCAAAAATCTAATTCTGATTGAATGGAAAGGCAATTCTGCAATGACACAAATACAACAGTGAAATGATATTATGTCTTGTTAATATTTACAAAAAATTATTGAAGAGTCAATTAATAATTTTCAAAAGATGCCGGGTCCCTTTTATGGACTATTATCATAACCTGAAGCTTGGTGCTGTGTTACGAGACCAGAAGATCCCAAAACACAGCAGCAGTAGATATTCACCAAGACAAATGGTTACTTAAACAAAAATTGATTTTAATTATCTTTAAACGTGAACACAGATTTACATTTTAACTTATCACTGTTTTACTACTTTAACTTAATTTACTTAACTTACCCACCCCTTCTAATTCTAAGTGCATGTGTGTGTAATGTGTGTGTAAGTTCAGAAAAGTTCTTTAGTTCACAGTCCAATCTCACTTCTCATTCCTCCAATTTCACTGGTTGCAGGCCTGTGCACAGAATTGAACATATATAAAGTTCACAAGACTTTGGTGCTCGAAAGGTGAATGATTACCACTTGGGAAGGTTCTTGTTGGTTTTCAGAGAGAGGTGTGTTGTTCAGGGAAGCATTAGTGTTTTTTTCGACTCAACGTACCAGCATCTGAAGTCCGTTATCTCTTCAGAAAAGCTCTGATAGCTTTAGCATGGAGCAGAGCTGAGCCAGGACTTTGCAGGTATTTAAGGGAGTGTGTCGGCAGGGTTTGTTCTGGACCAACAATTTCACCAAATGACTGCTTGAAATCAAGATTCAAACCATTTTGAGAAGTACAACAGGAATTGTTCAACAAGAGCCTGGTGTTCCCTGAGGGGTTTTCTTTCAATAGTGGAAATGATTTTTTTTTAAAAGCCCGTTAATATTCCTGATACAGATCTTTGTATTTAACTTTCAGCTTGCTATTTGTTGTTATCTTAGAGGCCTTTAATGGGGTGTCTGGTTGGAATCTTTGCTTTAACCAAGCAATTCTCTTGCAATTTTCCAGCTGTAGGATGCGTTGCAGTTGCTTGCAAGTTTAGCAAGTGGGATTATGATGTGAAACTGCAAGTCACCATGTTATTTCTGTTTTTGAAAATGCAAATGTGAAAATGTTAACTTTGGTCCCCTTGGTTTGCTTAAATTTACAGAGGAGACGTTGGTTCAAGCTGAGAAGACAGAGTTGGATGCCCATTTGGCGAATTGCCTGGGAAATGCAGAAAGCACAAAACGAGGGGCTGAAAAAATAATGAAGCAGACTGAAGTGCCGTTGAACCAAACCCAGGTAAAGCATTTAATTTTGTGCAGCAATACTTAAGAGACCAAACAATTTGGGCTTTTAGTGGTGACCTATTTAAATGAACAAAATCTGATTAGAATAGAAGTTTATGGAATGTTTGGAAGCTGCCACAAAAAAATGGAGCATATAAATTAGATGTTGTAATTAAGATAAATGAACAATACAATGAGCCTGGTGTCACAGTATCTGCCTCCCTCTACCATACATCACTGTTAAACCTTCTCCCCAATATGAACCTGATGTCACAGTATAGGCCAGAATTTGTTGTACATCACTGATAAACCTTCTCACTGCAGTGAATCCAGCATCAGCATATCTGTCAAAGTTAACCGTACATCACCTTCAACATTCTTGAACCCGGTGTCACAGTTTCTGTCCCAGTCTACTGTACATCACCATTAAACGTTCTCCGCACTGTGAATTTGTTGTCACAGAATCTGCCACAGTTTATTGTACATCTCGTTAAATATTCTCCCCACTGTGAACCTGGTGTCACAGTATCTGACACTGTTTATCGTACATTAATATCACTGCTGTGAAGCCAATGTCACAGTAACTATCTCAGTCGTCCATACATCAGCATTAAACCTATCTCCACTGAGAATCTGGTGTCACTTTGCCATCCACATTTTATTTTACATCACCGTTAAACCTTATTTCCATTGTGAATCTGGTGTCACAGTATCTGACACAGTTTATTGTACATCACGTTAGACATTCTCCCCAATGTGAACCATTTGTTACTGTTTCTGCCACAGTTTATTGTACATCACAGTTAAACCTTCTCCCAACTGTGAACTTGGTTTTACTGTATCTCCCACAGTTTACCGTACATCACCGTTAAACCTTCTCCCAATGTGAAAGTGGTTTTCACAGTATCTGACACAGTTCATAGAACAACACTGTTAAACCTTCTCACGACTGTGAATCCTGTCTCACAGTTTCTGCCTCAGTCGAGTGTACATCAACGTTAAACCTTCTTCCCCCTGTGAACCTGGTGTTACAGTACCTACCTAAGTCCACTGTTCATCACTGTTAAAACTTCTACCCACTGTGAAACTAGTGTCACAGTATCTGACACAGTTTATCATACATTTTCACTCCCGTGAACCCATTGTCTCAGTATCTATCTCAGTCCACCGTCCATCACCGATAAACATTCTCCCCACTGTGAAGCTGGTGTCAGAGTATCTGCATACGTCTATCGTACATCACCATTAAACATTCTCCCAACAGTGAAAACAGTGTCACTTTCTCTGCCACAGTTTATCATACAGAACTGTTAAACATTCTATCGACCGTCAACCCGGTCCGTGTCACAGCATCTGCCTCAGTTTCTCGTACATCACCAGTAAACCTTTTCCCCACTGTGAGGCCGGTTTTACTGTACCTACCACAGTTTATCGTACATCACCATTAAACCTTCTCCGCGCTGTGCACCTAGAGTCACGTTATCTACCTCAATTCACCGTATAACATCGTTAAATTTTCTTCCCACTGTGCACACAGTGTCACAGTATCTGCCTCAGTCTACCGTACATCACTGTTAAACCTTATTTCCCACTGTGCACCTGGTGACACAGTATCTATCTCAGTTTACTGTACATCACCGTCAAACCTTATCCCCAATGTGAACCATTTGTCAAAGATTCTGCCAGCGTTTATCGTACATCACAGTTAAACCTTCTCCCCACTGTGAACACTGTGTCATAATATCTGCCTCAGTCTACCGTACATCACTTTTAAAACTTATCCCCACTGTGCACCTGGTGTCACAGTATCTATCTCAATTTACCGTACATCACCGTTAAGCCTTATCCTCAATGTGAACCATTTGTCAAAGATTCTGCCAGCGTTTATTGTACATCACAGTGAAACCTTCTCCTCACTGTGAACACTGTGTCATAGTATCTGCCTCAGTCTACCGTACATCACTTTTAAAACTTATCCCCACTGTGCACCTGGTGTCATAGTATCCATCTCAATTTACCGTACATCACCGTTAAACCTTATCCCCAATGTGAACACAGTGTCACAGCATCTGCCTCAGTTTCTGTGCATCACCAATAAACCTTTTCCCCACTGTGACCCCTATTTTACTGTACCTACCATAGTTTATCGTACATCACCATTAAACCTTCTCCGCTCCATGCACCTAGAGTCATGGTATCTAGCTCAATTCACTGTACATCATCGTTAAATCTTCTCCCCACTGAGAACACAGTGTCACAGTATCTGTCTCAGTCTACCGTACTTCACTGTTGATCTATCTCTCAACTGTTAATCCAGTGTCACAGTATTTGCCACATTATATCATACATCACCGTTAAACCTTTTCCCCACTGTTGACCTGATGCCACGGCATCTGCTGTAGTTTATTATACATCACTGTTAAACCAACTAACTACTGCTGTGAACCTGATCACACAGTATCTTCCTCATTCTTCTGTATAGCACCGTTAAACCTTCTCCCCTCTGTGGACCAGTTGTAACAGTATCTGCTTCAATCTGCCGTACATCACCATTAAATCTCCCAACTGTGAACCTGTTGTCACAGTATTAGCCACAGTTTATCGCACATCTGCCTTAAACCTTCTCTCTTCTGTGAACTAATTTTCATGGTATCTGCCAAAATTTACCATACATCACTGTTAAACCCTTCTCACTACTGAGAATGCGGTGTCACTCGATCTGCCCCAGTTTAACGTACATCACTTTTAAACCTTCTCCCCACTGTGAACCCAGTGTCACAGTATCTGCCACAGTCTCCCATGTATCAGAATTAAACCTTCTCCCCACTGTGAACCTGTGTCACATTTTGTGCTGGAGTTCGTTGTACATTACTGTTAAATCTTCTCCCCACTCTGAACCTGGTGTCACAGTATCCACCTCAATATAACTTACATCGCCCATAGACCTTCTCCCCACTGTGAACCTGGTGTCACAGTATCCACCTCAATATAACTTACATCGCCCATAGACCTTCTCCCCACTGTGAACCCGGTGAAATAATATCTGCCTCAATCTTTTGAAAATCACCATTAAAATTCTCCCCACTGTTAACTCTGTGTCTCTGTATCTGCAACATTGTGTAGCGTGTTACCTTTAAACCTCTTCTGTATTGTGAAGCGGGTGTCATATCTGTCTCCATGCACTGTACATCACCATTAAAGCTTCCCCCCACTGTGAGCCTAGTGAAACATTGTCTGACACATTTTATCATACAACACTGTTAAACCTCTCATTGCTGTATAACCATATAACCATATAACCATATACAGCACAGAACTGGCCAGTTTGGCCCTATTAGTCCATGCCGGAACAAATCCCCACCCTCCTAGTTCCACTGACCAGCACCTGGTCCATACCCCTCCAATCCTCTCCCCTCCATGTAATTATTCAGTCTTACCTTTAATGTAAATAACGTCTCTGCTTCAATCACCTCCGCCAGAAGATTATTCCACATCCCAACCACCCTTTGCATTAAGAATTTTCCCTTAATGTTCCCCTTATAATTTTCCCCCTTCAACTCAAACCATGGCCCCTGGTTTGAATATCACCCACTCTTAATTGAAAAAGCCTATCCATGTTAACTCTGTCCCTTTTAAAATCTTGAACACCTCTATCAAATCCCCCCTCAATCTTCTACGCTCCAGAGAAAAAAGCCCCAGGCTGCTCAACCTTTCTCTGTAACTCAAACCCTGACATCCTGTCAACATTCTCATGAACCTTCTCTGCTCTCTCTCTATTTTGTTTAAATCCTTCCTTTCATTTGGTGACCAAAACTGCACACAGTATTCCAAACTCGGCCTCACCAATGCTTTGTTCAATTTCATCATAACATCCCAACACTTGAATTTACTTATCCGATTTATGAAGGCCAACATTCCAAATGCTTTCTTCACCACTCTATCTACCCGAGTATCAACTTTGAGGGTACTATTTACCATAACTCCTGAATCCCTTTGTTGCTCTGCTCTCCTCAATTGTCTACCATTCAATGTATATGACCTATTTAGATTTGCCTTTCCAAAATGCAACACTTCACACTTATCCGTATTAAATTCCATCCGCCATTTCTCAGCCCACTCCTCTAGCTTTCCTATATCCCTTTTTAAGCCATGGTAATCTTCCTCACTGTCCACAATACCATCAATCATCTACAAACTTACTTATCCAATTCAGCACCCCTTCTTCCAGATCGTTATTATATATTACAAACAATAGTGGACACAGGACCGATCCCTGAGGAACTCCACTAGTCACCGGCCTCCAATTGGACAAACAATTTTCTACCATTACTCTATGACATCTCCCATCTAACCATTGCTGAATCCATTTCACTACCTCCTTATTTATACCTAATGCCTCTACCTTTTTACCTAACCTCCTATGGGGAACTTTGTCAAAAGCTTTACTAAAGTCTAAATAGACAACATCAACAGTCTTCCCTTAATCAATCTTTTTTGTAACCCCCTAGAAAAACTCTATAATGTTTGTTAAGCATGATCTACCCCTGACAAAACCATGCTGACTACTACCTATCAATCCCTGTTCTTCCAAATATTTGTAAATGCCATCCCTCAGAATACTTACCATTAACTTACCCACCACAGACGTCAGACTTCAGGTCTATAATTTCCAGGCTTACATTTGGACTCTTTCTTTAACAGCAGAACAACATGAGCCACCCTCCAATCCTCTGGCACTACCCCCATGACCAGTGACATCCTAAATATCTCTGTTAATGGCCCCACTATCTGTACACTAGCCTCCCTGAGTGTCCTTGGGAATACTTTGTCCGGACCCAGAGATTTCTCCACCTTTATCTTTTTTAACACTGCCATCACTACCTCCTCAGTTATCCTTATATGATTCATGACCTCCCCACTATTTTTCTTTACTTCAACTGGTACAATATTTTTTTCCCTAGTGAATACTGAGGCAAAGAAATCATTTAAAATTTCCCCCATCTCCTCTGACTTCTCACATCACCTACCCTCCCTATCTAGAAGGGGTCCAATTCTATCCTTCACTAATCTTTTACTTTTAATGTACCTATAGAAACCCTTTGGATTTATTCTTACTCTGCCTGCCAAAGCCTCTTCATGCCTCTGTTTGGCCTTTCTAATTTCTTTCTTAAGAATTTTTCTACACTCCTTGTAGTCCTCTTTCAATTTCTCAGCACCCTCCTGTTTATACCTCTTGTACACCTCCCTCTTTCTCCTAACCAAATTTCTAATATTCCTCGAAAACCAAGGCTCCTGATGACTTCCAGCCTTTCCTTTGATCCTCACTGAGACACATCTACTCTGTACTCTCAAAATTTCTTCTTTGAATATTCTCCATTTTTCATTTACATCCTTTCCTGAAAAAATCATGTCCCACTCAATACTCCCCAAATCCATTCTTATTCCTTTGAAATTTGCTTTTCTCCAATCCAGAACTTCAATTTTAGGCCCTTCTATCCTTTTCCCTAAAACTAATAGAGTTATGATCACTAGACTCAATTTGTTCTCCAACATTAACCTCAGAAACCTGACCTATCTCGTTCCCTAACAGGAGATCCAGTATTACACCGTCCCAAGTCGGTTCCTCTACGTATTGATTAAGAAAACTATCTTGTACACATTTGATAAACTCTAGCCCATCCAGCCCTCTTACTGTATGGGTATCCCAATCAATGTGAGGGAAGTTAAAATCTCCCATGATCACTACCTTATGTTCATTACACATATATGCTATCTCCTTACAAATTTGTTCCTCCAATTTTCTTGGCCCATTTGGTGGTCTATAATACACTCCTATTCGTGCCCTCATGCCTCCTCCACTCCTCAATTCCACCCAAACAGCCTCACTGAACAATCCCTCCAAACCATTCTGCCACCTAACGGCAGTAATGTCCTCCTTCACAAGCAGAGCAACTCCTCCCTCTTTTTTATCCCCTGTTCTATCACATCTAAAACATTTGTATCTGGAATATTTAGTTGCCAGTCCTGTCCCTCCCGTAACCAAGTCTCACTAATTGCCACCACATAATAATTCCAAGTGCCAATCCAGGCTCTAAGCTCACCTACCTTGTTCACTCTACTTTTTGCATTGAAGGACATGCATTTCAGTATATGTCTCAGCCCACTGTACAACAACATTAAACTGTGTCACAGTATCTGACACAGTTTATTGGACATCAGTATTAAACATTCTCACTACTGTGAATCAGTTATCACTGTATCTGCAACATTGAATCGTGTATCACCGTTAAACCTCCTTCCCACTGTGAACCTGGTGTCACAGTACTGCCCCAGTTTATCTTACATCACTGATAAACCTTCTCCCGACTGTGAACCCAGTGTCACAATATCTACCTCTGTCTACCATATATCACCGCTAAATCCTATCCCCACTGTTTACCCAGTTTCACAGTATCTCTCTCAGTCAACCATACATCAGCGTTAATCCTTCTCCCCAACTGTGAACCCGGTGAAATTGTATCTGCCTCAGTCTCCCGAAAATCACCATTAAAATTTCTCCCCACTATTAAATCTGTGTCTCTGTATCTGCAACACCTTTACACCTTTACACCTCCTCCACACTGTGAACCCGGTATCACAGTACCTGCCACAGTTCATTGAACCTCACTATTAAGCTGTCTCACTAATATTTACCCGGTTTCACAGTATCCATCACAGTCCACTGTACATCTCCATTAAACCTTCTCACTACTGTGAACTTGTTGTCACAATATCTGCCATATCTACCGTACATTACGTTAAACGTTCTCCCCAATGTGAACCATTTATCACTGCTTCTGCCATAGTTTATCATAAATCACTGTTAAACCTTTTCACTTCTGTAAACCCATGGTCTCAGTATGTATCTCATTATCATTAAACTTTCTCCCGACTGTGAACCTGGTTTCACAATATCTTACACAGTTTATCGTACATTCGTGTTAAACCTTCTCACTGCTGTTAACCCAGTGTCACAATGTTTGGGACAGTTTATCGTACATCTCCATGAAACATTCTCCCCATTGAGAAGCTGTGGTCAGATTACCTGCCTCAGTCTGCCAGGTACAGCACCAATTGCTCTCAGCCAAAGATGCTGTAGTTGAGTTCAGGTGGCCAGAGGTGTCTGCTCAAGAAGGTCAGGGGCTGCCATTGCCCTTCAATGAATTGCTCCAGTGCGCCCCCTACTGCTGTGCTGGAATCATCTACTGTGAGAGTGGTGGGTGCCTCTGGCCTAGCGTGTACCAGAAGGGTGGTATTGGCCAGTGGGCCCTCTGGAACACCACCAAATCCTCATAGTCCCAGGTAATGACTTTACCTTTCTCCATATGATACGGGCCACTACCGGTATGAACTGGTTATAAAAATTAATTGTACTGGTGAATTCTTGCAGCCCCTTCATTATGGGGTGTTTGGGGAAGCACTGATCAGCCTCTACCTTTTCAAGCAGGGGCTTAGTTCCGTGCCTATTGATTTGATGCCCCAGGAAGTCAAACGTTTCCAGCCTGAAATGGCACTAAGTAAGGTTTATAGTGTCCAAATTCCTGCAGCTGGGCCAATGGTCGCCTTAGATGGTCAATGTTTCGCTTCATTGCCACCACCTTGACATCTTGGTGGTTACTGCCACCCTCTGCTGTTGGAAAATATCCACCTTGGTCTCAGCCCTCAATGTGACTAAGAGCCCCTTAGATCCCCCTAATGTTTTAGCCTTCACCACTCCTGGCAAGGCATTCCTGGCACCCTGGCACCTGTGTAAAAACAAGTACCCCTGATATTGTCCTAAACCTTCCTCCCTTTGCTTTTGTCAGATGCCTTCAAGTGTTTGCTACTCCCATCTGGGTTTCAGGCAGACCGAAGGACATCTTTCAATGAGTTTCTGGTCTTACAGCAGTTCTGGCTGTCTGTCTCTGGATGTTCTGCTCAGTGGACCACCTCACAGTATCCCATCAAGTCCTGGAGTCTCTGTGTCAGCAATTCTCTGCTGACCACTGCCTGATAGCCTTGTGGTCAAAAGTGTTTGTCTATGAAACCATTCCCAGGAAGGTGATGGGGCAAAGTCCTGCTGACTGGGACATTGAGTGGCACTATGGCCGACCAATCTTTGCAACACCTGTGCCAGGTAGAACCTTAGCACATAGCGGCATTTGGTGCCCTTGCACTTTGGTTTCACGCACAGCCACACACAATGATGGCCATGCTGGTTACACCCTTGCCCCCATTGATTGACCACGTACATAGTCCTTCTCCAGACTCTATCCATTTTGGACCCCTACATGAATAGGAAAACTGTTTTGGGAATTGCCAGGGAGGTGTGGGGATGGGCCACACCTGCCCCACATGCAGCAGTACCGAGAGTTCCTTGAACCTTGCAACTGATGATCAGGTTTTATCCAATTGACAGAGTTGGGCATCTCTGTGGTTCTCCCTGTCTCCTGGAGCTGGGTGGTCTCTGTACTGCTCCCCATCTCCTTGAGTTGGTGCTTTGTTCTCCACCAGCCCCACAAGACAACCAAGACCCTTGGATGGAGGGCAGAAATGCAGAGAGATCAGTGAGAACACAGGTAGTTTCAACAGGGTGACAGGGATCCATCTGATCTAATGAATGAGATGCTCACATTAGATAATGGTCATTCTTATTGTTTACTTTTTGAGACTCTATTCCTTTCCAAACTCCCGGGTTGTGTCGCAATACCAATCGTTAACATGGATTTCTGCCATCCCCATGATGTAGCGTGGGAGGCTGACAGGCTTCATCATACTCCAACGCAAGTGTCTGCTCACAAACAGCCTCTTTTAGAAGCAGATCTATCTCCCGTGTCCTACGAGCCTCCTATATCTGCAGTTCAGTTAAAGAAGGATGAACCCACTGATGGGCGGCGAGAATGGTGTTTCTACCATCGCCAATGGGGAAAAAAGCCCATAAATGTGTCCCGCCATTTACCTATTAGAGAAAATAGGCAGGAAATGAAAACGCCAGCTGCCAGTTGGGGCCTTGGCAGCTGGCACAAGTACTGACCGGCCTATTGTACCTTCAAGATGACGCTGGTAAATACAAATATCCCGCCAAACTATTTTGAAAAAAAAAACACATAAATAACAGCACCTGGCTTTTCAAGCAGCAAATGGGGCTACAATTCCCTGCTTTGGCAAAGTACGGGTCACGATTGGGAAAGGAGGTGTGACATTGCTTTGGAATTGCGTATTGTCTTCCATTGCACAGGTCATTTTGGGTGCAAATTTTTGAAGGTCCTATGATTTGACAGTAGACGTGAAGTGGAGGAAATTGGTCATTCCACCACTTTGAAAACATACCCACTGGTATGCAGCAAAGGGAGAGTTTCCCATCTCGGGGTGCATACCCTGCACAAAGATGCATATGCTGCCCTGCTCAATGAATTTCCCACTATTATCTCCTAATTTCATCACCTCGAAAACAGACCAGGGTGTGTCCCATTACTTAGACACTTCAGACCTGCCGATTTACACCAGGGCTCATCAGCTTCCAACTGATTCACTGCGGCAGGCAAGGGCAGAGTTTACTGCAAGGGAGATATTAGGCATCATTCAGTGCTCCAACAGTCCTTGGGCATCACCATTCTACATTGTACCCAAAAAAACAGATGGATGGAGACCCTGCGGCAATTACTGTAGGCTCATTAACTACACCCGACAGATACCCTCTCCCTCATATGCAAGATTTCGCTGCCCATCTGCACATTTTCCATGTTTTCTCCAAAGTTGATCTTGTCAAGGGTTACCATCAGATCCTGGTCTATAAGGATGACATTGTTACCCCTTTCGGGCTTTTTGAATTTCTTAAAGATACCATTTGGGTTGAAGAATGCCGCTCAAACTTTCCAGCATCTTATAGATGCTTTGGGCAGAGTTCACTTCCATCTACTTGGATGATGTCCTCAAAGCCAGTCAAACTGAACAGGATATAACCAACTGCATTTAGGCTGACTGTTCCAATGGCTGCAGGAATTCCAATCAACCATAGCAAACGTCAATTTGGCAAGTCCACCATCGACTTCCTGGGACACAAGATTATGGTCAATGGTGTCTTTCCCTTAACATCAAGGTAGAGGCAGTCTGTGCTTTTCCAACACCTACCACAGTTCAGGGCCTGCAGAAATTCTTGGGCATGAAAAACTTCCATCACCGGTTCATTCCAGCAGCTGCTGACATTCTTCGACCATGGTTTCCGATCCTCACCACAAAGCACAGGGATGATCCCTGGACAACAGAGGCAGATGTTGAGTTTGCAATGCCAAAGATGCTTTAGTCAACGCAGCAATGCTCCTCCATCCTA
The DNA here is from genome assembly GCF_036971445.1 of Narcine bancroftii. NCBI lineage: Eukaryota > Metazoa > Chordata > Chondrichthyes > Torpediniformes > Narcinidae > Narcine > Narcine bancroftii. The sequence goes on along the minus strand of NC_091479.1, from coordinate 57,961,874 downwards.
ACCCTGACACTCCCTTGACATTTAGTCCTGATGCCTCGAGTACGGCCCTGGGTGTGGTTCTTGAGTAGTACGTCGATGGCCATTGCCAACTCCTCGTGTTCTTTTCCTGACATCTATGGCCATTGGAGATTAAATATCATGCATTGTATCAAGCCACATGGCACTTCTGATTTGTTTTTGAGGTTTGGCATTTCACTGTGTTCACAGACCACCAGATACTTGTTTTTGCCTTCAGCAAAATAACGGATCCATGGTCGGCAAGACAGCAGGGTCACTATCATATATTTCAGAATTTACCACGGACGAGCGCTATATTTCTGGTAAAAACAATGACCATATAACCATATAACCATATAAGCACTTACAGCACAGAATAGGCCAGTTCGGCCCTACTAGTCCATGCTGTAGCAAATCCCCACCCTCCTAGTCCCACTGACCAGCACCCAGTCCATACCCCTCTAGTCCCTTCCTATCCATGTAACGATCCAGTCTTTCCTTAAATGTAACCAATGATCCCGCCTCGACCACGTCTGCCGGAAACTCATTCCACATCCCCACCACCCTCTGCGTAAAGAAATTTCCCCTCATGTTCCCCTTATAATTTTCCCCCTTCAATCTTAAACCATGTCCTCTAGTTTGAATCTCCCCCTTTCTTAATTGAAAAAGCCTATCCATATTTACTCTGTCTGTCCCTTTTAAAATCTTAAACGCCTCTATCAAGTCCCCTCTCAATCTTCTACGCTCCAGAGAAAACATCCCCAGTCTGCACAACCTTTCCCTGTAACTCAGACCCTGAAATCCTGTCAACATTCTCGTGAACCTTCTCTGCACTCTCTCTATTTTGTTTATATCTTTCCTATAATTTGGTGACCAAAACTGTACACAGTACTCCAAATTTGGTCTCACCAATACCCTGTACAATTTCATCATAACCTCCCTACTCTTGAATTCAATACTCCGATTTATGAAGGCCAACATTCCAAATGCCTTCTTCACCACACCATGTACCTGAGTATCAGCCTTGAGGGTACTATTTACCATAACTCTTAAATCCCTTTGTTGCTCTGCACTCCTCAATTGTCTACCATTCAATGTATATGACCTATTTAAATTCGCCTTTTCAAAATGTCTGTATTTATCTGTATTAAATTCCATCAGCAATTTCTCAGCCCACACCTCCAGCCTTCCTAAATCACCTTTTAATCTACGGTAATCTACCTCACTGTCCACAACACCACCAATCTTTGTGTCATCCGCAAACTTGCTTATCCAATTCTCCACCCCTACATCCAGATCGTTAATATATATAACAAATAATAGTGGACCCAGGACCGAACCCTGAGGAACTCCACTAGTCACCGACCTCCAATTGGACAAACAATTTTCTACCACTACTCTCTGACACCTCCCATCCAACCACTGCTGAATCCATTTCACTACCTCTTTATTTATACCTAATGCCTCCACCTTTTTTCCTAATCTCCTGTGGGGAACTTTGTCAAAAGCTTTACTAAAGTCCAAATAGGCAACATCCACAGCTTTCCCTTCATCAACCTTTTTTGTAACCCCCTCGAAGAACTCAATCAGGTTTGTCAAGCATGATCTACCCCTGACAAAACCATGCTGATTACTCCCTATCAATCCCTGTACCTCCAAAAATTTGTAAATAGCATCCCTCAGAACACTTTCCATCGCCACAGACGTCAGACTTACAGGCCTTGGCTTTGTGGAATGTATCCACCGAGAACTGAAGTCCGCACTTAAGGCCCGATTCACCGGTCTCAATTAGGTTGATGAATTGCCATGGGTTCTATTGGGAGTGCGCACGGTTCCAAAGGAAGATATGTCTGCATTGTCCAAAGAGATGGTTTATGGTACGGTCCTTACAGTTTAATGGGACATTCATTTCATAACCAACTCTGATCTGAACGTCCTTCAGCAGCTTCGACATGGTGTCGCAATCAGCAAACCTTTTCCTCCCCACTGGCATGGATCCCCTAAACAAAATGTGCCCCTACCACTCCTGGACGCTGATTTTGTTTTTATCCCAGGAGTCGCGTTAAAACGACCGTATTAGGGCCCTTTCCACGTGATGGATGGGGTTGTTTATACTTTGGACATTGGGGGGGGGCATTCACAGCTGTTTAGTGTGGACAGACTCAAGCCTGCCCATGTGGATCCCGCTTCACCCATTCAGTGCCCCCAGCCCAGACGGCGAGGGGGTCCACCTAAAGTGCATGCAGCTGGTGTTTTAGTTTCTGGCGACAGTTCTTGGGGAGAGGGGAATAGTGGGCCGAGTGGGCAAGGTTCTTTGGTAGGCGTGTGAAATTATAAGACAGAGAGCTGGATACTCATCCATTTAATTGACCACCCTCACGTGGTGCTGCGTGCCGAGGAATGGCACGCTGATCTGTGGATTCTCCTACCGGAAGGCACGGGACACTCACAGGGCTTAATTTAAACCTGTGGTCCCATGGATCAGCAGCAAACTCATAAGGATGTCCCACCTTGACCCATGGAGCCCGGGACAGGCTGTAAATAAAAGAAGCCTGTAAAGTCTGAATAAAGCAGTCTTGTGTTGACTAACCTGATGTGTGTGTGTTCCTTTAGTAGCTCTATCAAAGTAGCCGCTACATATGTAAATATTTTGGATGGTTATCCCACTTGCAGGATACTTTTCATCCATCTCAAACCCTGTGGGAAGAAGCTATTCCCCAGCCTGGCAGTCCTGATTTTGATGATGGACATGGTTAAAAATGCTGTGCACTGCATGGAAATCGTCTTTGTACAATTCCTGGAGCCCTATTTGAACAACACTCCCAGTAAATGTCATCTACTGAAGAAAGGGAGACCCCAGTGATACTCACAACTCTTTGCATCATTCCTGTCTGATGCTTTAGGGTAACTAGACCATCCAATGATGCAGCCAGACAGGAGACTCAACTGCGCTCCTGTAAAATCTCAGGATGAGAGCCGTTGGCCTTGACCACCTCAGCCTCCTTGGGACGTGTAGGCACTTCCTGGCCAATAAGGAGGTGTGATTGTTTTGTGTATTAATATGTGTGCTGTATGGATGGGAATTTTATGTGATTGTATTGTCTATTCTTGCTCTTTAACAATCTTTAGTGGATAAAAGTAGTCATTATACTTTAGGTTGTAAAATCTTGTACAGATTGTCCTTAAATAGCCATTTGGCCCAGATGTCTATTCAGTCCAAGAATACTTTCGATCACAGGCAGATTTTGAACAATAACACCATTCATTCTGCAACAACTGCCACTTACTTTTCCCAGTTGTTCAATGGCAAGCTATATGGGGAAAACACCACTGTCAACTCTTCTACCTTCAAGGAGTAAATATATTCAAATGGGCAGTAGATCAAGAGATGGAAACAGTGAAATCAGAGAGAGGTGAGTGGCTGCTTAAATTAGAAACATTCGTGTTCAAGCTATAGAGTTTAAGGCTGCCCAGGAGGAATATAATGTGTTTTCTTTAAGTTTGTTTGCCTTCACCCTGGTGAAGGATGGGGCCAACAGACATGTTGCTGGAAGGTTTTGTGAATTGATATGGTAGGTCACAGGAAGCTCAAATTTAGATCCACAGAACACAGGTGTTTAGCAGAATGGCCACCCAGTCTGCATTTGGTCTTGCTGATATCGAGGTCAACTGAGTCGACCAAATGTAGGAGATTAGGTTGAATGGAGTTCCTGTGAAACTCTGCCTCAACTGGAAGGTCTGATTGTGGCCTTGGATGGAGGTGAGAGGAGATGTAGGGACAAGTTTGGCAATTTCTGCAGTTCCAATGGGGAGTGCGTCAGGTGGTGGTGGGTGGAGAGGGAAGTGCCGCTGAGGAAGTCACAGAAAGACGTGCCCCTGTGAAATGAGGATATGAGTGAAGCGGGTGAGATGTAACAGGTTAGAGGATGGTGCTGAAGTTGGAAGTGTCCAAGGACAATATATCAGATGTAGCAGCTGATGGGTGGTAAGTGAGAAACCTGAGGGATTTTGTCCTTTTTCTGCCGAAGAGGAGGTGGGGTAAGGGCAGAAAGAGAATTGGAGATATAGGTACAGGCTTTTTCAATGACAGTATGGGGGAATCTGCATTTATTGAAGAAATAAGACATTTTGTGTCCTGGAGTAGAAGACCTCATCTTGGGACTGTTACAGGCCCAGAGGACTCCAAAACAGAGCAGCAATAGAAAATCACCAAGACAAATTGATACTTAAACAAATGTAATTTTTAATTTCCTTTAAACAAAAAAAAACAATCAACCTTTAACTTATCACTATTAATGTAACTACCTAACATTACCCTCTTCTAATTCTAAGCACAGGTGTATTTAAAGTGTATAAAGTTCTTTGACACTCCTGCAAGTTCACCGGTATCTATCAATTCTTATACTGTGCACAGAATTCAACATTTATGAATTTTCACCAAGCTCTGGTGCTTAAAAATAAATGGTTACCCTCCAGGAAGGCTCTTGTTGGTTTCAGAGAGGGATTTCTTGCTCATTGGACACACAAAACTGATTCCCTCTGATCAGCAACTTTGGTGTCTTGCCAAAGAAACTTGCCCCATCAGGGTTTTCCAAATGATAACCTCTTCTACAGATCACCATTGAGTTCCTTTTGTTTCTCTTATTTCAGGTAAAACACCATTTCCAGCCAGCCATTTCCTCTTGTATGGACAACAAGGTTTTTCAACAGGCTGAACTGAGAACTCACAACACGTCTTCAAAATGGGGTTTCAACAAGATGCCAGCTTGCCATCTGTGATAGTACAGATCTATCACCAATGTACATAGTGTATATAGTTACTGTATCTAGACTGTGCTTACAGCGATTGGCTGAGAGCTAAGCCACACCTATTGTCTGGGCCTTAAAGGGTTGTGTCCCTAGCCAGGTCGGATCATTCCGGACTGGTCGGCCACCTGTGAAGAGCTCCTGTCTTTTGCTAATAAAAGCCTTGGTTTGGATCAACAAGTCTTTGATTCTTTCAACGAGCTCTACAATTTTATTAGCAAAAAGAATATTTTTTGAAAGGGATGGAGCCTTTAACTCGGCCAGAAAAACTTGATATCGACCCACAGTCAGCTACAGCCTTCAAAGCCTTTAACTTCTGGCTGCTGAACTTTGAAAACTTCCTGAGATTCATTGAGGTGGAGGAGGATAACCAGCGTCTAACAGCATTGCTGTCTATGGTGTCCTTGAGAGTCTACGAGAACATCCAGGATGAGACCACTTACACCGCAGCCATAATGGTACTGAAAGAACTGTATAATCAACCGGTGAACAGAGTTCATGCCCGGCTCGTGCTTGCTTCGATGAAGCAACAGCCCGGCGAGTCCAGCAGGGCATATTTACAAGTATTAAAGGCGTTGGGCAAGGATTGTAACTGTGTGGACAAAACTGCTGCTGAGATCGCAAACGATCTCGTCCGGGATGGCTATGTGGCCGGGCTCCGATCGAACGAAGTGAGGCTGCGCTTGCTCGAGCAAGGGGTAGAAAAACTAGAGGACGTGGCCCGGATTGCAATCACAATGGAGGATGCAGCTTTAAACTCCACTGATCTCTCTAGGGACTGGACCCCTCGTTCTGATGTGAGTAGAGTGCCCTTCTACCCTACCACCCCCCGAGATACTGACGGCCTGTCGGCTGCTGCTACCCTGCCCCGTGCGAACCCAAAATGTTATTTCTGCGGGAGGGACATGCACAGCAGGTCCCAGTGCCCAGCAAGAAAAGCCAGGTGCCAGAAGTGCCTTAAAAAGGGCCACTTTGCTGCAGTCTGTAGGTCTAAAATGGCCACCAGCAAACACAGTGCCTCGTGTGAAGCCCAATCGCCACTATCCCATTCAAACTCTTCTTCCCCAGAGCTCTCGTCCAATGAGAGCGAGGGCTCCCCTTCATGGCAACGCCTGATATCACGGAGACGCCAAACCCGGAAGGGGCAGCCCACCCTCGCAACCATGGTGTTTGCCTGCCTCTCGCCCCCGTGCGGAACACTCGACCCGGCCTCGGTCCCGACTGTGGCAACTGCTGCTGCTGCCGCCGCCACAGCCACCCCCGCGACCAACCAGGTACTCACCCTAGCGTCCATCGCCGACGACCGCCAGGGCCCGACCGCCGCGACCAACGACCTACCCACCGCCAATTGCGAGCAACTACAAACCCCACTACTTACCTTTCATCCGCCGACGCAGCCACAACAGCACTTCCGGGAGTTCCCCCCAACCTGCTCCTCCAGCGTTGACTACGTCATCCCGTTGCGTGACGTCATCCCGTTGTGTGACTTCATCCCGTTGCGTGACGTCATCACGCGAAACTCCCCTGTCAACTGCTTCAATAACACTAAACCAGCAATGCTCTCATCCTCTCACCAGAGGAATGGAACTGATTAAAGTGCATGGACACTACACCAATTGCTTATTTGGCTCTGGGTCCACTGACAGTTTTATCCAGCCAGATCTGGCCCTCCGTTGGGGACTTGACATTATCCCCACTACCCAGAGGATCTCATTAGTGACGAGGTCACACTCGACCGGGATAAAGGGTTATTGCATCGCCACGCTGGAAGTACAGGGCGTAACGGTCACCCACTTCAAATTATTCATCCTTCCCCAATTGTGCGGCCCAGTATTGCTGGGATTAGACTTTCAGTGTCAGTTCCAAACGATGTCCCTACACTTTGGGGGACCCCACGACCCCCTCTCAGTCTGCCATCGCCCCACCCCCGAAGCACCCGAGCAACCCGCCCCCGTGCCCCGGGGCCAATCCTGCGGCCTTTCCACACTCCGGATTGCCCCGCCAGCACTCTTCGCAAACCTCACCCCTGGCTGGAAGGATGTGGCCACCAAAAGTCGGCAATATAATTACGAAAACAGGCAATTCATTAGGAGTGAGGTGCGTAGATTGCTGGATGAGGGCATCATCGAACCCAGTTCAAGCCCCTGGAGAGCCCAAGTGGTGGTTGTCAAGAATGGGGAAAAACTCTGGATGGTGGTCGACTATAGCCAGACCATTAACCGCTTCACGCTCCTGGATGCGTACCCCCTGCCACGCATCACAGATGTGGTGAACCAGATCTCCCAATACCACATATTCTCCACCGTTGACTTACGTTCGGCCTACCATCAGCTCCCGATCCGCTGCGCGGACCGACCATTCACGGCCTTTGAAGCGAATGAGTGGCTATATCAATTTCTCAGGGTACCATTTGGGGTCACGAATGGCGTCGCGGTCTTCCAGCGGGAAATGGACCGGATGGTGGACCAGAACGGGCTAACCGCTACCTTCCCGTTTCTGGACAATATCACCATCTGCGGCCACGACACGCAGGACCATGACGCCACCCTAGACAAATTTCTTCAAACTGCCCATCGGCTGAACCTGAATTACAATTTGGACAAGTGTGTCTTCCGGACCACAGGACACGCTATTCTAGGTTGCGTGGTGGAGAACGGGATAGTCATGCCAGATCCTGACTGCATGCATCCCCTAATGGACTTACCCCCCATACCCAGAAAGCGCTCAAACGCTGCCTGGGCCTTTTCTCGTATTACGCCCAATGGGTTCCACACTACGCTGACAAGACGCGTCCTCTTATCAAGACCACCTCCTTTCCCCTCTCGACTGAAGCCGGAGCGGCTTTCGATCGAATCAAATCCAACATCGCCGCTGCGACGCTGCATGTGATCGATGAGTCTGTCCCGTTTCAAGTCGAGAGCGATGCATCCGACTTCACCCTGGCAGCCACTTTGAACCAGGCCGGTCGGCCTGTAGCCTTCTTCTCCAGAACCCTCCAGGGTCCAGAGAGTAGACACTCCTCAATCGAGAATGAGGCCCAGGCCATAGTTGAAGCGGTGTGTCGTTGGAGACATTACCTCGCTGGGAGGCGCTTTACACTGTTGACTGATCAACGTGCGGTCTCCTTCATGTTCAGCAACACCCAGCATGGTAAGATAAAAAACGACAAAATCGCCAGATGGAGAATCGAACTCTCCACCTTAAACTATGACATCCTGTACCGGCCTGGTAAGCTCAACGACCCGCCTGACGCGCTCTCCAGGGGGACGTGCGCCAGCATACAGATGGACAGACTACAGAAACTCCATGAGGCACTCTGTCATCCAGGGGTCACTAGGTTTGCCCACTTTGTGAAGGCGCGTAACCTACCCTATACAGTCGAGGAGATCCGCTCCATTACCCGAGCCTGTTCGGTGTGCGCTGAATGCAAGACCCACTTCTTCAATCCGGATAACTCCCACGTTATCAAGGCCACCCGCCCCTTCGAGCATCTTAACGTAGACTTTAAGGGGCCCCTACCGTCGACCAACCGTAATACCTACATCCTTACGGCCATCGACGAGTACTCCAGCTTCCCGTTCATTGTGCCCTGCCCAGACACCACTGCCACCTCAGTGATACAGGCCCTTCACAGTATTTTCGCCATCTTCGGGTACCCCAATTCCATCCACAGTGATAGGGGGTCCTCATTCATGAGCGCAGAGCTGCAACAGTACCTTCTGGAGTGTGGTATCGCTTCAAGCAGGACCACGAGCTATAACCCACGTGGTAACGGCCAGGTCGAGAGGGAGAATGCCACCATATGGAGAGCGGTTACACTGCCTCTCTGGTCTAAAGGTCTCCACACCTCTCACTGGCAGGAGGTTCTCACTAGTGCCTTACACTCCATCCGCTCCCTCCTATGTACTGCAACAAATGCCACCCCCCACGAATGGATGTTCCTTTTCCCGAAAAAATACGAATCAGGAACCACTGTACCAGCATGGCTCACTGTACCTGGCCCCGTTCTTTTGCGACGCCACGTCCAGCACTCAAAGAATGACCCCTTGGTCGACCGAGTGACTCTACTCCATGCAAACCCACATTACGCCTACGTTGAGTTCCCAGACGGGCGGGAGGACAATGTTTTGGTGCGGGACCTAGCTCAGGACGCGGTAGACCCAGCAAACCCCCCAACCCAACCTTCCCCAACTCTTTACTCCCCAGGCCCCGTGCCTCAACGACCCGGGCCACCCTGCCGACAACATGACTGGGGAATTGAGCGACAGAGCAGTCGCACCCGACGAGCCCGCTGGCGACACCACTCCAGCGACACCAATCCCAGCACCACAGCAGTCACGCCGGATAGTCAGACCCCCTGACCGCTACAGTCCTTGACCTACCCCTTCCTTTCATTCTCTCCCTCATTTTTGTTTTTTTTCCCCAGGGTCAGTTTTCCAAGAAGGGGTGAATGTGATAGTACAAATCTATCACCAATGTATATAGTGTATATAGTTACTGTATCTAGACTGTGCTTACAGCGATTGGCTGAGAGCTAAGCCACACCTATTGCCTGGGCCTTAAAGGGTTGTGTCCCTAGCCAGGTCGGATCATTCCGGACTGGTCGGCCACCTGTGAAGAGCTCCTGTCTTTTGCTAATAAAAGCCTTGGTTTGGATCAACAAGTCTTTGATTCTTTCAACGAGCTCTACACCATCTCACTCTCTCTCTCTTAGAAAAAAAGCCTATTTGGTGTCTCCTCTCTGCTTGCAAAAGCACATGATCTTCTGAGAACAAAAGACTTCTGAGTCCATTCATCTGTTGCATTGTCACCTGATTTTGAAATTATATACAAAACAGTCTCCTTGTTTTGTTTTTGCAAAGGCTCTCGGCACCTGCATGACTCACTTTCAGCAAAGCTCTTGCATTTTATGTAAGGGCTATTTTGCGAAGTGTTAGAGTTTGTTTGTGACCTACATGACTCCTACAATCTATCCATCCAAAATATATCTATATAAAATGTAGAATCTGTCACAGGACAGATGCACCAGAGGAAAGTGATAAAATCAATGGTGCCCTTGCAAAATAAAAGTGGGAAGAGGTGTAATCCAGGTATCTCTGGTGAGTGGATTTTGAAATAGTTTGAAACTTGAACCTCTCTCTCTATTTCAGGAGACAATTTACTGTCATGTAATTAAAAAGTGTCATATCACACAAAATTGCTTTTTTTCCTGCTGTAAAGCAGACAGATTCACTATTGGCAGAAATTGCCTGAAACACCTCTTGCAGTCAGAGAAGGAAGCAAAAGAGAGTCATGCTCTCCCATTCCCCCCATCCCTCCCCCCCCCCCACCACCCCAAACCCTGGGCCAAGTCACTGAGGGTCTGTAGATTCTCTTTCAATGCCAAGCCAAGTCATTGCCAAGTCATTGGCAATGAGAGCTCCAGTTTTAAACCTCTGACACGATTAGGAACCCATTAGGACCCACTCGTATCCCAGGTCTGATACCTGACACCCTTTCAGCCAATTTTGAACCAGTCTTTAGCAATCCACGGCCTGGTGTGAGTTCCTTGACTGCTTTCTCCAGAAGCCCACAGCCTGCGTAGATTCCTTTCCTCAAGTTACCAATAGCCTGTCACCTATGTGGGTCCTTCAGCTGCAGAACCCCTCACTGGTCTGCTTCCATGGTCACTGACCCATGTATTGAATCTTCTGCTTCTCAGATGTTGATGGGGTGTGGTCTTCATGTTTTCTGGTGCCCTGCGCTAGTTCTCTGCTTCCTCAGAGTTTGCGGTGGCGAGGAAATCTAACACATCTAATTAAAAATATTACAACTTAGAGAAGAATCTCGCATGTCTGGAGGGATGGAAAGGGCGTTATTACAAATTGAAGCCTAATATTTGAATACTCAGGTGCCAAATATGCAAAAGCATACAGTATATATTTCTCAAGCTATATGTAACTTTTTCTAAAGGAATACAATTTTGAATGTTTGCATGTCATCTTGGCATCCCTAAAAATTTATCTGATTTCCGAGTAAGTGCAATACATTTCCTCATCACCGCAAATGCTAATTTAACAAATTTCAATTGATATATTAATAGTTTTAATTTGGGCCTTGTTCCTTCAATATTTCCTAATAAAAATAAGGTTGGAATTTGTGGAAAAACAACTCTGTTACTTGTTCCAAAAAATATGTAATTCTCCTCAAAAAGATCTTGCATTAGGACAAAGCTAAGTTGAATGCAAGAAAGTTGCTACATCTTCACCACACCTCAAACATTAATCAGATAATTCTCATTTTATTCTATTCAATTTCTCTGGTATAAGAAGTAACTGTAGAAGAAAAACGAGTTGTGAATTCCTTCCTCACTGCTGCAGTGTGGAACTCTGGTCAATAGTTCCAGACTGCTAAGTTGAAGTGAATGAATACAACTCCCCTGGATCACGTGATCTCTATCGGAAATCAGCTACCTGTAGAGCTTTTCAAATCCAACTCCCTGAGTCACCTGACTCCAGGTACAGCTTTCAGATAAAATCCTTGCTGACATCTGTTACATTACTTTTTCTTTGGTTTGGCTTCACGGACGAAGATTTATGCAGGGGTAATATCCACGCCAGCTGCAGGCTTGTTTGTGGCTGACAAATCCGATGCGGGACAGGCAGACACGATTGCAGCGATTGCAAGGGAAAATTGGTTGGTTGGGGTTGAGTGTTGGGTTTTTCCTCCTTTGTCTTTTGTCAGTGAGGTGGGCTCTGCGGTCTTCTTCAAAGGAGGTTGCTGCCGGCTGAACTGTGAGGCACCAAGATGCATGGTTTGAGGCGATATCAGCCCACTGGCGGTGGTCATAACTAAATTATATCTTACATTGAGAACATTATATGGATCTGCCCATATTTGCCAATCAATTACAATATTCAGATCCATTTCCCACCTTTGTCTAGACTTATGAACTCCTCATTTAAAAGTTCCAACTTGTAATCAAGAGGACATCATAGAAGTAAACTTTTTAACAATTCCTCTTTATAAGGAATTTCTATTTCAGTCCAACATGGTTGGTCCTAACTTATCGTTCAAATATGCTCTTAGTTGGAAATAGCAAAAAAGATTGCGATGAGTTATATGATATTTATTTCTCAGTTGCTCAAATTACATTATTTGACCTCTTTCATAACAACCTTCAACATTTATAATCCACTTACGAAACCAGCTGTCCAGAAATTGATGATCCTTTGAAAAAGATATGAAGGTTTTGAATCAAAGCCATTCTGGGTGATGTATATCCACTTACACCAATTTCATCATTTATTTTATTCCATATATTAATCAAATGTTTCAACGATGGTGTATCTTTATCACCAACCATTAATTTTGATTCCCACTTATATAAATTCTTCTGCTTTCTATTTTATTTGATTCTATTTTAACCCTTTCATAAAAAGAAGCAAGAAATCTCATTTGAGCTGCTCCATAACAATTTTTAAAATGAGGAAGCTGAAGTCCTCTCGATGCAGAATTTGCTTTGGGTCACTTGTAACATGGGATTCAATCAGAAATGGGTTCACGTGACATAAACTCATGATGCAGACTGTTTTCTGAAACTGGAATACAAGTGGAGGGTTGTCCAGGTCTTATGCAGGATATAGACCACAAGATATAGGTGCAGAAGTCGGCATATTGAGTCTATTCCACCATTCTTCCATTCAGGCCCACAGTCCAGCTCTCTCCCCATTACCCTTGATTCCCTGACTAATCAAATACCTGTCAATCTCTGCCTGATATACACCCAATGACCTCAGTTCCACAGATTCACGACCCACTGACAAAATCAATTTTCCACATCTGTTTTAAACTGACACCTTTTTATCCTGAAATTATGCTCTTTTGTCCTAGAATCCCCTACCAAGGGAAACATCTTGGCCATATGTACTCTGTCCAGGCCTTTCAGCATTTGAAAAGCCTCTGAGGTCCCCCTTATCCTTCTGTACTTCAACTAGAACTGACTCAGTGGAATTTCTTGTTTATTTTTATTGAGTGACAACATTGTTTGACGGGTTTAATGTATCTTATTTTCTGAACTTTAAATAAATGGGAGGGGAGGTAGGGAGGGAGGGAAAGGAGGAGGGAAGGGGGGGAAGAAAACGACACTGTATATATTCAAGAAGGAAAATGTATGTATCTTGATCAATGTGGTTTATAGTGTGAAAAATAAAAAAATTTAAAAAAACTAGTACAGTCGAAGAGTTGACAATTGTTCCTCATACATTAACCCTTTCATTCCTGGTACATTCCAATAAATCATCTCTGAACCTTCTCCAACACCAGCACATCTTTTCTCAAATACAGCACCCAAAACTCTAATTCTGATTGAATGGAAAGGCAATTCTCAACGACATAAACACAACAGTTAAATGATATTATGTCTTGTGTAACAAGAGCCTGGTGTTCGCTGAGGAGTTTTCTTTCAATAGTGGAAATGATTTTTTTTTTAAAGCCCGTTAATCTTCCTGATACAGATCTTTGTATTTAACTTTCAGGTTGCTATCTGTTGTTAACTTGGAGGCCTTTAATGGGGTGACTGGGTGGAATCTGTGGTTTAGGATGTAGGATGCGGTGCAGTTGCTTGCAAGTTTAGCAAGTGGGATTATGATGTGAAACTGCAAGTCACAGCGTCATTTTTGTTTTTGAAAATGCAAACGTGAATATTTTAACTTTGGTCTCCTTGGTTTACTTAAGGTTACAGAGGAGACGTTGGGTCAAGCTAAGAAGACAGAGTTGGATGCCTATTTGGCGAATCGGCTGGGCAAAGCAGAAAACACAAAATGAAGGACTGAAAAAAATAATGAAGCAGACTGAATTGCCATTGAACCAAACCCAGGTAAAGAATTTAATTTTGTGCAGCAATACTTAAGAGACCAAACAATTTGGGCTTTTAGTGGTGACCTATTTAAATGAACAAAATCTGATTAGAATAGAAGTTTATGGAATGTTTGCAAGTTGCCACAAAAAAAATGGAGCATATAAATTAGATGTTGTAATTAAGATAACAGGCCAGAATTTATTGTACATCACTGTTTAACTTTCTCACTACAGTGAATCCGGTGTCAGCAGTATCTGTCAAAGTTAACTGTACATCACCTTCAGCGTTCTTCCCACTCTGAACCCAGTTTCACAGTATCAGCCACAGTTTATCGTACATCACTTTTAAACCTTTTCAGTCCTGTAAACCCGGTGTCTCAGTATTTGCCTCAGTCTACTGTACATCACCATCAAACCTTCTCCCCACGGTGAACCTGGTGTCACAGTATCTGACACAGTTAATCGTACATCACTGTTAACTCTTCTCACGAATCTGAATCCTGTCTCATAGTTTCTGTCTCTGTCTATCGGACATCAACGTTAAACTTTTTCCCACCCTGTGAACCTGGTGTTATAGTATTTGCCTCAGTCTACCATCCATCACTGTTTAATATTCTCCCCACTGTAAACCTGGTGTCACAGCATCTACCTCAGTCTCCCATACATCACCCTTAAATATCCTCCCTACTGTGAACCCGGTGTAAATGTATCTGCAATAGTGTTATATGCATCACTTTTAAACATTCTTCTCACTGTGAACCTGGTTTCACAATATCTGCCACAGTTTATCGTACGTCACTTTTAAACCTTCTCAGTACTGTAAACGTGGTGTCACAGTACCTGCCACAGTTCATTGAACCTGACTGTTAAACCTTCTCACTAATATAAAACGGTGTCACATTATCCTTCTCACACCTCCATACATCACTGTTAAAGCATCAACCCACTGTGAACCCGGTGCCACAGTATCTACCACAGTTTATCATACATCACTGATAAACCTCCCCACTGTGAACCCGCTGTCATAATATCTGTCTCAGTGCACCGTTCATCATCATTAAAGTTTCACCCCACTGTGAACCTGATGTCACATTATCTGACACAGTTTATCATCTCTTGGCTTGGCTTCGCAGACGAAGATTTATGGAGGGGGTAAATGTCCACGTCAGCTGCAGGCTCGTTTGTGGCTGACAAGTCCGATGCAGGACAGGTAGACACGGTTGCAGCGGTTGCAGGGGAAAATTGATTGGTTGGGGTTGGGTGTTGGGTTTTTCCTCCTTTGCCTTTTGTCAGTGAGGTGGGCTCTGCGGTCTTCTTCAAAGGAGGTTGCTGCCCGCCAAACTGTGAGGTGCCAAGATGCACGGTTTGAGGCGATATCAGCCCACTGGTGGTGGTCAATGTGGCAGGCACCAAGAGATTTCTTTAGGTAGTCCTTGTACCTTTTCTTTGGTGCACCTCTGTCACGGTGGCCAGTGGAGAGCTCGCCATATAACATGATCTTGGGAAGGCGATGGTCCTCCATTCTGGAGACGTGACTCACCCAGCGCAGCTGGATCTTCAGCAGCGTGGTCTCGATGTTGTCGACCTCTGCCATCTCGAGTACTTCAACGTTAGGGATGAAGGCGCTCCAATGAATGTTGAGGATGGAGCGGAGACAACGCTGGTGGAAGCATTCTAGGAGCCGTTAGGTGATGCCGGTAGAGGACCCATGATTCGGAGCCGAACAGGAGTGTGGGTATGACAACGGCTCTGTATATGCTTATCTTTGTGAGGTTTTTCAGTTGGTTGTTTTTCCAGACTCTTTTGTGTAGTCTTCCAAAGGCGCTATTTGCCTTGGCGAGTCTGTTGTCTATCTCATTGTCGATCCTTGCATCTGTTGAAATGGTGCAGCCGAGATAGGTAAACTGGTTGACCGTTTTGAGTTTTGTGTGCCCGATGGAGATGTGGGGGGACTGGTAGTCATGGTGGGGAGCTGGCTGATGGAGGACCTCAGTTTTCTTCAGGCTGACTTCCAGGCCAAACATTTTGGCAGTTTCCGCAAAACAGGACGTCAAGCGCTGAAGAGCTGGCTCTGAATGGGCAACTAAAGCGGTATTGTCTGCAAAGAGTAGTTCGCGGACAAGTTTCTCTTGTGTCTTGGTGTGAGCTTGCAGGCGCCTCAGATTGAAGAGACTGCCATCACTGTTAAACCTCTCACTGCTGTAAACCCAGTGTCACAGTATATGTCTCAGCCCAATGTACAACATTAAACCTTCTCCCCCCTGTGAACCTGGAGTCACAATATCCGCCTCAATATACCTTACATCACCCATAGACTTTCTCTCCACTGTGAACCTGATGTAACAGTATCTGCCTCAGACTCCCATATATCACCATTAAACGTACTCCCCATTGTGATCCTGTATATGCCAGAGTTTTTTTTTATACATCACTGTTAAACCTTCTCACTGCTCTGAACCCGGTGTTACAGTTTCTGTCCCAGTCTACTGTACATCACCATTAAACATTCTTCACACTGTGAACTCGGTATCACATTATCTGCCACAGTTTATTGTACATCTCGTTAAACATTCTCCCCACTGTGAACCTGGTGACACAGTATCTGACACAGTTTATCGTACATTCATGTTAAACATTTTCACTCCCGTGAACCCATTGTCTCAGTATCTATCTCAGTCCACCGTCCATCACCGATAAACATTCTCCCCACTGTGAAGCTGGTGTCAGAGTATCTGCGTATGTCTATCGTACATCACCATTAAACATTCTCCCAACAGTGAAAACAGTGTCACTTTCTCTGCCACATTTTATCATACAGAACTGTTAAACATTCTCCCCACCGTCAACCCGGTCGGTGTCACAGCATCTGCCTCAGTTTCTTGTACATCACCAGTAAACCTTTTCCCCACTGTGAGGCCGGTTTTACTGTACCTACCACAGTTTATCGTACATCACCATTAAACCTTCTCCGCGCTGTGCACCTAGAGTCATGGTATCTACCTCAATTCACCATATATCATTGTTAAATGTTCTCCCCACTGTGAACACGGTGTCACAGTATCTTCCTCAGTCTACCGTATATCTCCTGTATATCTTAATTAACCCTTTTCCCATTGTGAACCTGGTTTCACACTATCTGACATAATTTATCGTACACTGTTAAAGATTCTCAAAACTGTTAACCTGGTATCAAAGAATCTGCCTTACTCTATCGAACATCACTGACAAAACTTCTGCACACTACAAACCCAGTGTCACCGTATCTGCATCAGTCTACCATTAAAACTTCTCTCCACTGCTAACCTGGTGCCACAGCATCTGCTATATTGTTCATCAATGTTAAACCTTCTCACTACTGCTGGGAAGCCAGTGTCACAGTATCTGCCTCAGTCTGCTGTACCTCACCATTAAACCATCTCACTACTGTGTGCCCCCTCCTGCTCTGCTGGAAGCATCTACTGTGAGAGTGGTGGGTATCTCTGGCCTGGCGTGAACCAGAAAGGTGGTGTTGGCCAGTGCGTCCTTGGCCCTCTGGAACACCTCCAAATCCTCATTGTCCCAGGTAATGTCTTTACATTTCTCCGCATGAGGTGGACCACGACTAGTATGAATTGGTTATAAAAATTAATTGTACTGGTGAATTCTTGCAGCCCCTTCATTATGGGGTGTTTGGGGAAGCACTGATCAGCCTCTACCTTTTCAAGCAGGGATTTAGTTCCGTGCCTGTTGATTTGATGCTCCATGAAGTCAAACGTTTCCAGCCTGAACTGGCACTAAGTAAGGTTTATAGTAAGTCCAAATTCCTGCAGCCAGGCGCACAGTCGCCTTAGGTGGTCTCTGTTTAGCTTCATTAGCACCACCTTGACATCTTGCGGTTACTGCCACCCTCTGCTGTTGGAGAATATCCTCCTTGGTCTCAGCCCCTCAATGTGACTAAGAGCTCCTTAAATGCCCCTAATGTTATGGCCTTCACTCCTGGCAAGGCATTTCTGGCACCCACAACTCTGTGTAAAAACAAGTACCCCTCATATTGCCCTAATCCTTCCTCCCTTTGCTTTTGTCAGATGCCTTCTAGTGTTTGAGGGAGAGGCAACATGCATGGCAAGGGACCCCTGATTGTTTCCAGGGATAGGATTTGTAAATAGATATCTAGCACAGAGCCTCTTTGTCCCCCTGCCATCAGGAAGGAGATATGGAGGAATAAAAGCAGGACAGCCAGGCAGCTTCTTCCCACAGGCCATGAGATTGACAAAGCAACATGAGCTGGCTGGAGGCAAAGAATGAAAAGGGGGAGAGGAATATGGACTGATTACAACAGCTCAGCCAGCAGGAGAGAGGGGCCGAAGAGCCTGTTTCTGTGTTGTCGATCTGGACCAGCCTTTTGAGTTCAAGCTTAAAAAAACCCAACCATTTTTAAATTTAATAATAACGGTACAGAATGAATCAAGAGACAAGATGTCTGTCCAGCAGCGAGCATCAAAGGCACTTCCTGAAACGGAGGCTCTGAAACCACAGGAAGGTTCTGGCCGGAATGAGGCCTGACCTGCAAGAAGGAGGAGAGGAGAAGCAGGGATAATGTAGGGGAAGGGGTGGGGAGGGGAGGGGGTAGAGATGCCTTCCTCCATTCACCTCCCCTTTCCTCCATCCCGTTCCCTGTCCTGGGTAAACTTGTTCCTCTCACTTTGTTCATTTTAGATTGGTCACAGTGTTCGAGCTACCGAAAGAAAATAGAGACCCACACCGAGAGCAGTTCAGTTTAAACAAATGTTTATTACAAATTCAAAAGCTGATTTCAAACTACAATATGCAAGCCCTTCCCAATTATACTTATCAACGCCTGGACTGGTCCCAACTGCCGAAGCGAGGCAACGACTGCACACTTGTAGTAGGTTGTCAGGGCGCCGGTAGCAGCTTCTCCACCTCCCTCGACCAGGACGTTATCTGGACTCTAGAAGTTCTTATTCTTGCTGAAAGATGTCGCCACCTCTCGGAGAGTCTCAAACTTCAGCAGTAGGACCATGGCTTATATTGCCCAAAAACTGCTTACCCAAGCACCTATTCCCAGCACAGTAAGAAAGATAAGTGAGCAAGCTAGCATGCTAGGCTTCTATCGAATAACATAATTTTCAGCTTATCACTTTGAATACAATGGTTATTTTGCATCAAGGCTAGGCCTCTAACAGTCTGTGAGCACAACAAGCGGGAAGATTAAATGTTCTTGATACACAGATGTCCTTTTGTCAGATAACTGCATCTCTGGCCACTCGGTGGAATTTAGCTTATGTCTGCTGGTTCTAAACAACAAGCAGGTTCTCAGCCTTGCAGAAGCAAAGGCTGCAATAGTAAAAAACACGGTTTAAATCTTCCATTACATTCCCCTCCCCATACCCCTGCCCATTACCCTCCCCATTTCCTTTCCCCACTAGCCTCCACGTTCCCCTCCCCTTCCCATTCCCCTACTCCTAACCCTAACCCCTAACAAACCCTAACCCTAACACTACTGATACCCCATCACTACTCCACATCCCCTAACTCTACCCCTACGCTGTCCCCTAACCCCAACCCTAATCCTACCCACCTTCCCCTAACCCTGACCCTCACCCCACCTCTACCTCCTACTCCTACCCCCTTCCCCAAACCTAATACAAACCCACTTCCCCGAAATCTAAACCTCACCCTAAACCTAGACCTAATCCTAGCCCGTGTCTCCTAACCCTAACCATGTTACTTCTATCCCAGCCCTTCCCCAACCCAAACCTAAACCCTCCCCCATCCCCTATACCTATGCCTTTCCCCTAACCATACCCCTTACCCATACCCACACCCCCAACCCTACCCCTTACTCCTACCCTTACCCCCTTTCTCCTACCCCCTTCCCCTACCCCTCCTTCCCCTAGGTTAGGGAAGGAAGGGGAAAGGGAGAGGGGGAAGGGGAGGTGAAGGGAAGAGGGCTGGGGTTAGGGCATAGGTGTGAGGGAAGGGGAAGGTGAGCGGGAGGGGGTTGGGATAGAGGGGTAGGGGAGAAGGGGAGGAAGTGGGTGAAGGAACATGGAAGATGCAGGGAATGGGGTTGGCAGGGCCAGAGGGAGAAGAAGGGGAGGGGTTCAGGCCATCATGATATTGTCTGTCCTCTGTTCAGCTGGGATGCGAGGTTCTTCTGGACTCGTATCTTGTCTCTGAGATCGCTCCTTCTCCTGGGAAGAGAAATATGAGTGATAGAAATTTTTTCTGCAAAACCTGATCACGATGACTTTGGAGGGTCCGAACTCTTCCCCCATCACCCCCCTCCCTACCCCTGCACACTAGGGCCTTTCCACTTCCTCTGCTTTCCCTGAGGAAGTGTGTTTTGGAGAAAAGCACGATCTAGCTCTGCAGAGCTCAGAGCACCTTGTCTCCATCAGGCAACACCCTGGTTCACCACTACATGGCAGCAAGATGCTGGACAAATCATGGATGGATCGGTCGAGTCCCTTCAACTGACCCATCTGAACCTACCCCACAACGATATTACCCTTCCCTCCCTCAGACCAGTACCTTCTGTTTTTCTTTTATTCCTGTCCCCATATTAAAATCTTTTTCATGCCTTTTTTGCACCAGCCTCCACTACTACCCCTGGCAATGCATTCCAGGCACCCACTACAATCTGTGTGAATAAAACATACCCCTCACTTCTTACCTGAAGTTCCCTCCTCTCACCTTATTTTGATGTCCTCTGGTATTCTCACCCCAGGAATGCACACAATATTCCAATTGTGGTCTGACTCGAATTTTATACATCTGCAACGTTACCTCTCGGTTATTGAACTCAATCCTCTGACTCCTGAAGGCCAGCATAGCAAACTTGAGCGTTGTATGGAGCAGGATCTAAATATTTTTCTGTCCTGCATACTGTTCATAATCTTGCCACTAACCAAGTGTTCTTCCCTCATGTTCTTGTAATCTGCATTCAATAAAGATATTGGTCTATATGAAACTACTTTTAATGGGTCTCCAACCTTCTTTGGAATAACTGTTATGCATGCCCTTGAAAATGACTCTGGAAATAAACCTGTACCAGTTGCTTGTTTAAGTACATCTGTATTTATAGGATTCAACTCCATCTGCTACTTCTCTGGAAATTGGATGACCTATGACAACCTTCTACACTGTCTACAACATCTCTACCTCTGTGTCATCCCCTGATGTACCCACGCTTCCACTCCCATCACAAAGAGCAGGGATCCAAGAGCAGATCCCTTTGGAGCGCCACTAGTCATTGTTCCATCTACTACGACCCTCTTGTTTTACTGCAGACAAGCCAATTCTGAATCGACACAGCCAAGGCTCCATGGATCCCATGCCTCCCGACATTCTGAATGAGGCCTCTGTGGGGACCTTGTCAAGCACCTTACTAAAATCCTCGTGCAGCACATACACACCTTTACCTTCATCTATTTCCTTTGACACCTCCTCGAAAAACTCAATTTGATTCGTGAAGCAGGACCTGCTCCTAACAAAACTATCCATGAGTTTCCCCAGCATGTTTGTGCATTGCCCTCGGCCCCAGCATCTGCAGGCTTCCTGGCCAATCCCTCCCTTACCCCTTCCCAGAGCTTCCACATCCTTACAACATCAAACATTGCTGCCCAGTACAGGCACTTTGGCCCATAAAGGCTGGACTAACCTTTGTAAACGTTCTCCACAACAAACTAACCCTTACCCGTACCACACCCATAGCTATGGGTGGATTAAATATCCAATTAACTTCTTTCTGAAGTAATGCATCATGAATTTGATGTTGATTCCAATTTTGAATAACTTTTCCTAATTCTAGTTAGATCCATTATCAGAACATAATTCTTTTACTTGACAACGTCTAGGAATAAAACACCAAAGAACATTAATAAAAGAGTCTGTATCAAGCAATGATGCTACTTCAATATGAATTGTTCTCATAGTCAAACAAGTGAAAATAACTCCATATCATGTTTCATCACTTCGTCCTCACTTTACTTGCAAAGGACCAAAATAATCAACTTCCACGAATGTAAATGGGAATTCATCAGGTGATAGAAATTTGCCATTTGTTGTTGTCTAGGTTTTCATTATCTCTGTTAGTCACAAAGAGATGAAACCTCATGATTTCATTATTAATTTATTTATGCACTGATGTTCTATCAATCCAAAACACAGGATCTGCTAACTCCATCTGTAATTATCTTCTTAACATAGTGTCCATTTTGCTCGCCATAGTAGCAGCAGTCAATTCCATTCACGGTCTGGTGACTAACTTTAATGGAGCCACTCTGGCTTTTCCCATTACAAACCCACCATGTCCTCGCACTTGGTTATTTCACAGGACTCAGTAACTGACAGGATCAAAACAACCTTCGCTTACATCAGCAAAATGGTGTAACTGAGCAAATATGACCACTCCAAAGTCTGTTGACGTCAAAACTTCCAAGTATTTGAAGACGCTCAATCCAATTTCTCCAATTTTGTGCGATGGATTCTGGGTTAATTTTGTCCTGTCCAAATTTTCTTCTGCACAATTCTTGCAGTATTTTCTTTCTTTGAATATTTTATTTAAATCAACATATATATGAAAGTTATTACAATTAATATCAAATCACAATGTTACAGTGTTTACAAATATATGTTGATAATAGATAAAAAAGAAAAGAAAGGAAAAGAAAGTAGCGGCAGCTACTCTATTACTGAATGATCTCACAACCAGATGGGTTGATTTCAATGAGCAAAAACTCCTTTATTCAGGTCTGCCTGGCTGGTCTTATGCTCCCAGCCAAGACCTGGCTGAGAAGCACGCTGGGGGCCCTGACATCGCTGGGGGGGGGGGGTCACGTGGGCCGCAGGTTGCGGGCTTCTGAGCCTGGTGATGAGGTCAGGGAGAAACCCCCAATGGAGCCATTTTGGCCAGCTGACCCACTGCATGCGTGACATGAGGGGGTGGATCGCCTGCTTAATGGCATGCCGCTATACAGCACCCCCCAGAACTGGCGCCAAAGGCCTTTTTTGCTGGGCGGCCTCGCTTCTTGGGTTGAGCCGCGACCACTGGCTCCTTGGGGTCGAGGTGTGCTGGCTTTAATCTGTCCACAGTAAACAGTTCCCTCTTACCACTGAGGTCTGCTGTGAAGTTGGATCCTGAATGCTGGATGACTCTGTACGGCCCTTCATATGGTCTTTGAAGGGGTGCTGTGGAAGGGCTTCATCTGATAAAAACATACTCTGTGGAATAAAGCTCACTGGGGATTTTAAAGGCCGTGTGCTATGTCTGGGTGGTGCTGGGGGTCTGAAGGAGTCCAGCTGGGCCCGGAGGCAGGGAAGTAAACCGTGCGGTGACTGTTGCAGGTTGTGAGGTGCATTGATAAACTCACCAGGCAGGGCTAGTGGTGCACCATAGACTGGCTTGACCAATGACGCCTGTAGGACTTCTTTGGGGGTTGGCCGAATGCCCAGGAATACCCAAGGCAGCTCATCCACCCAGTCAGGGCCGGTGAGGCGGGCCATAAGGTGGTGATGCAATCGTTCGACCAGTCAATTGGCTTGTGGATGATAGGCCGTTGTGTGATTCAGCTCGATTCCCAGTCTGTTGACGAGCTGTGCCCAGAGCACAGAGGTGAACTGCGTGCCGCGTTCGCTGGTGAGGTGGGTCGGGAAGCAAACCAGGCAACCCAATCAGTCAAAAGTGCTCAGGAGCAGGAGTCCGTGGAGGCATCTGTCATCGGGACCACCTCGGGCCAACGAGTGGTGCAGTCTTCCACTGTGAAAAGGTAACTGTTACTTTGGGAAACGGGTAAGGGGCTGACAATATCCACATGTATGTGGCTGAACTGTTCTCGGACGTGTTCAAATTCCTGCGCGGGCATTCTGGTGTGCCAGTGTACCTTGGAAAGCTGGAAATGGGTGCAGGTTCTGGCCCAGTCCACAATTTGCTTTAGAAGCCCATGCCAGACGAAGCGTTCTGCCACCATACGAACCTTGGACCTGATGGAAAGGTGGGAAAGGTCATGGATATGGTGGAAGACTTGCCTGTGCCACTGCTGGGGAAACACTGGTCGCGGGGTGCTCATCACCGTGAGGATTCGGGGGGACCTAAAACCGCAGGCCCGTGATGGCAGTCCCGCAGGCCTACGTCTCCTCATTGGACTTCTGAACCGGGGAAAGCTGGTCATAGTCTAGGCTGTGCTGAATGTCAGTTGTGAACTCCGATCCAAAGGACAGGTGACGCTGTAAGTGCGCCTGAGTGAGGGGTTTGTGGTTGGAATAAATGGTGAAGGGCCTCCCTTCCAAGAAATAGTGAAAATGAGGCACAGCAAGGTACATGCCCAGCAACTCGCAGTTGAAAGCACTATACTTGCACTCTGGCTGATGAAGAAGTTGGCTAAAGAATTCCAGTAGCTTCCACTGTCCGTTAACCTGCTGCTCCAGGACAGCACTAATGGCGGTGCCAGAGGCATCGATGAAGAGCACCATAGGAAGGTCGGTGCATGGGTGGACGAGCAGGGTAGCCTTCGCAAGGGAAGCTTTCATGGCTTTCAATGCCCTGTTGGTCTCTGGAGTCCAGGTGAGTACCTTGTCCTTGGCGAAGAGTGGCTGCGTGATGTGTGCAGCTCCTGGAATGAATCGGTTATAGAGGTTGACCATACCTGCGAAGTCTTGTAGCCCCTTGAGGTTGTCAAGGCGTGGAAACTCTCTGATTGCAGAGACCTTCAAAGCAGCTGGTGTATTTCCTTCCCTCCAACCCTGCAGGTGGAACCAGCAGAAAAGGACAAGTTCTACACTGACCTGCGCAACCTCATCCAACGCACCCCTACAGCCGACAAGGTTGTCATCCTTGGGGACTTCAACGCTCGCGTCGACAAAGTCTCAGAAACCTGGCCAAGAATCCTGGGCAAGCATGGCGTTGGCAAGTGCAACAACAATGGGTGCCTCCTGTTGGAGCTCTGCGCAGAACAGCGGCTTCTCATTACAAACACCCTTTTTCAGCAGAGGGACAGCCTTAAGACTACCAGGATGCATCCCCGATCCAAACACTGGCATCTCCTGGACTACATCCTGGTGCGAGAAAATGACAAACGAGATGTGCTCCACACCAGGGTCATGCCCAGCGCAGAATGCCACACTGACCACCGGCTGGTTCGCTGCAAGCTCAACCTTCACTTCAAACCAAAGCCCAGGAACAGTAAAGCCCCCAGAAAGAGGTTCAATGTTGGAAACCTGCAATCAGACGAAGTGAGAGGAAACTTCCAGGCAAACCTCAAAGCAAAGCTCGACGATGCAATCTGCCTCACGGACCCGTCCCCTGAAACCCTCTGGGATCAGCTGAAGACTACCATACTGCAATCCACTGAAGAGGTACTGGGCTTCTCCTCCAGGAAAAACAAGGACTGGTTCGACGAAAACAGCCAAGAAATCCAGGAGCTGCTGGCAAAGAAGCGAGCTGCCCACCAGGCTCACCTTACAAAGCCGTCCTGTCCAGAGAAGAGACAAGCCTTCCGTCGCGCATGCAGCCATCTTCAGCGCAAACTCCGGGAGATCCAAAATGAGTGGTGGACTAGCCTCGCCAAGCGAACCCAGCTCAGCGCGGACATTGGCGACTTCAGGGATTTCTACGAGGCTCTAAAGGCTGTGTACAGCCCCTCACCCCAAGTCCAAAGCCCGCTGCGCAGCTCAGACGGCAAAGTCCTCCTTAGCGACAAGATCTCCATCCTCAACCGATGGTCAGAACACTTCCAATCCCTTTTCAGTGCCAACCACTCAGTCCAAGATTCCGCCCTACTCCAGCTCCCTCAACAGCCCCTAAGGCTAGAGCTGGATGAGGTCCTTACCCAGGATGAGACATATAAGGCAATTGAACAACTGAAAAGTGGCAAAGCAGCAGGTATGGATGGAATCCCCCCCAGAGGTCTGGAAGGCTGGCGGCAAAACTCTGCATGTCAAACTGCATGAGTTTTTCAAGCTTTGTTGGGACCAAGGAAAACTGCCTCAGGACCATCGTGATACCACCATCATCACCCTGTACAAAAACAAAGGTGAGAAATCAGACTGCTCAAACTACAGGGGAATCACGCTGCTCTCCATTGCAGGCAAAATCTTCGCTAGGATTCTCCTAAATAGAATAATACCTAGTGTCGCCTAGAATATTCTCCCAGAATCACAGTGCGGCTTTCGCGCAAACAGAGCAACTACTGACATGGTCTTTGCCCTCAGACAGCTCCAAGAAAAGTGCAGAGAACAAAACAAAGGACTCTACATCACCTTTGTTGACCTCACAAAAGCCTTCGACACCGTGAGCAGGAAAGGGCTTTGGCAAATACTAGAGCGCATCGGATGCCCCCCAAAGTTCCTCAACATGGTTATCGAACTGCACGAAAACCAACAAGGTCGGGTCAGATACAGCAATGAGCTCTCTGAACCCTTCTCCATTAACAATGGCATGAAGCAAGGCTGTGTTCTCGCACCAACCCTCTTTTCAATCTTCTTCAGCATGATGCTGAACCAAGCCATGAAAGACCTCAACAATGAAGACGCTGTTTACATCTAGTACCGCACGGATGACAGTCTCTTCAATCTGAGGCGCCTGCAAGCTCACACCAAGACACAAGAGAAACTTGTCCGTGAACTACTCTTTGCAGACGATGCCGCTTTAGTTGCCCATTCAGAGCCAGCTCTTCAGCGCTTGACATCCTGTTTTGCGGAAACTGCCAAAATGTTTGGCCTGGAAGTCAGCCTGAAGAAAACTGAGGTCCTCCATCAGCCAGCTCCCCACCATGACTACCAGCCCCCCCACATCTCCATCGAGCACACAAAACTCAAAACGGTCAACCAGTTTACCTATCTCAGCTGCACCATCTCATCAGATGCAAGGATCGACAACGAGATAGACAACAGACTCGCCAAGGCAAATAGCGCCTTTGGAAGACTACACAAAAGAGTCTGGAAAAACAACCAACTGAAAAACCTCACAAAGATAAGCGTATACAGAGCCGTTGTCATACCTACACTCCTGTTCGGCTCCGAATCATGGGTCCACTACCGGCATCACCTACGGCTCCTAGAACGCTTCCACCAGCGTTGTCTCCGCTCCATCCTCAACATTCATTGGAGCGCTTTCATCCCTAACGTTGAAGTACTCGAGATGGCAGAGGTCGACAGCATCGAGTCCACGCTGCTGAAGATCCAGCTGCGCTGGGTGAGTCATGTCTCCAGAATGGAGGACCATCGCCTTCCCAAGATCGTGTTATATGGCGAGCTCTCCACTGGCCACCGTGACAGAGGTGCACCAAAGAAGAGGTACAAGGACTGTCTAAAGAAATCTCTTGGTGCCTGCCACATTGACCACCGCCAGTGGGCTGATATCGCCTCAAACCGTGCATCTTGGCGCCTCACAGTTCGGCGGGCAGCAACCTCCTTTGAAGAAGACCGCAGAGCCCACCTCACTGCAAAGGAGGAAAAACCCAACACCCAACCCCAACCAACCAATTTTCCACTGCAACCGTTGCAACCGTGTCCGCCTGTCCCGCATTGGACTTGTCAGCCACAAACGAGCCTGCAGCTGACGTGGACATTTACCCCCTCCATAAATCTTCATCCGCGAAGCCAAGCCAAAGAAAGAAAGATGGTATGGGCCAGGAACTGCATGGACTCTTTCCTGAACTGGCATTTAGCCAGGTTGATCGTTAGGCTGAATTCGGCCAGTCGGGAGAAAAGGGTGTGCAGGTGAGACTTGTGTTGTGCCCGGTCTATGCTGGAGACAAGAATGTCATCAAGTTAATCAAATCAGTTTTAATTTTTTTCATTTATGGAGCATAATGATCTGATTAAATGGAAAGATTTACCTATTAATTTAATGGGAAGTAAAATACAATTAAGATGAATATCTTTCTGCGTATACAATATTTGTTTCAATCTATTCCGTATTTATTTGATAAAATTATTTTTCGAGATATAAATAAAATTGTTAAGGAGTTTTTATGGAGAGGTAAATTTTCGAGAGTAGCTTTGAATAAATTAACTTGGAAATATGAGTTAGGGGGACTACGTTTATCACATTTTCAAAATTATTATGAGGCAGCCCAACTTTAATTTATTAGTTCATTGATGGATTTTGTACGGCCTCCTACTTGGGTGAAAATTGAGTTGGCAAATATTTCTGATTTTGAAATACATCAATTTATGTTTAGGTGGAATATAAATGTGTTACAACAATATAATGTGCCTATACTAAAACATTTAATGAAGTTATGGATGAAGAAAAATAAAATGATAGGCTCTCGGGGTAAATTATTGGCTTTGACTCCATTGTATAATAATCAACTTATTTCTTTTTCAATACATAATCGAAGTTTATTGCATTGGAGATTTAAAGGTGTGGAAAATTTGGGAGATTGTTTTAAAGAGGGTAAGTTTTTATCTTTTAATCAGATGAGGGAAGATTTTGGTATTGATAAGAACTCTTTATTTCTTTATTATCAAATTCGATCTTTTGTAAAATGTATGTTTGGTAGAGATATGATTTTACCTAAAATGACTAAATTTGAGACTTTTCTTATGAAGGTACCAGAGAAGGGTTATATTTCATTTACGTATCAAATATTACAGGATGGTATGGATAAAAAGGGTTGGGATAGATTTAAAATTAAATGGGAAGCGGACATTGGTTTTATTTTTTCTGAAGAGGATTGATAAATATCTGTTATGATAGTGTAACTCGATCGATAAATGCACATTATGCAATGATTAATTACAATTTTTACATAAATTATATTTGACACCTGAAAAATTTAAAAAAATATGGTTTTAATGAATCAGATTTGTTTTAGATGTGGTGATACAGTTGGAACTTTTTTTCATGCTGTTGTATACATACACAATCTTTTTGGAAGAAAATTCAATCGTTTTTAGAATATCTGTACAAGCTTAAAATAGTTTCCGATCCAACAGTATTTTCATTGGGTAGTTTGCAACTTCTGAAAGGCTTGGGATTAGATAAGTTCCAGCTTGCATTTATATATTTAGCTTTATCCGTAGCGAAAAAATGTATTGCTAGTACGTGGAAAGATACAAATATGATTGATATTAATAGATGGCATAATGAGATGAAATATTGTTTAATAATGGGAAAAACATGTATGTTTCACATAATAATTATAATTTTTTTTCTTAATAAGTGGCTGTTATTCACGGAATATTTACATTTCAATTTATATCGATTAGATTTTAATATGAGAGCCGTGGTTTTCAAGGAATATTGGAAACTTGGTTCGAAGAAAAAGGGAGGCGTACATTAGATATAAGAAGCATGGAGTTAAGGAGATGTTTGAAAGATACATTGAATGTAAGAGGAATCTTAAGAGAGGAATTAGGAAAGCTAAAAGAAGGTACGAGGAAACTATGGCAAGCAGGGTGAAAACTAATCCAAAAGAATTCTACAAATATGTTAATGGAAAACTGTGTGTAGAGCCTAGAGAAATGGGGGAGATATTGAACAGTTTCTTTTCTTCGGTATTCACTAAGGAGAAGGATACTGGGAGATGTGAGATAAAAAAAAGCAAATTGGGTAAATATGGGGAATATAGAGATTACAAAAGGTGTAGTTTTAAGGCTTTTGAAGAATATAAAGGTGGATAAGTCTCCGGGACCAGACGGGATCTTCCCCAGGACATTGAGAGAAGTGAAGGAGGAAATAGCAGAGGCTCTGGCGGTAATTTTCCAAATGTCATTAGATATGGGGATAGTGCCAGAGGATTGGCGCATTGCGCATGTAGTTCCGTTATTTAAAAAGGGTTCAAGGAGGAAGCCTGGCAACTATCGGCCTGTAAGTTTGACGTCTGTGGTAGGTAAATTAATGGAGAAAATTCTTAGAGATAGTACTTATAAACATCTGGATAGACAGGGTCTGATCAGGAGCACTCAACATGGATTTGTGGGAGGAAGGTCATGTTTGACCAATCTGATTGAATTTTTTGAAGAGGTGACTAGAAATGTGGATGAGGGTAGCACAGTGGATGTTGTCTATATGGACTTCAGTAAGGCCTTCGATAAGGTACCACATGGAAGGTTAGTTAGGAAGGTGCAGTCTTTAGGTAAAAATTTTGAGATAGTCAAATGGATTGAACATTGGCTGAAAGGGAGAGGCCAGAGAGTGGTAGTGGATAATTGTCTGTCAGGTTGGAGGCCGGTGACCAGTGGTGTGCCTCAAGGATCTGTATTGGGCCCATTGTTGTTCGTTATATACATTAATGATCTAGATGATGGAGTGGTGAATTGGATTAGTAAATATGCAGACGATACTAAGATAGGTGGAATAGTGGATAATGAAGAAGGTTTTCAAGGATTGCAGAGGGATTTGGGCTGCTTAGAAAAGTGGGCTGAAAAATGGCAGATGGAATTTAATGCTGATAAGTGTGAGGTGCTTCATTTTGGTAAGAAGAATCAGAATAGGACATATGTGGTAAATGGGAGAGCATTGATGAATACAGAAGAGCAGAAAGATTTAGGAGTAACAGTACATCGTTCCCTGAAGGTAGAAACTGATGTGAATAGGGTGGTGAAGAAGGCTTTTAGTATGCTGGCCTTTATCAATCATTGCATGGAATATAGGAGTTGGGAGGTGATGTTGAGATTGTATAAGACGTTGGTGCGCCCTAATTTGGAGTTCTGTGTGCAGTTCTGGTCGCCTAATTATAGGAAGGATATAAACAGAGTGGAGAGAGTGCAGAGAAGGTTTACCAGAATGTTACCTGGGTTTAAGCATCTAGAGTATAGGGAGAGATTGGACAGATTAGGTCTTTATTCTTTGGAGCGTAGAAGGTTGAGAGGGGATTTGATAGAAGTATTTAAGATTATGAAAGGGATAGACAGAGTGGATGTGGATAGACTATTTCCGTTAAGAGGAGGAAAGATTAAAACAAGAGGACATGAGTTAAGAATTAAGGGGCAGAGGTTTAGAGGTAACCTGAGGGGGAACTTCTTTTCTCAGAGAGTGGTAGCCGTGTGGAATGAGCTTCCGGGAGAAATAGTGGCGGCGGAGTCAATTGTATTATTTGAGAAAAGGTTGGACAGGTATATGGATGAGAAGAAGATGGAGGGTTATGGGCATTGTGCAGGGAGGTGGGACTAGAAAGGGGTGTTTGGTTCGGTGCGGACTAGAAGGGCCTAATGGCCTGTTTCCGTGCTGTAATTGTTATGTATATTTAACTTTTTTAATATTCTTTCTTTTTTTATGGCTCTCCTTTATGGCTGAAGGGGGGGTTATTTTCTTAACTTTTTTTATATATATATAATATATAAAATGTTCATGTTCATGTTTAATTGCTGTATATGTCATATATCATTTGTTTTTTGAACAAATAAATAAAGTTAAAAAAAAGAATGTCATCGAGATAAATGAACAGGAAATTCAAATCCCTGCGCACCGTATCCATGAGGTGCTGGAAGGTCTGGGTGGTGTTCTTGAGCCCGAAAGGCATGCATAAAAATTCAAACATGCCAAAGGGAGTGATGATGGCCGTTTTGGGGATGTCCTCAGGGTGCAACGGGATTTGATGATACACGCGCACCAGCTCGACCTTGCACCATGCAGATTGGCTGTAAAGTCCTGAATGTGAGGGATGGGGTAATGGTCAGGTACTGTCATGTCATTAAGCCTTCGATAATCTCTGCAGGGGTGCCAGCCACCAGAGGCTTTCAGGACCAGGTGAAGCAGCAAGGCCCAAGGACTGTCGGAGCGTAGAATGATCCCCAGTTCCTGCAGATGCGAGAACTCCTCTTTTGCTATCTGGAGCTTAACTGGCAGGTTTAACAGTTTTCTTTGGCTTGGCTTCGTGGACGAAGATTTATGGAGGGGGTAAAAAGTCCACGTCAGCTGCAGGCTCGTTTGTGGCTGACCAGTCCGATGCGGGACAGGCAGACACGATTGCAGCGGTTGCAAGGGAAAATTGGTTGGTTGGGGTTGGGTGTTGGGTTTTTCCTCCTTTGCCTTTTGTCAGTGAGGTGGGCTCTGCGGTCTTCTTCAAAGGAGGCTGCTGCCCGCCAAACTGTGAGGCGCCAAGATGCACGGTTTGAGGCGTTATCAGCCCACTGGCGGTGGTCAATGTGGCAGGCACCAAGAGATTTCTTTAGGCAGTCCTTGTACCTTTTCTTTGGTGCACCTCTGTCACGGTGGCCAGTGGAGAGCTCGCCATATAATACGATCTTGGGAAGGCGATGGTCCTCCATTCTGGAGACGTGACCCATCCAGCGCAGCTGGATCTTCAGCAGCGTGGACTCGATGCTGTCGACCTCTGCCATCTCGAGTACCTCGACGTTAGGGGTGTGAGCGCTCCAATGGATGTTGAGGATGGAGCGGAGACAACGCTGGTGGAAGCGTTCTAGGAGCCGTAGGTGGTGCCGGTAGAGGACCCATGATTCGGAGCCGAACAGGAGTGTGGGTATGACAACGGCTCTGTATACGCTTATCTTTGTGAGGTTTTTCAGTTGGTTGTTTTTCCAGACTCTTTTGTGTAGTCTTCCAAAGGCGCTATTTGCCTTGGCGAGTCTGTTGTCTATCTCATTGTCGATCCTTGCATCTGATGAAATGGTGCAGCCGAGATAGGTAAACTGGTTGACCGTTTTGAGTTTTGTGTGCCCGATGGAGATGTGGGGGAGCTGGCTGATGGAGGACCTCAGTTTTCTTCAGGCTGACTTCCAGGCCAAACATTTTGGCAGTTTCCGCAAAGCAGGACGTCAAGCGCTGAAGAGCTGGCTCTGAATGGGCAACTAAAGCGGCATCATCTGCAAAGAGTAGTTCACGGACAATGCACGATAAACTGTATCAGATTCTGTGACACCAGGTTCACAATGGAGAGAATATTTAACGGTGATATACGGTAGACTTTGGCAGATACTGTGACACCAAGTTCACAGTAGTGAGAAGGTTTAACAGTAATGCACAATAAGCTGTGGTAGATACTGTGATACCAGGTACACAGTTGGAAGAAGGTTTTACGGTGAAGTAATATTAACTGTGGCAGATAAAGTAACACCAGGTTCACATTGGGGAGAAATTTATGATGATGCACGGAAGACTGACGCAAATATGGTGACACCGCATTCACAATGAGGAGAAGGTATATCAGTGATGTACAATAAACTGTGGAATATACTGTGACTCTAAGTTTACAGTGGAGAGAAGGTTGAACTGTGATGTACGATAAATGGTGGCAAAAACAGTGAAAAATGGGTCAACATGGGGAGAATGTTTAACAGTGATGTACAGTTGACTTTGGCAGATACTGTGACACCGTGTTCACAGTACTGAGAGATGTATTGTAGAACAAGGCAGATTCTGTGACTCCGGGTTTACAGTAGTGAGAAGGTTTAAAAATGATGTACAATAAACTGTGGCAGATACTGTGAAACCTGGTTCACAGTGGGGAGGAGGTTAATGGTGATGTACAGGAGACTACATAGATACGTTGATACTAGGCTCAGAGTGGGAAAAGAAGATATATTGGCAATGTATGGGAAACTGAGGCAAATACTGTGACACTGGGTTCATAGTGGGGAAAATGTTTAACAGAGTTGTACGATAACCTCTGTCGAATACAGTGACACCAGGTTCACATTGGGGAGAATATTTAACGGTGATGTACAATAAACTGTGGCAGATACAGTAACACCAGGCTCACATTGGGGAGAAGGTTTAATGGTGATGTACGGTAGACTTTGGCAAATACTGTGACACCGAATTCACAGTAGTGAGAAGGTATAATAGTGATGTACGATAAACTGTGGCAGATACAGTAAAACCAGTCTCACAATGGGGAGAAGGTTTAATGGTGATGTACGGTAGACTTTGGCAAATACTGTGACACCGAATTCACAGTAGTGAGAAGGTATAATAGTGATGTACGATAAACTGTGGCAGATACAGTAAAACCGGTCTCACAATGGGGAGAAGGTTTAATGGTGATGTGTGGTAAACTTAGGCCAATACTTTAACACCAAGTTAATAGGGGGAGAAGGTTTAACGTTGATAAACAGTAGACTGAGTCAGAAACTGAGAGACAGCATTCAGAGTAATGTGAAGATTTAACAGTGATTTACTATAAACTGTCTTACCCGGGCTGGAGGGGCCTGCCTCCCCTCCTAGGTCGGTCCATACTGCCCGGACCGTGGCCGAGGCCGCCGCAACTCACCCTGTGCCTGGACTGGGGCCGCCGCCTCCCACTCTCTGCCCGGACCGGGGCCTCCGCCTGCCTCACTCGACCGAGGCTGGGGCCGCCGTCTCCCCCTTGCTCCTGCCCGTATCGGGGCCGCCGCCGTCTACCTTTCGCCCGGACCGGGGCTAAGGCCGCTGCTGCTCTCCCTGTAATAGCACTGTAATAGAAAACTGCATAGGAGAAGGCCACTCCGATATAAAACCTACGACCCAAGGACCTCGCTGCCACGTCCCAGCTTATTGGCCACGGCACACGAACCATGGGTGTAAAGGGTGGGGCCAGTACTGCGCACACTGCACTCCACCTAAAAGCTCCTTTGCGCAGGCCCGAGGACAGGTCCACGTCCTCCCCCTCCACGTCCTCCCTCCCCACGTCCTCCCCCTCCACGTCCTCCCCCTCCACGTCCTCCCCCTCAAAAGATGCTCACAAACTCAAGCTAGCATGCTGGAACATCAGAACCATGCTAGACAAGGCTGACAGCCACCGACCTAAACGTCGGTCTGCCCTCATCGCACATGAACTCCTCAGACTTGACATCGACATAGCCGCTCTCAGTGAAGTCCGGCTGGCAGATGTAGGCAGCCTCCAAGAACGCGGCGCGGGCTACACACTCTACTGGTCTGGCAAGCCTTCGGATGAACGACGCCTATCTGGTGTAGGCTTCATGGTCAAGAGCTTCATTGCCTCCAAACTCGAAAACCTTCCGACAGGCCTCTCGGACCGAATCATGTCCATGCGACTCCCCCTTCAAAACAAGTGTCGCATCACCCTCATCAGTGTCTATGCTCCAACACTCCCGGCGGAACCAGCAGAAAAGGACAAGTTCTACACCGACCTGCGCAACCTCATCCAACGCACCCCTACAGCCGACAAGGTTGTCATCCTGGGCGACTTCAACGCTCGTGTTGGCAAAGACTCAGAAACCTGGCCAGGAATCCTGGGCAAGCATGGCGTCGGCAAGTGCAACGACAATGGGCGCCTCCTGTTGGAGCTCTGCGCAGAACAGCGGCTTGTCATTACAAACACCCTTTTTCAGCAGAGGGACAGCCTTAAGACCACCTGGATGCATCCCCGATCCAAACATTGGCACCTCCTGGACTACATCCTGGTGCGAGAAAGTGACAAACGAGATGTGCTCCACACCAGGGTCATGCCTAGCGCCGAATGCCACACTGACCACCGGCTGGTTCGCTGCAAGCTCAACCTTCACTTCAAGCCAAAGCCCAGGAACAGTAAAGCCCCCAGAAAGAGGTTCAATGTTGGAAACCTGCAGTCAGACGAAGCGAGAGGAAACTTCCAGGCAAACCTCAAAGCAAAGCACGACGATGCAACCCGCCTCACGGACCCGTCCCCTGAAACCCTCTGGGATCAGTTGAAGACTACCATACTGCAATCCACTGAAGAGGTACTGGACTTCTCCTCCAGGAAAAACAAGGACTGGTTTGACGAAGACAGCCAGGAAATCCAGGAGCTGCTGGCAAAGAAGCGAGCTGCCCACCAGGCTCACCTTACAAAGCCGTCCTGTCCAGAGAAGAAACAAGCCTTCCGTCGCGCATGCAGCCATCTTCAGCGCAAACTCCGGGAGATCCAAAATGAGTGGTGGACTAGCCTCGCCAAACGAACCCAGCTCAGAGCGGACATTGGCGACTTCAGGGGTTTCTACGAGGCTCTAAAGGCTGTGTACGGCCCCTCACCCCAAGTCCAAAGCCCGCTGCGCAGCTCAGACGGCAAAGTCCTCCTCAGCGACAAGATCTCCATCCTCAACCGATGGTCAGAACACTTCCAATCTCTTTTCAGTGCCAACCCCTCAGTCCAAGATTCCGCCCTGCTCCAGCTCCCTCAACAGCCCCCAAGGCTAGAGCTGGATGAAGTCCTCACCCTGGATGAGACATCTAAGGCAATCGAACAACTGAAAAGTGGAAAAGCAGCAGGTATGGATGGAATCCGCCCAGAGGTCTGGAAGGCTGGCGGCAAAACTCTGCATGCCAAACTGCATGAGTTTTTCAAGCTTTGTTAGGACCAAGGAAAACTGCCTCAGGATCTTCGTGATGCCACCATCATCACCCTGTACAAAAACAAAGGCGAGAAATCAGACTGCTCAAACTACAGGGGAATCACGTTGCTATCAATTGCAGGCAAAATCTTCGCTAGGATTCTACTAAATAGAATAATACCTAGTGTCGCCGAGAATATTCTCCCAGAATCACAGTGCGGCTTTCGCACAAACAGAGGAACTACTGACATGGTCTTTGCCCTCAGACAGCTCTAAGAAAAGTGCAGAGAACAAAACAAAGGACTCTACATCACCTTTGTTGACCTCACCAAAGCCTTCGACACCGTGAGCAGGAAAGGGCTTTGGCAAATACTAGAGCGCATTGGATGTCCCCCAAAGTTCCTCAACATGATTATCCAACTGCACGAAAACCAACAAGGTCGGGTCAGATACAGCAATGAGCTCTCTGAACCCTTCTCCATTAACAATGGCGTGAAGCAAGGCTGTGTTCTCGCACCAACCCTCTTTTCAATCTTCTTCAGCATGATGCTGAACCAAGCCATGAAAGACCCCAACAATGAAGACGCTGTTTACATCCGGTACCGCACGGATGGCAGTCTCTTCAATCTGAGGCGCCTGCAAGCTCACACCAAGACACAAGAGAAACTTGTTCGTGAACTACTCTTTGCAGACGATGCCGCTTTAGTTGCCCATTCAGAGCCAGCTCTTCAGCGCTTGACGTCATGCTTTGCGGAAACTGCCAAAATGTTTGGCCTGGAAGTCAGCCTGAAGAAAACTGAGGTCCTCCATCAGCCAGCTCAGCTCCCCACCATGACTACCAGCCCCCCCACATCTCCATCGGGCACACAAAACTCAAAACGGTCAACCAGTTTACCTATCTCGGCTGCACCATTTCATCAGATGCAAGGATCGACAATGAGATAGACAACAGACTCGCCAAGGCAAATAGCGCCTTTGGAAGACTACACAAAAGAGTCTGGAAAAACAACCAACTGAAAAACCACACAAAGATAAGCGTATACAGAGCCGTTGTCATACCCACACTCCTGTTCGGCTCCGAATCATGGGTCCACTACCGGCATCACCTACGGCTCCTAGAACGCTTCCACCAGCGTTGTCTCCGCTCCATCCACAACATCCATTGGAGCGCTTTCATCCCTAACGTCGAAGTACTCAAGATGGCAGAGGTTGACAGCATCGAGTCCACGCTGCTGAAGATCCAGCTGCGCTGGATGGGTCACGTCTCCAGAATGGAGGACCATCGCCTTCCCAAGATCGTGTTATATGGCGAGCTCTCCACTGGCCACCGTGACAGAGGTGCACCAAAGAAAAGGTACAAGGACTGCCTAAAGAAATCTCTTGGTGCCTGCCACATTGACCACCGCCAGTGGGCTGATATCGCCTCAAACCGTGCATCTTGGCGCCTCACAGTTTGGCGGGCAGCAACCTCCTTTGAAGAAGACCGCAGAGCCCACCTCACTGACAAAAGGCAAAGGAGGAAAAACCCAACACCCAACCCCAAACAACCAATTTTCCCCTGCAGCCGCTGCAACTGTGTCTGCCTGTCCCGCATCGGACTTGTCAGCCACAAACGAGCCTGCAGCTGACGTGGACTTTTACCCCCTCCATAAATCTTCGTCCACGAAGCCAAGCCAAAGAAGACTATAAACTGTGTAATATACTGTGACAAGATTGCGCAGAGGGTAGACGTGTGGTTCCACCCTTCCCCAGTTAGACTATTAAATGCTCGATTTAAAAAGTTGTAAAAGTGATTAAAAATACTGTTTATAGACTTTGGGATAGTGGAGGATCGAAATGCCTGCAAATGTGAAAAAAATTGACCTCAGTTACAGAAGAAATTACCTTACAAAAGTGTTGAAGAATTGAGGCCTTGTTCAAGTTGAAGCAATGGATTCGTCGACTGGAGTCCCCAAGCCTCAGAGGACTATTACGCCGGCTCAGTGATGAGTTCAGCTGGTTTCCACTCATGAACACGGGTGTGAGGGCAGGCCAGCTGAGCGAGGACAAGCCCGCAAGCCTGCAGCATTGTCTGGTGGACCAGGGACTTGCAGTGTAGTATCGGAAAATGCACCTGCGCGGTCGGTGGCCCTACCGGGCATGCGCAGTGCGTCGAGGGTCCAAAACCTCTGGAGAAGGTGTGGGCTATGGGGGAGCCTGAGCGACGGTGAGCTGACGAGGTCGGCATGCTGTCATTGGGTGTCCAGACACGCAGCTGCACTGGAATAGGACCTACTGCTTTGGAGGAAGAAGAGAGCTCAGCTTCATTAGAGTTTGAAGAACTGGGGACTGTGGCAAAAGAAGGTCGGCCTTAAAGGGAGGTGATGGATCCTGAACTGGATTCTGTGTTTCCAATTCTGGAAGGGATTGCTCAGCTCTTGAAGATATGTCAAAAATGTCAATGCAGATGATTCATCAGATGACTTAAGGATTTTCGGAAATGAAAATTAAAATGAACACTGTGTGTGAAGAAATAACTTTTATGAAGCAAGATATTAATGTAGTTAAGAGTGATGTTACGAGATGGACACGATCAGTGGATACTGTGCAAGATCATTTTAAAAAGATTGAGGAGGCTTTCTTGAATGCAAGAGTAAAGTGGAACGTAATAGAGAAAAAATGCAAAAAGTGGAAGATCCTTTTGTAGATTGGGGGATTCAGAAGAAGGAATTATTGAAGAAGTTTGACTCATTAGAAAACCAAAGTCGTAGAAATAATGTTAAAATAGTAGGTCTTCCGGAAAATATGGAACGTTCGGATCTGGTGAAGTTTTTTTTAAGAAATGGATCCCAGAAGTGTTGGGCAGGGAATTCTTTCCAGATAGATGGACTGGAATTAGATCAGCGAACAGAGTGTTAAGGAAGAACCCGTTCCCAGGCCAATTACCACGAGCAGTTTTGATTCGCTGTTTTAAATATCATGACAGAGAGACGATCCTCCGATTGGTGGTGCAGAAAACACGGCAAAATCAGACTCCAATGATGGTTCAAAATAATAGGGTTTTTTGAAATTATCAGAAGACGCTGAGAATTTAATTCAGGTTAAGAAGAATTGTGGCGAAAGGGATATAAATTTGCTTTTTGTTATTCAGCAGTATTGAAAGATTTTTATGGGAATTTTCAATCTCAGTTTTTTGAAAATGACCATGATGCATTAATATTGGCTAATTCATTGCCAGATGTACGAGGAAATGGGCGATCATCACCATTGTCAATGAATGGGAAATAAGTTGAATTGGTGAAAGTCTTCTCGATATT
Source organism: Narcine bancroftii (assembly GCF_036971445.1). Classification (NCBI taxonomy): domain Eukaryota; kingdom Metazoa; phylum Chordata; class Chondrichthyes; order Torpediniformes; family Narcinidae; genus Narcine; species Narcine bancroftii. Next base: position 57,922,740 of record NC_091479.1, on the reverse strand, counting down.
GAAGATCCAGAACAATCTTGATGTACGGTAGACTGAGACAGTTACTGTGACACTGGGTTCACAGCAGTGAGAATGTTGAACAGTAATATCCGATAAACTGCATCAGATACTGTGACACCAGGTTCACAGTGGGGAGAAAATTTAACGGTAATGTACGGTAGACTGAGGCAGATACTGTGACACCAGGCTCACTTGGGGAGGTTTAACGGTGATGTACGCTATGTAGAGGTAGATAATGTGGCACCAGGTGCACAGTAGGGATAAGGTTTAACGTTGATGTACTCTAGGCTGAGGCAGATACTGTGACACCAGGCTCACTTGGGGAGGTTTAACGGTGATGTACGCTATGTAGAGGTAGATAATGTGGCACCAGGTGCACAGTGGGGATAAGGTTTAACGTTGATGTACTCTAGGCTGAGGCAGATATCGTGACACCAGGTTCACAGCAGGGAGGAGGTTTAATGATGATGTACAGGAGACTGAGGCAGATAGTGTGACACCAGGTTCATAGTTGAAGTTTAACGGTGATGTACAATAAATTGAGGTAGATATTGTCACACCTGTTTCACTGTGGGGAAAATTTTTAACTTTGGCAGATTCTTTTCACACTGGGTTTAGCGTCGTGGAAAGGTTTAACAGTGATGTACAATAAACTCCTGAATATTCTGTAACACCAGATTCATAGTGGGGTGGAGGTTTAATGGTAATGAACGAAAAATTGTAGGAGATTCAGAGACAATGGGTTCATATTGGGGAGAAGTTTTAATGGTGATGTTCAGTAGACTGAGACAGATAGAGTGATACCAGGTTCACAGCAGTGAAAACGTTTAACAGTCATGTATGATAAATTGTGTCAGATACTGCGACACCAGGTTCAGAATGGGGAGAAGTTTTAACGGAGATGTACAATAAATTGTGACAGATACTGTGACACCAGGTTCACAGTGGGGAGAATATTTAATGGTCATGTACGGTAGACTGAGGCAGATACTGTGACATCAGGTTCACATGAGAATAAGGTTTAGTGGTGATGTACGGTAGAGTGAGGCAGATATTGTGACACCAGGTTCACAGTAGGGAGACCTTTTAACAGTGATGAATGGTAAACTAAGGCAAATACTGTGACACCATGTTCACAGTAGGGAGAAAGTTTAGCGGTGATGGACAGTAAATGGAGCTAGATACCATGACACCAGTTGCACAGTGGAGATAAGGTTTAACAGTGATGTATGGTAGACTGAGGCAGATACTGTGACACCAAGTTCACATGAGAATAAGGTTTAATGGTGATGTACGGTAGACTGAGGCAGATACTGTGATACGTGTTCACAGTGGGAAGAAGGTTTAACTGTGATATACAATAAACTGTGGTGTATGATAAAATGTGGCAGATAAAGTGACACTGGTTCCACTGTTGGGAGAATATTTAATGGTGATGTATGATAGTCATACGTAGATACTCTGACACCAGGTTCACATTGGGGAGAATTTTCAATGGTGATATACGATAGACTCTGGCAGATACTTTGACTCTGAGTTCACAGTAGTGAGAAGGTTTAACAGTGCTGTATAATAAACTGTGTCAGATATTGTGACAACAGGTTCACAGTAGTGAGAAGGATTAACATTGATGTACTATAAACTGTGTCAGATACTGTGACAACAGGTTCACAGTGCAGATAAGGTTTAATGGTGATGTACGGGAGACTGAGGCAGATACTGTTGCATTGGGTTCACAGTAGGGTGAAGGTTCATGGGAGATGTAAGGTATATTGAGGCGGATGTTGTGATTCCAGGTTCGCAGTGGGTATAAGGTTTAACTGTTGTACAGTGGGCTGAGACATATACTGTGACACCGGGTTTACAGCAGTGAGAGGTTTAACAGTGGTGTACAATAAACTGTGTCAGATAATGTGACACCAGGTTCAGAATGGGGAGAAGGTTAGTCGGTGATGTACTCTGGGGTATACTGTGATTTTAGGTTCACAGTGCGCAGAAGGTTTAATGGTGATGTATGGGAGACTGAGGCAGATAGTATTACACCAGTTTCACAGTGCGGACAAGCTTTAATGGTGATGTACGGTTCATTGAGACAGAAACCGTGACACCAGGTTCAGTGCAAAAATAAGTTTTTTTCAGTGATGTACGATAAACAAACATTTACTGTGAAAAACAGGTTCACAGTGGGGAGGTTCAACAGTGATGTACGTTAAACAGTGGCAGATACTTTAACAACGGGTTCACAGTATGGAGAAGGTTTATCAGTGATGTACGGGAGACTGAAGCAGATACTTTGACACTGGATATAAAGTGGGGAGAATGTTTAACATTGAAATTGGATAAATTGTGGCAGATAGAGTGACACCTGTTTCACAGTTGAGAGAAGGTTTAATGGTGATGTTCGCTAGACAGTGGCATATACTGTTTCCCCAGGTTCACATTGGGGAGGTTCATAAGTGATGTACCATAAACTGTGGCATATACTGTGACACCAAGTTCACAGTGGGAAGAAGGTTTCCCGGGGATACAGGATACACTGTTACAGATACAGTGACATCGAATTCACTGTAGTGAGAAGGTTTAACAGTGATGTACAATAAATTCTGGCCTATACTTTGATATCCGGTTCATATTGGGGAGAAGGTTTAATGGTGATGTACGGTAGAGTGAGGCAGATACTGTGATATCAGGCTCATTGTATTGTTCATTTATCTTAACTACAACATCTAATTTATATGATCCATTTTTTTTGTGACAACTTCTAAACATTCCATAAACTTCAATTCTAATCAGATTTTGCTCATTTAAATAGGTCATCACTAAAAGCCCAAATCGTTTGGTCTCTTAAGTATTGCTGCACAAAATTAAATTCTTTACCTGGGTTTGGTTCAACGGCACTTCAGTCTGCTTCATTATTTTTTCAGTCCCTCGTTTTGTGCTTTCTGCTTTGCCCAGCAGATTTGTCAAATGGACATCCAACTCTGTCTTCTCAGCTTGACACAACATCTCCTCTGTACACTTACGCACATCAAGGAGACCAAAGTTCAAATTTTCACGTTTTCATTTTCAAAAACAAAAATGACGCTGTGACTTGAAGTTTCACATCTTGCTAAACTTGCAAGCATTGCAACGCATCCTACAGCTGGAAAATTGCAAGAAAACTGCTTGGTTAAAGCAAAGATTCCACCCAGTCACCCCATTAAAGGCCTCCATGTTAACAACAAATAGCAACCTGAAAGTTAAATACAAAGATCTGTATCAGGAAGATTAAGGGGCTTTTTAAAAAAATCATTTCCATTGTTGAACAATTCCTGTTGTATTCCTCAAAATGGTTTGAATCTTGATTTCAAGCAGTGTCATTTAGTGAGATTGTTGGTCCAGAACAAACCCTGCCCACACATTCCCTTAAATACCTGCAAAGTCCAGACTCAGCTCTGCTCTATGCTAAAGCTATCAGAACTTTTCTGAAGAGATAACGGACTTTAGATGCTGGTACATTGAGTCAAAAACACCCTAAACATCCCTGAACAACACACCTCTCTCCGAAAACCAACAAGAACCTTCCTGAGTAGTAATCATTCACCTTTCGAGCACCAAAGCCTGGTGAATTTTATACATGTTAAATTCTGTGCACAGTATAAAAATAGCCTGCAACCAGTGGACTTGGAGGAACGCGAAGTAAGATTGAACTGTGAACCAAAGAAGTTTTCTGAACTTACACACACATTACACACACGTGTACTTAGTATTAGGGGGGGGGGGTAAATTAGTTAAAGTAGTAAAACAGTAATAAATTAAAGTGTAATTCCATTTTCAGGTTTAAAGATAATTAAAATCAACTTTTGTTTAAGTGACCATTTGTCTTGGTGAATATCTATTGCTGCTGGGTTTTGGGATCCTCTGGTCTTGTAACACAGCACCAAGCGTCAGAACAACCTTCATTCTTTAGGTTATGATAATAGTCCATTAATGGGTCCCAGCATCTTTTAAAAATTATTAATTGACCCTTCAATAATTTTTTGTAATTTTCAACAAGACATAATATCATTTAATCATTGTGTTTGTGTCATTGGAGAATTGCCTTTCCACTCAATCAGATTTAGCATTTTGGGTGCCGTATTTGAGAAAAGATGTGCTGGTGTTGGAGAAGGTCAGAGATGATTTACTGGAATGATATCAGGAATGAAAGGGTTAGTGTATGAGGAACAATTTTGACTCTTCGACTGTACTAGTTGGAGTACAGAAGGATAAGGGGGACCTCAGAGGCATTTCAAATGCTGGAAGGCCTGGACAGAGTACAAATGGCCAAGATGTTTCCCTTGGTAGGGGATTCTAGGACAAGAGAGCATAATTTCAGGATAAAAGGGTGTCAATTTAAACAGATGTGGAAAATTGATTTTGTCAGTGGATCGTGAATCTGTGGAACTGAGGAGGGTGTGGTGTCACGGGATTGGAGGGCAAATGAAGTTCCGCTGTTTAAAACTGAGGAGGGTGTGGTGTCACGGAATTGGAGGGCAAATGTAGTTCCGCTGTTTAAAAAGACAAAAGAAGGAGACCTCTTTGATAAAGAATTTGAAAAGCAGGTGTAAATGGATTAATGTTTTTAGAGCAACAGATTTATTTTTGAAAGTTTATTTATTAATTTTAACATATGAAGAAAGTAAGTAATTCACGTACAGAAAAAATACAAAATAAAGTAATACAAAGTAATAAACAAAGTAACATAGTTAATACAATACCAATCTCGGCATCTCCACCTAACAACTAAAAACTAAGACTAAAAAAAAGCTATTTTTAACCCCTAAACCCCCCCTCCCCACCCCCACGATAAAGAGTGAAGAATTAATACTATGTATAATAAAAAAAATAAAAAATATATATCTTAAAAAAAAGATTGATATATATAAAAAACAAAAAAAATTAATTAAGTATTAATTATTAATCCAAAAAATTTTTATTATATAAGAATATATATGAAAAAACAAAAACAAAAAGAACTTAAATAAAAAAACCAGCTAATAATACAAAAAAAAAGAAAACATATATATAGAAAAAATAAATAATAAAAAAGTGTTTTTAAAGAAAAAAAATGATCAAACTTATTTAAATTGTATATAATCAATAAATGAGGTCCACTTTAACTCATAAAAGGACATCTTATCTTGTATAGAAAATGATATTCTTTCCATTACCAAACAAAACTTCATCTCTGAATACCACCTATCTAAAGACAATACATTTCTATTCTTCCAAGTAATCGCTATACATTTCTTGGCCACTGCCAGTGCTAAGTAAATAAAAGAGATCTGGTAATTATCTAATTCTAAATCAATCAATGGTTGCATATTCCCTAATAAAAATATACAATATGAAGATTATATAGATTATTAAATACAGATTGAATACCTTTCCAAAATTGTTGTAACTGATCACACAACCAAACAGCATGTAAAAAAGTACCAGAAACCTGATCACAACGAAAACAAAGATCTGACTTACTAAAACCAATCTTTTTTTTAACATTTTTCGGGTGTTAAATATAATTGATGTATAAAACTATAATTAATCATTGCCAATCTAGCATTAATCAATTTTCGAACACTATTACGGCAGATTTCAGACCAATCTTCTTCAGTTATTGTTAAACTTAAATCTTTTTCCCATTTCATTTTATCTTTATCCCAATCTATTTTACTGTCACTTTCCAACAAAATATGATACAAACCTGATATATAACCTTTTTTTGGAAATGAGAGCACATATTTCTCAAAATCAGTTCCAAACAGTAAATTCATTTGACGACCGCATACCTGTTTTACAAAAGATCTTATCTGATAATACACAAATATAGAATAACCACTTATATCAAATCTCTTTTGCAATTCTACAAAAGAACAAAAATGACCTTCTAAAAAACAGTCAGATAAATTATGTATTCCTTTCTCCTCCCATTCTTTCAAAATAGTATTAGATACCGTGAAAGGAACAAGTTGATTATTATATAATGGTAATCTTCCCGACCACTTATTTTTCAATCCCATTTTAAGTAATTTACTTGTCCATAAATTCATTAAATGTTTCAATATTGGTACATCATAAGTTCGTAACAAATTTTTATTCCATCGAAATAAAAATTCATTCAAAAATTTTTCAGAAATAACTGCCAATTCTATCTGTGCCCAACTAGGCATATCTTGTGTGGCCATTAATGCACTAAGAAATCTAAACTGAGCTGCTTCATAATAAAATTGAAAATTAGGTAGCCATAACCCTCCAAATTGAAAATCCCACATCAATTTTTTCAACGCCACCCTAGGAAATTTTCCTTTCCACAAAAAATCCCTAATTACTTTATATAAATCCTTAAAAAATCTTTTTTGTAAACAACAAGGAATTGATTGAAATAAATATTGTATACGAGGAAAAATATTCATTTTTATAGTATTAATTCTTCCTAATAAACCCAAAGGTAAATCGTTCCATTTAACTAAATCTGCCTTAATCTTCTTCATTAAAGGAAGATAATTAAGTGAATATAAATTTTGGTAGTCAGTATTAACATTAATTCCCAAATATTTAATTTGTTTCGTCCACTTCAAATTCGTAATATTTCTAAACATCGAATAATCATCTTTACTAATTGATAAAATTTCACTTTTAGTCCAATTAACCTTATAACCAGATAATTGACCATAAATCTCTAAGGAATCTTGAAGTGCTGGCAGAGAAACATCGGGATCCACCAAATACAGCAAAACGTCATCCACAAATAAATTTATTTTATAATCTTCATTCAAGACTCTCATACCTTTGATACTATCATTCTGACGTATTAATTGTGCTAAAGGTTCAATAACTAAAGCAAATAAGGTGGGTTATAATGGACATCCTTGTCTAGTAGATCTTGTTAAATTAAAGGATTCTGAAAGCAAACCATTAGTAACAACTCTAGCTTTCGGACCATTATACAGAGCCCTAATCATACCAATAAATGAGAGACCAAACGAAAACTTTTCAAGTACTTTAAATAAAAACTTCCATTCTACTCTATCGAATGCCTTTTCTGCATCCAATGAAATCACGATTGGATAATTCTTCTGAGATTTAGATCTATTTATCAAAGTAATTAATCATAGAATATTATCCGAAGCATACCTATTTTTTATAAAACCTGTTTGATCACGATGTATTATCTTTGGTAAATACTGAGCCAACCTATTAGCCATAAATTTAGCCACTATTTTATAATCTACATTTAACAAAGATATAGGATGGTAAGAAGCTACCTGTAAGGGATCTTTATCTTTTTTTGGTATGACTGTAATTATAGCATTAGAACAGGACTCAGGTAATTGAAAAGTATCATAAAGTTGTTGTATTACATTCTTAAATAAGGAAGATATATCAACATAAAAAGTCTTGTAAAACTCAATAGAAAAACCATCTCCACCAGGCGCTTTTCCATTTGGCATATCTTTTATAGCCATTTCAATATCACTATCCGTAAAAGGTTTATCTAACTCTTGTCTGTCTTCTTGAGATAACTGTGGTAAATTAATATTTTTCAAAAAAGAGTCTATTGCATCTTCTTTTATCTCTACATTCAGTCAAATAAAGTTTTTTGTAAAAATTACAAAATTCATCGTTAATTTCTTTTTGACTAAATGTAATACCCGATTTAAGAACCGTTATTGGATAAGTATCCAAAGGTAATTAAGAAATCTAAGATGGTGATACATATGGCTAATATGATGAAAGATTTGAATTTAGTTGATATTTGGCGTAGATTTAATCCTACACAGAAATACTTTTCTTTTTATTCTTCTTAACATAATTCTTTTTCAAGACTTGATTATTTTTTAATTTCGGCACATTTACAGGATAAGGTTATATCTGTGGATTATAAGGCAAGGTTAGTCTCGGACCATTCATTGTTATTACTGGAATATCTAAGTTCTCAAGTTACACAACATACTTTAAAATGGAGATACTATGTTACTACAAAAGCCAGAATTTATTGTTTATTTGAGAAAACAAATTGAAGATTTCATTGCTTATAATGTTCACTCTGTTTCTGATCAGTTTGTTTTGTGGGACGCAATGAAAGCTTTTTTACGAGGTCAAATTATCAGTTATGCATCCAAACTGAAGAAAGAGAGAGTTAGAGAAACTGAGGATTTGGAGAAGAAAATAACAATCTGTGAAAAGAGAATTTCAAAAGAAAGCTACTGAATTCCAAAAGATCCAATTAACTAATTTAAAGTTGAAGTATAATAAGTTACAGTCATATCGATTTGAATGTCTGTTGAATCATTCAAAAAATAAATTTTATGAATGGGGTGAGAAAATTCATAAAGTATTAGCTTGGCAATTAAAAAAAGAACAGTTATCTAGGATTATACCAGCTATTAGGGTGACCTTTCTGTTGGCACTTTGTAACAGCCAGCCTGTCTCCAAACCAAAATAATGGTCTATTTATTTCATGACGTCATTTCAATTAGCAGCTACTTGTGAAATGTGCATAGCATTCTACATAGGTTCTACATAGGTTCTGTGATTTTACTGAATGTGAATTCTTCAGTATTTCAAATAAGATCTGTTTTAAAATGTATTTAACCTACTCTAATTTTACCAGATTCTCCCAAATATATATTCCATTACAATGGGGTTAAGGGAATAACCAATGTGGCCCTCATCGTGTGTGGCTGCATCAGGCTGAGCATGGAAACTAAGTACAAGGGCACCAAGTTCCGCTGTGTACCGAGGATCTACCTGTCTCAGGTGTTCCGAAGGATTGGCGCAATGTCCCAGTCAGCTGGACTTTGCCATATCACCTTTGTGGAAAAGTTTTCATAGATAAACACTTTTGACCACAAAGCCATCAGGTAGTGGTGAGCATGGAATTCCTGCTGACACAGAGAGACCAGGATTTGATGGATACTGTGGGGTGGTCCCCTGAGCAGAGAATCCAGAGAATTCAATCCTCCCTCTGGTTAGGGAGAGAGAGGCCATCACAGACAAGGAGTGTGGCCTGAAGGACCAGGTCAAGGAACTTCAGCTGCAGCTCAATGACCTTACTCTGGTTAGGGAGAATGAGGCTATCATAGACAAGAGCTACAGGTAGGTGGCCGCACAGGGGCCCATGGCAGGAGGGGCAGTGGGTTACCATTAGGAGGAGGAAAGGGAGGGGTCAGGTTCATGTGCAAGCACCTGAGTCTGTAATCTTCAGAAATCAGTACTCCAACTTGAATACTGAGGTGGGGGATAGTCATACTATGGTGGGTAGAGGTGTGGTGTCAAACTCTGTAGGGATAAAAAGGAAAATGCTGATAGTCATAGGGAATTCAATGGCTAGGAGGACAGACAGAGGTTTTTGTGGACGCAATAAGGAAAACCGGATGGTGGTTTTCCCCCCTGGTGCCAGGGGGGGCACCATGTGACTATGTGCATTCAGAACATCCTAAAAGGGGAGGGTAAGGAGCATGAGGTTGTGGTACATGTTGGTACCAATGATGTTGGAAGGAAGGAGGAAGTGGTCCTGCAGAATGAGTATAGGGAATTGGGTAGGGAGCTTGAAAGGAGGACCACTAAGGAGGTAATCTCTGGATTGCTTCCTGTGCTACGTGACAGTGAGGGAAGAAATAGGATTACGTGGAGGTTAAACATGTGGCTCAAGGGGTGGATTAAGAGACAGGGTTTCAAGTTCTTGGACCACTGGAACCTTTTTTTGGGAAGCTGGGACATATACCATAATGATGGGTTACATCTTAATCCCAGAGGGACCAGTCTCCTGGCAGGGACATTTGCTAGGGCTGTCATGGGGGATTTAAGCTCATATGGTTGGGGGCAGGGTTTCAAGTTTGGCAGGCCAGCAGGGTGAGGGTTAGTAGGATAAGGAAAGAGACAAGTTTAAATAATTTGAGGGAGGAAAATCAGGAAGTAGTAAACAGATTGTACAGTGAAAATTGTGAGAATAGTAGAGAGGAGGATATGCAGAAGGTAGGATGGAGGAAATCCCTGAGTTGTATTTATTTTAATGCGAGGAGTGTAGTAAGGAAGCTGGATGAGCTAAAGGTGTGGATTGACAAGTGGCATTTTGATGTTGTTGCCATTAGCGAGACGTGGTTGAAAGAAGGTTGTGACTGGCAGTTGAATGTTCCAGGATTTCACTGGTTTAGATGTGACAGTTGGTGGATTAAGAGGGGGAGGTGTTGCACTACATGTCAGGGAGGATATTACAGCAGTGCTGAGGCAAGATAGACTGGAGGGTTTGTCAAGAGAGGTAGTGTGGGTAGAGCTGAAAAATAAGAAGGGTGAGGTTACTATGATGGGGTATATTATAGGCCTCTAAATGGAGAAAGGGAACTAGGAGAGCAAATGTGCAAGGAAATTGGTGAAATGTGCAAGTGAAATGTGTTGGTTGGGGATTTCAATTTTCCAAACATCGATTGGGAAACGCAGTCAGTAAAAGGGCAGGATGGCTTAGTATTTATGCATTGTGTTCAGGATAGCTTTTTGCAGCAATATGTTGAGATGCCAACTAGAGGGGTAGCAGTGTCAAGAGTGTTGTTTGGGAAAGCAATGGGGCAGGTGACGGAGGTGAGCGTTAGGGAGAAGTTCAGATCCAGTGATCATTGGTCTATTAGCTTTAGCTTAATGATGGAAAGGGATAGATCGGGTCCGAGGTTTAAAGTCTTCGAGTGGGAGAAGGCCAGATTTGGAGAAATGAAAATGGATTTGCAGAGAGTTGTGTGGGCTGAACGTTTTCCCGGAAAGGATGTAGAGAAAATTTGAGGGACATTTAGGGGTGAGATTTTGAGAGTACAGGATCTTTATGTTCCAGTCAGGCCAAAGGGGAAGACTAAAGATTCGAGTGAGCTGTGGTTTTCTGGTGAAATTAAGAAGTTGGTTTGGGACAAGAGGGAGGCCTATACTAAATATAAAAAATAAGGGATTGAGGAGATGTATGGTCATTACTTAGATTGCAGGAAGAACCTTAAGAGGAAAATTAGAAAGGCAAAAAGAAGGGATGAGGTGTCCATAGCTAATAAGGCAAAGGTGAAACCTAAAGGTTTTTACAGATATGTGAACAGTAAAAGGAGAGTTAAACATAGAATATGTCCACTGGATGATGGGACCAGTGAACTATGTCAGAAACCGTATGAGATGGAGAAATATTGAACAATTTTTTCTCATCTGTATTCACGAGGGAAACGGATATTGGGATATACAAGATTTGAGATGCAAAGGGCGTAGTTACGGAAAGGATAAGGATTAGTAAAGCTAGAGTTTTGGACCTTCTAGGGTCAATTAAGGTGGATAAGTCTCCGAATCTGGATTGGATTTATCCCAGGACTTTAAGGGAGGTCAGGGATCAAATAGCGGGGGCACTGACAGTGATTTTTCAAAGATCACTGGAGGAGTGTGTGGTGCCGCGGGATTGGAGGGTTGCAAATGTAGTTCTGTTGTTCAAAAAAGGCAGTAGGTGTAGGCCAAGTAATTATCGACCAGTAAGTTTGACATCGGTGGTGGGGAAGGTTATGCAGGGTATTCTTCAAGATAGTATGTACAAATATCTGGATAGGCAGGGATTGATCAGGGGCACCCAGCATGTGTTTGTGAAGGGTAAGTCATATTTGATGAATTTTGTTGAGTTTTTTAAGAGGTGTCAAGAAAAGTGGATGAAGATAGGGTGGTTCACGAGATCTATTTGAATTTTAGTAAGGCTTTTGATAAGGTTCTGCATGTAAGGTTAGTTAGGAAGGTTCACTCACTAGGGATTAATAGATAGTGAGATGGGTTCAGAGGTGGCTGGGATATAGACAGCAGAAAGTCATGGTGGACAACAGTCTGTCAGGATGAAAGCCTGTGACGAGCGGTGTGCCTCAGGGATCAGTGCTGGGTCCCCTGTTGTTTATCATTTTTATTCATGATTTGGATGAGGGTGTGGTTAACTGGGTAAGCAAATATGCAGACGATACGAAAATAGGGGAAGTGGTGGATGGTGAGGAAGTTTTTCTTGGATTACAGGATTTGGTTTGTTTGGAAAATTGGACTGTTGGAATTTAATGTTGACAACTGTGAGGTGCAGCAATCCGGAAAAAATAATCAAAATAGGACCTATACAGTTAAGGAGAGGGTGTCGAGGAATGCAGAGGAACAGAGGGATCTTGGAGTTATACTAGAGTTCACTGAAGGTGGATTCCCATGTACACAGGGTAGTCTGCTGGCCTTCATAAATCATAGTGTAGAGTGTAGGAGCTGGGAGGTGATGCTGCAGCTGTTTAAGGCATTGGTGAGGCCAGGTTTGGAGTACTGTTCTCGGTTCTAGTCTCCAAACTATAGGAAGGATATAGATAAGGTGTAGAGGGTGCAGACAAGATTTTCAAGGATCTTACAGCATCTGGATGACAGGGAGAGATTAAGGAGACTGGGACTTTATTCATTGGAACATCAACGATTGAGAGGGGACAATGGAGGTATTTAAAATTATGAAAGGAATAGATAGACTAGACATGAGTAGACTCTTTCCAGTGAGGGCAGGGAAGGTTGGAACAAGAGGCCATGAGTTAAGGGTAAGAGGGCAAAACTTTAGGAGAAATATTAGAGGATACTTCTTCACTCAGAGAGTGGTGGCAGAATGGAATGATCTTCAGAATGAGATAGTTGCAGCAGGTCCCTTCTATCATTTAAGAAAAGATTAGATGTGTACATGGAGTTGAGGGGATTGGAGGAATATTGGTGGAGGGAGGGAGGATTGAGCTAGTGGAGTTGTTCTAGTGAACCGGTGTGGACTCGAAAGGCCAACATGGCCTGTTTCCAGTCTGAAAATGGTTGTATGGTTTCATGATGACACAGGTTTGCATTTCAATGTCCCATCCCTCTTTACAAAACTCTCTGCTCTCCACGTTAGTGCTGCACATTTCTTCACTGCTGCTATGGCAGGACTCAGAAAGTTTGTTTGATATTTATCCAACTTCAGTTTTGTATCTGCTTCATATATATGACCAAGTACAAATATTCTTGCATCCTTTTGTATTTTTATCTTCATAATTTGTCCTAATAATATACTGTAATCCCTCCAAAATTCTTCCACTTTTACACAAGTCCAAACCGAATGGAAAAAAAAAGTCTCGATCACCTTATGACATTGAAAACATTTCTCGGAATAATTGGAGTTAAGTCCATTTCATTTATATGGAGTATAGCAGAATTGATGTGGAGAATTGCATTTTATATCTGGTATTAATCGTATTTGTAACACTCTTGACACAATCTTGACCCTATTTCTTCTTGAATTTGTATATTTCAATCTTCTTTCCACCTTTGTTTTGATTTATATAAATCCTTTTTTCCCATATTATATTTGATATCTATCAAATCTCCTTCTCTTTTTTTGAAGACTTTATTAAAAATTTTATAACATGAATATAATAAAGAAAAATAGAAAAAAAATTAAAAAAGGTATGATTACAATATTACATTAGAAAACTACACAAAATAACCCCCCCCCCATTAATTGTAACACAATATTAATAGTCTAACTTAAAATTAGTCCAACACTCCCCCCCCCAAATAAAGAGTGAAGTTAATAAAATTGACAATATTATATATGGAAAAAAAATACCCACTTACAAAAAAAAGAGATAAAACTTAACCTAAAAAAAATTCTAACAACAAAAAAAAATTGTCAATACTAACATATCACACTTAAACATATATTTAAATCAAACTTAAATGCATATAATTAGCAAACGGAGTCCACTTTAACTTATAAAAAGACATCTTATCCTGAATTGAAAAAGATATTCTTTCCATAGTCAAACAAAATTTCATTTCCAAATACCACTTATCTAAAGTTAGTATATTTCTATCTTTCCAAGTAAGTGCTATACATTTCTTAGCCACAACTAAAGCTAAATAAATAAATGAAATCTGATAATCCTCTAAACCTAAATCAATTAATGATTGCATGTTCCCTAATAAAAATATATCGGGATCTAATACAAGATGGATATTATATAAACTGTTAAAAACAGATTGAATACTTTTCCAAAACTGTTGCAATCGATCACAAAGCCAAACAGTATGCAAAAAAGTATTGGCCGTCAGATCACATCGAAAACAAGAATCCAACTTACTAAAACCAATTTTTTAAAATTTCTCCGGCATTAAATATAGCTGATGAATAAAATTATAATTAATCATCGCTAGTCTAGCATTAATTAATTTCCAAATACTATTCTGAAAAATTTCCATCCAAGCTTCATCAGCTATTTTATGTCCTAAATCTTTTTCCCATTTCAACTTATCTTTATCCCAGTCTTTTTTACTATCAATTTCTTGTAAAATACAATACAAATCAGATATATATCCCTTTTTTGGTATTGAAAGTACATATTCTTCAAAACTAGATTCAGGCAATAAAATCATATGTTGACCACATAACTGTTTAACAAAAGATCTTAATTGATAATATACAAATATAGAATTTGCACTAATACCATATTTCCTTTGTAATTAGTCAAAGGAACAAAAACAACCCTAAGAAAAACACAGATAATTTTTTTATTCCCTTCTTTTCCCATTGTTTCAAAGTGGCATTGGAAACCGTAAAAGGAACAAGTTGATTATTAAATAATGGCAATCTTCAGAATATATATTTTTAAGTCCCAATTTTTTAAGTTTACTTGTCCATAAATTCAATAAATGTTTCAATATTGGCACATCATAAGTTCGTAATAAATTTTTATTCCATCGAAACAAAAACTCATGAGGAAATATTTCTAAAATAACCGCCATTTCTATCTTTACCCAACTAGGTGGGTCATCCATATTCATCAATGCACTAAGAAATTTGAATTGAGCTGCTTCATAATAATGCTGAAAATTCAGTAATCTTTAACCTCCAAATTGAAAATCCCACATCAATTTTCTCATTGCTACTCTCGGAAATTTTCCCTTCCATAAGAATTCTCTAATCCCTTTAAAAGTCCTTAAAAAAACTTTTTTAAAAAAAATAAGGAATTGATTGAAACAAATATTGTATTCTAGGAAAAATATTCATTTTTATGGTATTAATCCTCCCTAGTAAACCCAAAGGTAGATCCCTCCACCTAATCAAATCTAATTTAATCCTTTTTATTAAAGGAAAATAATTAATTGAATATAATTCTTGAAATTCCATATTAACATTAATTCCTAAATATTTAATTTGTGTAGTCCACTTCAAATTTGTAATATTTTTATATACTGAATAATCACCTTTACAAATTGGCAAAATTTCACTTTTAGCCCAATTTACTTTGTAACCAGACAATTGGCCATACATTTCTAAACATTTTTGAATTGCAGGTAAAGAAATATCCGGATAAACCAAATATAATAAAACATCATCAGCAAATAAATTAATCTTATATTCCTCATTCAGAACTCTCATACCTTTAACATTTTCATTTTGATGTATTAATTGTGCTAAAGGTTCAATAACTATAGCAAATAAAGCAGGTGACAACGGACATCCTTGTCTAGTAGATCTTGTCAAACTAAAAGATTCTGAAATTTGGCCATTAACAGCAATTCTAGCCTTCAGGCTATTATATAAAGCCTTTATCAACCCAATAAATGAAGAACCAAAACAAAATTTCTCAAGTAGTTTGAACAGAAACTTCCATTCCACTCTATCAAAAGCCTTTTCTTCATCCAATGAAACCACTATTGGATAATTCAACTGAAATTTAGATTTATTTATCAAGGTTATTAACCGTAAAATATTATCTGATGCATACTGTTTTCTATAAATCCTGTTTGATCACCATGTATAATTTTAGGCAGATATTGAGCTAATCTATTAGCCATAATTTTAGCTACAATTTTATAATCTACATTTAACAACAAAATTGGTCCATAAGAAGAAACCTGTAAAGGGTCTTTATCTTTTTTTTTGGTATCACCGTAATTATTGTGTTAGAACAAGACTCAGGTAATTGAAAAGTATTGTAAGTTTGTTGTAATACATCCTTATAAATAGAAGATACATCAGCATAAAAAAAACTTTATAAAACTCTTTAGAAAACCCATCTTCACCAGGTGCCTTTCCGTTCGGCATGTCTCTTATTGCCCTTTCTATTTCATCTTCTGTAAAAGGTTTATCTAACTCTTGTCTGTCTTCTTGATTCAATTGTGGCAAGTTAATATTTTCCAAGAAAGTATCTATTGCGTCTCCAGTTACATTTTTACATTCTGAAGTATACAATTGTTTATAGAAATTACAAAATTCTTCATTAATCTCCTTTTGATTAAAAGTAATACCTGATTTCTTTCTAATCGCTGGTATAATCCTAGATAAATGTTCCTTTTTTAATTGCCATGACAAAACTTTATGAGCTTTCTCACCCCATTCATAAAACTTATGCTTAGTTCGATTCATTAAACATTCAAACCGATATGTTTGTAATTCATTATATTTAAATTTTAAATTAGTTAACTGATTCTTTTGCATTTCGGTAGCATGTTTTTGAAATTCTTTTTCAGTAGCAGTTATCTTTTCCTCTAAGTCTTCAAATTCTTTACTTTAGAGGCATAACTGATAATTTGGCCTCGCAAAAAAGCTTTCATTGCATCCCATAAAACAAAATTACTAGAAACAGAATTATAGTTAATACCAATAAAAATTTTAATTTGCTGTTTTAAAAAACTAATAAATTCTGGTTTTTGCAATAGCATAGTATTAAATCTCCATCTTGAAGCTTTCTGAACATCTTGTGAACTCAAATATTCTAATAATAATAGTGAATGATCCGAAACCAATCTAGCCTTATACTCCACAGATGTAACTCTATCCTGCAAATGTGCTGATATTAAAAAATAATCAATTCTAGAAAAAGAATTATGTCGCGAGGAATAAAAAGAAAAATCTTTCTCTGTAGGATTAACTCTTCGGCAAATATCAATTAAATTCAAATCTGCCATCATATTAGTCACTTGGATTGCCATCTTAGACTTCTTAATTACTCTTGGGTACTTATCCAATAAAGGCTCCAACACCACATTCAAATCTCCCCCAATCATCTCATTAGAGTTCGATTGTCCAAGTAATAAAGACATATCCACAACAAAAGCTGTATCCTCAACATTAGGAGCATAAACATCAAGCAAAGTCGATGCCTCATTAAAGATTGTACAATTTAATTTTAATAATCTTCCACCATTTTTCTCTTCATTCTGTAACTGAAATGGTAGATTCTTATGTACCAAAATTGCCACACCTTTTGCCTTAGAATTAAACGAAGAATAAAAAACTTGCCCAACCCATTCACGTTTGAGTTTCAAATGTTCCTTATCTGTTAAATGAGTTTCCTGTAAAAAAGCAACATCAACTTTTATTTTTTTTTAAATAAGCAAGTATTTCTTACGCTTAATAGTATTATTTAAACCCTGAACATTAAGAGAAGCAAACTTCAATTTAGACATTTCTTACACTCAATAAAACGCAACAGCAAAAACCAAACAAAAAAAAGGAAAAAAGAAAGAAAAAAAAGAAGAAAAAAAAGAAACCCCAAAAAAAGAAAAGAAGAAAAAAAACCCTTAATTCCCCTTTGAAATTACAACCAAAAACTAAAAAAACTAAAAAAAATATATATAATTTTTTTTAAATTATTTTTAAAAGATATTTAAAAAAAGCTTCACTCCCTAACCCAAAAATTAAAAAGAAAAAAAAACAGGTCGGAGGTCACAATTACCTCCTCCTGTTTAAACCGCCTAATGCAGTAACTCCCCCAAAATATTGGGTGTGAGATAACTCACACGCAGCTGATGACTTCTGGAAATTGGTGCCCACCCAGTTCCCTCTCCCAACTCCCATCACTATTTGAAATTTTCTCAACAAAAAATAATTAATTTTTTTTTTAATTTTAAATCAACTTTGCCATTGTGACCACCATTTCTTCCATTTCTTCCAGAAATCAGATTCCCTTCTTGCAGCTCTGCCCTCTTTGGAGACCGTGGAGGACTACGTCGTTCCTGGAATTGCGTAATTGGTAAAGACTGAGCAAAATCCATAGCTTCTTTAGGATTATCAAAGAACTTTGGTTGATATCCATCCTGAAAAATCTTCAGTACCGCAGGGTATCTAAATGTTGCCTTATATCCTTTTTCCCACAATAATTCTTTCACAGAATTAAATTCACATAGTTGAAATATAATTTCCTGACTCAAATCCGGATAGAAGAAAACACGATTACTCTGAACCATCAAAGAAGATCTGTTTTGCTATGCATTTCTAATAGCCATATGTAAAATAGTCTCTCTATCACAGTAATTTAAACAGTGAAACAGAACAGGTCTTGGATTCTGTCCTGAAAAAGGTCTCCTTCTCAAAGCTCTAAGAGCCCATTTCCTTCAGGAAACTTATCTTGTCCCAACACTTGTGGAATCCATTCAGTGAAAAATTTTCTTGGATCTGGCCCTTCTATGCCTTCTGGCAAGCCGACAATTTTCACATTATTCCGTCTGGATTGTTTCTCCAAATAATCAATCATTTTTGCTAAATTTTTATTCTGAATCTGTAGCATTTCAATTGTTTTATTCACATCTTGCATTTGATCTTGTACATCAGATAATCCTTGATCACACATATCTCAAGTCTTTCAATAGTTTCAACTTTAAAAGCTCCATAATCAGCCATCTGTTGAGTATTGACATCCACCAATGCATTAATTTTAGAAGTAAGATTTTTCATAGAATCACCTAAATGCATCATTGAAGAAAATATCTTATGTTCAAGACTCTTGAAAAGTATATCAACATCAGTAGATCCAGACATGGTGGGATCCTGCTGTTCTTGTGGAATCAGAGGACCTTCTATCCCTTCTTTTAATTTAGTAGCTTTTCTTGCAGTTTGACTCCGTGTAAGAGCCCCTACCCTCCCCCCCCTCCGAAGTATCAGGAGGCTGATGATCAGGGTTATCTTTGATCCAAACCTCCTTTAAAAGCTTCATTACGTCAATATCTGGAAGAGCTGTTGTAACTGGTGGTGTAGCAGTCAAATGACAACTCTTTAACTCTCCAACTGGTGGCGCCCAAGCTAATTCAGCAGTCAAAGTCTCAGTAACAGCACTCACAGTAGACGTTGTTTGAAATATTGGCACCCAGCCAGCCCTTTGTTCTAAAGGCTGCTGAGAATGACCTTCAGAAAGACCTTTGGATTCAGAGCGGAATTCCAATGCCAAATTCTTCGCTTCTTTTCCTGGATCCATTTCATGCTGAGTCGTGGCTTTTTGTAAACAAGCAGGCTCAGATAATTTTGGAAAATATAATTTTTTAACAATCTGTTGATGTTTCCTTTTACTTTGTTTTAACAAATGTACCATTAGGTATTAATTCAACACCTCATACTATTTATAAACTTTTTTTAAAAGTTTTAACGGGCACTTAAAGACAAAATAATAAGTTAGAGTCAGGAGCGGAGTGGAAGGCACGTCTGTTCCTTACGCCATCTTGCCACGCCCCCCTCAAATCTCCTTCTCACATCTGAAACACATTTCTGATATTTAGGTAATTTCTCTGGGGTAAGATAGAATTGGTGTAAAATATTAGACGGTACCAGTCCATATCCTGCATTTCTAATTGATAACGTGCTGTCCTTACACCAATCTGACCAGCTTCTTTCTGAAATTGTCACATCCAAGTCAGACTCCCATCTTTCCCCTGAACTCTGGATAGCATCATATATTTCATTGATCAATTTGGGTGTATTCCCCATCCATTTCACTAATTTTAGGTGGGGTCAATGTTGGTCACCATCTTTCTCTTAAGAACGATCTAAGTGGAAGAAAACAGAAGAAGGTCCCACTGGCCACTTCGTATTTGTGTTTAATTGTTTGAAGTATTTCTTCTGTGTAGCAGTCTTCAAAATATCTTATACCTCTGTCATAACACAAATTTAATATTCTATTGCCTCTGTTCATATTTTGACACACTGGCACTTTTCTTGAGATCCCTACCTTTTTTCCCTAAACATACAATAATTTCTTGCCATGTTCTGATCGGATGTATCTGTCTTTTTTTCCAGTGATTTGACTCTCCATTTATTGATAAAATACTTTGCTTCCCCTCCTCCATTGATGTCGGGTTCATGTGGGTCCCACAGGTTAAGAACCAGACCAAAGTGGAGATACAAATCACACATTTATTTCGGGGAATGAAACAGAACAACATGGTCTATATGTTAGGCAAACCTCTACACACAGAGTACGCAGGGAGTAAATATACACTTCTAAATAGGAGGGAGAAACCGACAGAGACTGGGGGAAATTACATGAATGTACACATTCAACATTTAGGATCAAGTTGATACTCTGAGCCCCACCCCTTGACCAGTATGGACACGGCTCTTGCTACCTGACCTCGAGAATCACCCCAACCCAGTCTGGAAGGTGCTACTTACTAGCCATGAAGAATCGAAAGAGGCAGAACAAAAGGGGACATGGCCCTTTATAGTCCTGGGGGCAGTGCTGGGAGGGCCAATCACTGGGGGCGCCAATCACTGGGGGCAAGCTGGGCCCCATTGACTGCTGCGGCCAATGCTCGAAGACAAGTGCAGAGGCACGACAGGGGTCAGTCAAGGTGATTCACCTGGGTCAATTGGTGAAGTTCAGGGCTGAGTCTGGCCGGGCTGCCTGGACTGCAGCTCCTGGTGATTTAGCTGGGCCAATCGCAAGGATCACCTTGATGGCTTGGAGTGAGTCTTTAGGAAAATAGGAAGTAGGGACAGGAGTAGGCCAAAAATGACCCATTAAATCATGGCTGATCTAATTTATGACCTAACTCCACCTACCTGCCTTCTCCCCTTATCCCCCAATTCCTCTATCACGTAAAAATTTATCGAACTGAATTTTAAATATGTATAATGAAGCAGCCTCAACCACTTCTCTGATTAGAGAATTCCAAACATTCACCACTCTCTTGGAAAAACTATTTTTCCTCATTTCTGTCCTAAATCTACTCCCCCGAATCTTGAGACTGTGGCTTCTCGTTTTAGTTTCCCCAGCCAGCTCAAAACACCTTCCTAATTCTATCCTATCTATACCCTTCATAATCCTATATGTTTCTAAAAGATCTCCTCTCATTCTTCTGAACTCGAGCGAATACAATCCTAGATGATTTAATCTTTCATCATAAGTCAACCCCTTCATCCCAGGGATCAACCTAGTAAACCTCCTCTGGACCGTCTCCAAAGCCAGTATATCCTTCCTTAAATATGGAGACCAGAACTGGACACAGTACTCCAGGTGCGGTCTCACCAGTACCTTATACAGTTGCAACATTACCTCCTTACTTCTGAATTCAATTCCTCTAGTGATGAGGGCCAACATTCCATTTGCCTTCTTAATAACCTGCTGCACCTGCAACCTAACTTTTTGCGATTCATGCACAAGCACTCCCAAGTTCCTCTGCACAACAGCATGCTGTAGTTTTTCACCCTTTAAATAATATTCAGCTCTTTTATTTTTCTTGCCAAAGTGGATAACCTCGCACTTCTAACATTGTACTCCATCTGCCAGATCTTTGCCCACTGACACAGCTTAACTATATCCCTCTGCAGACTCTCCACATCCTCATTAGAATTTGCTCTTCCACTCAATTTGGTGTCATCCGCAAACTTGGTTACACCACATTTTGTCCCCTCCTCCAAGTCATCAATGTAAATGATGAACAGTTGTGGGCCTAACACTGACCACTGCAGCACCCCACTTACCACTCTCTGCCAACCTGAAAAACTCCCATTTATCCCGACTCTCTTCCTCCTGTCAGACAACCAATTTTCAATCCAGGCCAATATTCTTTCCTGGACTCCACTTTCCTGTAACTTACTGATGTCTCTTGTGCGGCACCTTATCAAACACTTTCTGGAAATCCAAATATACACCATCAACCTGTTCCCCTCTATCCACCGCACCCACTATATCCTCAAAGAATCCTAACAAGTTTGTCAAACAAGATCTTCCCTTTCTAAAACCATGCTGCGTCTGCCTGATTGAACCCTTACATTGCAAAAGTTTCACTATTTCATCTTTAATGATGGCTTCAAGCATTTTTCCTACTACAGACATCAAGCTAATTGGCCGATAATTTCCAGTCTTCTGCCTGCATCCCTTCTTAAAAAGTGGCATGACATTTGCTGTCTTTCAGTCTGCCGGGACCTGCCCAGAATCCAAATAATTTTGGTATATGACCACCAATGCATCAACTATAACTTCTGCCATTTCCTTCAGAACCCTTGGATGCATATCATCAGGACCAGGTGATTTGTCTGGCTTTAGTCCCATTAGTTTCTCCATCACTATTTCCTTTGTAACAACTATTTTGTCAAGGCCCTCCCCAACATTCGCATCCTTAACTCCGCATTTGGGCATGCTGTTCGTGTCTTCCACAGTGAAGACTGATACAAAATATTTGTTTAATGCCTCGGCCATTTCCTCATTTTTTGCTACCAGTTTTCCTTTCTCATCCTCCAAGGGTCCTATGTTAACTCTGGCCACCCTCTTCTGTTTTATGTATTTATAAAATTTTTTGCTTTCTGGTTTTATATTTTGTGCCAATTTACTTTCATAATCCTTTTTCCCATTTCTTATTACCCACTTTGTAACCCCTTGTTGTCTCTTAAAGTTATCCCAATCTTCCAGTTTCCCACTGCTCTTTGTTGCTTTCTACACCTGCACCTTCAATTTTATACACTCCTTTATTTCCTTTGTAAACCACGGTTGATTTTTCCCTCCCTTCCTGCCCTTTTTCCTGACTGGAATATATTTTTGTTGAGCATTACAAAATATTTCTTTGAAAATCTTCCACTGTTCCTCAACTGTTTCATCAATTAGCCTGTGCTCCCAGTCCACTCTGCCCAATTCCTCCCTCATCCTATGGTAGTCACCCCTGTTTAAGGGTAATATATTAGTTTTAGATCTAACTATTTCCACTTCCATCTGAATGAGAAATTCAATCATACTATGATCGCTATTTCCCAGATGGTCTCTGACTATTACTTCATTTACTCTACCTATCTCATTGCACAACACGAGACCCAGGAGAGCATTTTCTCTTGTTGGTTCCTTAACATGCTGCTCAAGAAAGTTATCATGGATGCATTCTATGAAGTCCTCTTCCAGATTCCCACGACCAACTTGATTTTCCCAATCTATGTGGAAGTTAAAGTTCCCCATTACTACTGCCGTATCATTATTGCATGCCTCACTTATCTCTCTATTTATTTCCTGTGCCACTAAACTATTATTATTTGGTGGGTGATAGATTACACCCATCAATAATTTTTTTCCCTTTGTTATTCTTTATCTCTACCCAAATGGATTCAACATCATGCTCTTTAGATCTTATATCATCCCTCATTACTGCCTGGAGCTCATCTTTGATTAAGAGTGCAACTCCTCCTCCCTTACCATCCTGTCTATCTCTTTGCACCACCTGATACCCTTGAAAGTTTAATTCCCATTTAGGGTCATCTTGTAGCCATGTTTCCGTGATGGCTACCAAATCATAGGCATGGGTACCGATTTGCGCCTCAAGTTCACTAACCTTATTTCTAATACTGCGGGCATTCAGATAAAGTGCCCTTATGCTCTTTGTCCTTTTAATATTTAGTAATTTAATATTCTGTAACCTTTTCTTTTGATTTTTCTGCCCACTATTTTTCCTTGTAATTTTCTTAACACTATCATTGACCTGAAAACTCACTGCACCATCTGATTTTTTACTTTCTCCTCCCAACATTACTTTTCCTATTTTACTTTTCCTGGCCATTACTTTATCTTCCCTACCCTTTTCCCTATCACTCTGGTTCCCATATCCCTGCCAAATTAGTTTAAACCTTTCCCCACTGCTGTACCAAACATACTTGCCAAAATGTTGACACCTTTTTGATTTCGGTGCAACCCGTTCCTCTTGTAAAGATCATGCCTTCCCCAAAAGAGATCCCAATGATCCAAGAAGCCAAATCTTTGCCCTGTACACCAGCACCTCAGCCACACATTCATTTTCCTTATCCTTACATTCTTTTCATCACTTGCATTTGGAACAGGTAGTAATCCCGAGATCACCACCCTAGCGTTCCTGTCTTTCAGCTTTCATCCCAGCTCACTGTAATCCCTTATCATTACCTCCTCCCTTTTCTTGTCAATGTCGTTTGTACCCACATGTACCGAGACATCAGGCTGCTCTCCCTCTCCACTCAGAATATTTTGGACCCGATTTGTGATATCTCGTACCCTTGCACCAGGGAGGCAGCACACCATGCGGGTATACTTATCTGGCTCACAGAATCTCCTGTCGGTACCCCTGACAGTGGAGTGCTCAATAATTACTGCATTTCTCCTTTTCCTTTTCTTTTACACCACTCTGCCAGGCTCATTGCCATTGACCTGCTGCCCGTGGCCATTTTCTGTCCAGTCATCTCCCTCAACAGAATCCAACATAACATAATTGTTGCTGAGTGGGATAATCACTGGTGTGATCTCCGTTTTTTTGCTTTTTTCTTTCCCCCGCTGACGGTTTCCCACTTACCTGACACGGATTCTGGAGTATTTATCACCCTTAAAGTTGAATTGATTAACTCCTCGCTCTCCCTTACAAGCCGCAGGTCATCAATCAGCAACTCCATATCCCTAATTCGGTCCCTTAGTAACTGCATCTCGGTACACCTGGTGCAGATGTGGCCATTTGGGAAGGTGGAGGTCACCCATTATTCCCACATCTGACACCAAGTACAGAGCACTAACCCTATTGGCGTGACCCTGAATACAAAGGCAAATAACTCAGATTACCTTTTCTCCTTGCCTGCTTTCACCGAAACTCACTCACTGAGCCGCTCCTCGCTGGCCGCTCCCTCCCCTTTCACTCCTTTTATTGGCCCCTTGACCAATTAACCCTGTCACTTTCAGCAAGCTCCTCCTCCTCTGAATCACAACCCTACTTTCTCCAAGCTCCTCCTCCTCTGACTCACAGCCCGACTCTCTCCAAGCTCCTCCTCCGACTCCCAGCCGAACCAAGTAGAATAAAAGTTCTACTTAAAACTTAAAATTATCTCATCATGAAAGACAAGATCTATTGATGCATATACAGTGATATCCAAGGGGAGTGTCCTTAACAGTCAAGATAATGCACAGCCAATGTTAGTATAGCAAGGCTCACCAGAGGGGAGACAGGCAGCTTGGCAGACATTCACCACAGAGACCTTGTCATAACAACTGAACCAAATATGTTAACCCCCAATGCTCTGGAACATCATCAGTGTTCAAGGATATTTTACAGCCATGCACCCCGCTCCCCCCCCCCGCTGAAATTTCTGCACTTGCTTTCATCAAGGTCAAATGAAATACGTTTCAAGGCTCTTGGGACTTATCTACATTTATTCGCTTGGAGACAACAATCACACACTCTTTCCTTCATTGATTCCATGAATTTACTGCTTGTTTGCCTCATTTTCCTAGATTCTATGACAAAATATGGATTAAAAAAAAATTATTTCAGGTCATACCCATCTACTCTGGGTCCAAACTTAACGATGTCTCTGAAAAACCCCTTGCCTTTTCCTTCACCTTGTCTGCCAAAGCAACATTATGTCTTCTTTTAGATCCACTGAATTCCCTCTTTTTTGTTCTTCATTTTCGACAATTTTCTCTTCATTTCCTGTATGTGGTAGATAGACATCCCTCTCCTGACTATCCATGTCTTCCATAGCCCTCTACAACATTGTTTCATTTTGATTGTTAACTTGCCTTTCCTCCTTGCATGAAAAGACAACTGATATACTCTTTAAATCTACTCTTCAAGCCTTTCAACTTAACAAGAGCATCACTGTTTGAAATTAACCTAGCTGAGTCCAAGCGATTTAGATCCTTTCTCATTTCTTCAAATTTGGTCATTCTCCAATTTAGAATCGCATCCCTTGGATTAGACCTAAATTTCTGTACACTTATTTTGAAACGAATAATTATAACGTAATTATACGCTATTGTTTCCTGACACATATGTCTGTCTAGTACCCTGCCTGTAAAACCTACCTGTAAAGGAAGTGAGCAAAATATTAGTGAATATTCGTTGGTCTGATGGTCCTTCGCCATCTTCATTACATATGGTCCTGAATCACAATGGACGTTGGCGACTTGTGTAGATTACAGGGGCATCCCAATTTGTTATTTGATTTCTCATGTTCAGAATTTCTCTGCTAATTTGCCTGGAGTGTATATCTTCTCCAAAATAGACTTGATGTGGGGCTCTCTCCAATACCATAGAGATAGAAGACTTTAAAAAGCATCATTAATTGCCCTGTTTGGGTTGTTTCAATTATTTCAGATTAAAGAATGCTGCTTAATCATGTCAACATGTGATGGATGTGTTAGGACATGGAATGACCTATGTCTTTATTTCATTTGATGGTATTTTAGTGGCTAGTGGGACCAAGGAAGAACATTTGGAACATCTTTGTACACTTTTCATTCATCTTCAGAAGTTTGGACTGACCATCAATCCGGACAAATGTGATTTTGGTTAAGAAATTATTGATTTCTTGGGACATAGGGTTACTCAGGAAGGTGTGACTCCACTGCCATCCAAGGTTGAAGCCATTATCAAATACCCAATACCTGATAAAGTTAAAAGTCTGCACAAGTACATGGGAATGGTAAATATTTATCGTGGTTTCTTCCAGGAAGAACTCTATCATTTTGATTTACTGTCCACAAATGCCAGAAACATCCATTTGAGTGAAGAGGAACAACAATGCCGTTTTGAAGACAAAAGATTTGCTGACTCATCCCACTATGCTCAGCTACCCAGTTTTAAATGCAACCACCTCCATTTCTACAGATGCTTCCAGTATGACTGTTGCATGTGCAATTCATCAATATGTCAACGAGCAATGGAAGCTGTTTGCATTCTTCAGGCACCATCTTGGTGAAGCAGAGAAGGAATACCATGATTTGATAAGGAGGTTTTTGCCCTTTACTTATCTATTCGACACTTCTGTTATTTCTTGGAGGGCAGAGATTTTACTATGTATACCGACGACAAGCTGTGAAGGTCAGCTCGACAAAAAATGAAAATAATCACTCATTTCAGAATTTTCCACAAAAATACAATGTAAGTCCTGAATAGACAATGTAGTAGCTCTGCTCCACTTGAGGTTTCTGTGCTGAGCTGTCAGTCTTCCACTTGGCTAGCCTTGCTTTACTGCCATTAGCCATGTATTATCTCTACCATTAAAGACACTCCCCTTGGGTATTACTGTGTATGCACACATTGTCTTTCATTATTGTACCATTAGTTTCTGCTAATAAAAGCCATGATTATTGTTTGACCTCATCGTCTTTGTCTATTTCATCAACTGGCACTTAAATTTTATTAGCAGAAATGGATGCAGCACTCAAGCCAAAGCAGCTGATAATCGACCAGTCTGTCCCGAGGGCCAGAGAAATTTTCAACCACTGGATTGCTTGTTTCGATTACTACATGGCTCGAAACAATGTGGTCAATGTGGTCAATACAGTGGGGCCACCTAAATTCTCTGATGGGTGAAGTCCCTTTTGCCGTAACACAAGGAGCTACTGATCTGACCGTCTGACCGCTTACTATGCGGCGCCATGGAATGTGATGCTCGCATGACACCAGTTGCAGTCCAGATGTAAGAAACCCGGGGAAAGTGATGCTGCCCATGCACTAGCCCTCCACTCGCTGGCAAAAGAATGTGATGTCAGGGCAGTCAATGTGCAACAACACCCCAATGCCTTGAAGCTGGATGCTTTTGTCAATGGAATCGACTCCAGTTACATCCCTCAGAGGCTGCTGGAGATGGAGCCCCTAACCTATGTCCGGGCAGTCACTCTAACCAAAACACTGAGAAGTGCCATACGGTCCAGAGAAATGATGGAAACCGAAAGGGAAACATCCAGGAGTGCTGGAACCCCAAAGGAAAAAAGGGCAAACCCCTGGCAAATGCGACTTCTGTGATAAGAGCTGACACCCCAGACAGAAGTGCTCGGCTTGATTTGCTACCTGCAGCTCTTGTGGGAAACTCGGCCACTTTGCTAAAGCGTGTAAGGTGAAACGTACTCGCACTGATAAGAAGAAGAAGAGAAGCGCCAAGAGAATTAATTCATCCTGGAGCTGCCAGAATGGAAGACAACGATGAAAAGGAGAAATCTTCAGATGAGCCGGCTGAATCGACTTCAAGTGACGGTGAGGTGAGATCAACATAAAGGTCACCTGTGTTAGCTCAATTGACTGTCAAGCTTGTGGGTTATTACGGACTGGAATGGTCAACTATAACGAGGGAGACTGTGGATTGCATAATAGACTCAGGGAGTACTGACAGCTACATCCACGAGAAGGTCGCCAAAGCCTTAAATTTGCGAAGATATCCAGCGAACCAAAAGATATTGATGAGTTGTAGTGAACTTACAAAAATTGTACGGGATCAGTGTAATGTTATTTTGAACTCACAGGGACATTGTCTTGCTGATGTTTGGCTTTTTGTAATGGCTGATCTCTGTGCTTCTGTGTTACTGGGGTTGGATATTCAATTTCAGATGAAAAGTGTAGTGTTAGATTTCGATGGGCCACTACCCACACTTACCATACCCCGCACTAGTTACTGTAGTCTGTCCACACTGAAGATCAAAGCTCCCTCCCGGTTTCGTAATTTGTCCCCCGAGTGTCCACCAATTTCCACTAAGAGTCGTTCTTACAGCAAAGAGAATTGTGAGTTTATTGAAGCTGAGACCCGGAGATTGCTTAAGGAGGGGGTGATTGAACCTAGAGTCTGTGGCGAGCCCAGGTGATAGTTGTGAAAAATCACACTAAGAAATGATGGGCTATTGACTACAGCCAGACAATCAACCATTGTACTAACTTAGATACCTACCCGCTTCCATGCATCAATGAAATGATTAATCAGATAGCACAATACAAGGTGTACTCGACTATCGACCTCAAGGCAGCTTACCACTAAATCCCCATTTTAAAAAAAAGGAACGACCCTATACGGTCTTTGCGACTGATTGGGGGTTATACCAGTTTAAAAGGGTACCCTTTGGAGTCACTAACGGTGTGTCAGTGTTTCAGAAGGAGATGGACAAGATCGTTAGAACGTATGAGTTACAGGGTACTTTTCCCTATCTGGATAATGTCACTATCTGTGGGAAGACCCAGACTGAACACGATGGAAACTTTAAAAATATTTCTAGCAACAGCTAAATAACTCAACCTTACATTCAATGAGGGCAAATGTGTTTTCAACGCAACAGAGCTACCCATTCTGGGCTACATTGTTCACGAGGGCAAAATCCGCACAGATTCTGAAAGAATGGCTCCCCTTAGGAAGTTACCACCCCTAGACTCAGCAAAAGCCCTTAAAAGGTGTATGGGATTCTTTTCCTACTACTGCAAATGAGTATGTGACTACACTACGAAAGCACGCCCTCTGTTTGACACTAAATCTTTCCCTCTCTCCAACAGCTTTGAAACCTTTTGAGAGAATTAAAGCTGATATTGCGAAAGCTGCACTCTCGTCCATTGACGAGGATGTCCCATTCCAAGTGGAAACTGATGCCTCAGATTATGCTTTGGCAGGAACCCTTAATAAAAAGGGTTCTTCTCCCACACGTTACGTGGACCTGGACTTAAACATCCGGCCATTGAAAAAGAAGCTCAGGCTATCATTGAAGCTATTCACTGCTGGAGCCACTTTCTAGCTGGCAGAAAATTTATTCTTGTCACTGATCAGAAATTTGTAGCTTACATGTTTAGTACTAAACATAAAACCAAAATTAAAAATGATAAGATAGCACGCTGGCGAATAGAACTCTCAACTTACAATTATGAGATCCTCTACAGACCTGGCAGGTTAAATGATCCCTCTGACACATTGTCGCAAGCTGCTTCTGGTGCTCAGCTTGAAAGACTAAAGGTGATCCACAGCAGACTGTGCCACCCAGGGGTCACAAGATTCTTCCACTATATAGGGGCTAACAACCTTCCTTACTCCCTCGAAGAGGTCAGAAAACTGACTAAAAGCTGTCCTGTTTGCACAGAATGCAAACCACAGTAATTTAAAGCTCAGGAGGCCATTCTCATCAAGGAAACCCACCTTTTGAGAGGATCAGCTTAGATTTTAAAGGGCTGTTACCTTCCAACAACAAAAATGTATTTTTCCTTACTGTAATCGACGAATATTCAAGATTTCCATTTGCGATGCCCTGCCCTGACGTCTCAACATCATCTGACAGAATTTTCAGTATTTTTGGTTTTCCCACTTACATTCATATAGACAGAGGTTCAGCATTTATGAGCGCAGAGCTGCGCCAAGCTCTGTTATGCAAGGGGATTGCCATCAGCCGCACATGAGTTTCAACCCCCAGGGCAATGGGCAGGTTGAAAGGGCTAATGCTACAGTCTGGAAGACTGTTAACCTGTTACCCGGTGGCAAGAGGTGCTGCCTGAGGCGTTACATTCTATTTGGTCTTTACTGTGTACTGCAACAAATAAACACCTCATGAACGTATGTTTGCTTTTACTAGGAAATCAGGGACTGTGATGGACTGGCCAGCCTGTCTATCTGAGCCTGGAACTGTGCTGCTGAAGAGCCATGCTCGGACATGTAAAGCCAGTTCAGCTACTGCACACTAACCCCAATTATGCCCACATTAAATTCCCAGATAGCAGCATGGACACTGTACAGCTAAGAGATCTAGCCCCTCCTGGTTTGCCCCTTCCTCACACTCCTACTCAGAGTGATCCTGAGAGGTTGGACTCACCACCCCCCCCCCAGCCTGTGACCCTTAGTAAGCATTCAGATGGCCATGCTGAGGCCACCTTGCCTCATGCTGGTGATTCTGGAGTGGGTCCAGAGGCCCGGCCTTCTCACACTACAGACCAGGGAACTGTATCAACATCGCCAGTTCCCAAGGTTGCAACACCTGCACGTGTCCCGATAAGGAAGTCCACTCATATTTGTAAACAACCCGAGAGGCTCCAGTATTCATAAACATCTCATTATATTCTGATTGCCCTGCTAGATACTAGCTTTGTTTTGGCTGTCAATGAATTCTCAATGCCATTTATTTTATCGATGTATTATGCTTGCAGTAGATTGCTTGCCTGCTAAAATTTTACCTAGTAGCTGTCCCTTTGATTTTAACCCTTCTTCTGCTGGGGGGAGACTGTAGTGAATCTATGCTGAGCTGTTAGTCTTCCACTTGCCTAGTCCTGCTTTACTGACATTGGCCGTGTATTATCTCTACCATTAACGACACTTCCCTTGGGTATAATTGTGTATGCACCCATTGTCTTTCATTATTGTACCATTAGTTTCTGCTAATAAAAGCCATGATTATTGTTTGACTACGCCGCCTTTGTCTATTTCATTAACTGGCACTTCAGAACTGTGCTCAGTTCTGAAGGATACAGAGATGGGAATGGTGCTCCCAGTGTATTCTGTCCTATCGATACAGAAACCATGAACTGTGCACGGTGCTACCTGTGTGGTCCGATCCAGAGTTACGGAGACATAAGTTGTGCACGGTGTTCCCGGTGTGGCCAGACCCAGGGATATGGTGATGGGAACAGTGCGCAATGCTTCCATCGTGGTCTTACCCAAGGATACGAATATGGGAACTATGTTCCCAGTATTGACTTACCCAGGGATACAGAGATTGGAAAAGTGCTCCTGATGTGGTCTGAGTCATGGATACGGAGACCAGGAACTGAGTACAGTGCTCCTGGTGTGGTCTTATGCAGGGATACAGGTGTGCATGGAGCTCCTGGTGCGGTGTCCTCTGAACCTCAGAGGGGAAGGGCTGGTCTAACCCAGGGTTACAACATGCAGGCATTTTGTATGGGGCTCATGTTGTGGTCTAACTCATGGTTACAGAGTCCAGGAACCATGCATTGGACCCTAACCTAGGGTACAGAGTCCGGGAACTGTGTCTTGGACTCATGGTGTGGTCTAACCCAGGGTTACAGAGGACGTGAAGTGTGTATGGGGCTCATGGTGTAGTCTAACCCAGGGTTACAGAGTGTGGGAACTATACATGGGGCTCATGGTGGGGTCTAACTCAGGGTTTCAAAGGGCGGGAACTGTGTATGGGGTTCACGGTTTAGTCTAACCCAGGGTTACACAGTCTGGGAACTGCACATGGGGCTCACGGTTTAGTCTAACCCAGAGGAACTGAGATCTGGAACTGTGCATGGGGCTCACAGTGTGGTCTAACACATGGAGACAAGAGACCATCATGAGGCTCATGATGTCTGGTAGTGAGATTCTGCTGTAAGAGCAAGAAATTCCAGAGGATAATATGTTGTTGGAAGCAGAGGCCGGGTGGGAGGTAATGACTAGTGGAATCGTGTTTTTGTTGAGGGCAGAAAGGGCCAGGGAAATGAAGGAGATGTGGATGAGGGCTGAGTTGATGATGGTGGAGCCCCGTGAACAAGTCCTGGACTTGCTTCCTACAGGTTGAACCACACCATGAGCCCCATGCACTGTTCCCAGATTCTGTCTCCACGGGTCAGACCACACTGTGAGCCTCATGCACAGTTCCTCGTCTCTGTACCCTGGCATTACACCACACCGTAAGCCCCACGCAAAGATCCCAGATTTTGTTCCTCTTTTACACCATGCACAGTTCCTGGTCTCTACCCCAGGGTTACTCCACATCGTGAACCAAATGCACAGATTTTGGACTCTGTTTCCATGGGTTACACCACACAATGACCTTCATGCATAGTTTTCAATCACTGCACCCCTGGGATAGACCACAACGTGAGTCCCATGCACTGTTCCCAGTCATTCCACCCCTCGGTTAGACCACACCATGAGCTCCCAGCTCAATCCCCAGTCTTTGTACTCGTGGAATAGACCGCACTCTGAGCCCTATGCACAGTTCCTGGACCCTGTTCTCCTGTGTTAGACCACATCTTGAGTCCCTTGCATAGTTCCTTGTCTCTGTAACCCTGGGTTAGACCACAGTGTGAGCCACATGCACAGTTTGTGGTCACTGTCCTCAGAGGTTACACCACTCAGTAAACATCATCCACAATTCTCGATGATTGTACCCTTAAGTCAGATCACATCATGAGCCCCATACACATTCACAGTCACTCTACCTCCAAGTCAGACGACATCTTCAGTCCCATACACAGTTCCCAGTCTCCATACCCTTGAGCAAGACCATATCGTGAGCCCCATACACAGTTCACTGTCACTCTACCCCCAAGTCAGACGACATCTTCAGTTCCATAGACAGTTCCCAGACTCTGTACCCCTTTGTTAGACCACATGGTTCCAGCTTCTGATTAATTAATGTGAGATATTCTTTGGTTCATTACAATTTTTTATATCAATTGTATTTAACTCCTGACAAGTTAAAAATTTATGGTTTTAGCACTTCAGATTTATGTTGTATTAAACGGTAAAAATTCGCAAGTCTATTTGCTAATACCTTAGCTACTATCTTAAAGTCTACATTCAGTAAAGATATTGGTTGGAATAACTTTATTTGGAATAACTGTAATTATAGCTCTAGAGAAAGATTCTGGAAATGCTTGCTCTTCTGTAGCTTGTTTAAGAACATCCATAAAAAAACAGGAGATGAGGTTATAGATTATCCAAACCTGAATATGTACTTAACAATAAAGAATGATCAGACAAAATCCTCTGCATTAACATATCTGGGTGAATAAAAAGAAAAGTCTCCAAATTCAAATCTTTCATTAAGTCTAACAACTGTTTAGCCATCTTCGTTCTTTTTACAATCTTTGAGGATTTATCCAAGAATGGATTCATCAAGTGAATACATCTTCATAAAGAGAGGCCCACACCAGACACCCCTTCAGCATCCACACGAGGGTCCATACAAAGTGTTAGGACACAACAGGACTATGTGCCTTTTGGGCATTAGGGGAGGGCAGAAAACATTCACTGTTGACCGCCTCAAACTGGCACACCTTGACCACGACCAACCAGTACCTTATCTTAGGGGACAAATTATTTATTATTCTAAAAATCTTGAGAGAACACATGAGGGACTTGGAAGGTCTAGAGAAGGATAGAACAAAATTGTAAAAAGAATATCAAATATTAGGAACACAAAAACACTAGAAAATAAAAAAGTTACAATATAATACATTGCAAACATATAGAACAGAGATAATTATACTAAAAACTAATCAGAAATATTAAGAATTAGGAGAGTGGGTGCATAAAGTGTTATCTTGGTAGGTTAAAGCAGAAGGAGTCAACCAGAATGATAAATGCAATAAAAACAGAAACATATACTAAAACATACAATCAAAAAGTAATAAAGAATATTTTTAGACAATATTATATGAAACTATACAAATCAGAATTAGTAGAAGATGAAAATGAGATGGAAGAATTCTTAGCAAATGTTGAAGTTCCTAAATTAGGATAGAGAGAAAATATGATCTGGAGGTACCTTTGACAAGGGAAGAAATAGAGAAAGGACTGGGTACTCTACAAACTAACAAGTCCCCAGGGGAAGATGGTTCCCTCCTGAGTTCTATAGACAATTCAAAGTTTGTTGATACCTTTGTTGATGGATGTGTTAGACCAGGTGGTGGAAACTCAGACCCTCTCGGAAACTTTCTCAACTGATATAATTACAGTGCTACCAAAAAAAGGTAGAGATCCACTAAAGCTACATTATGTAAACCAGTGGTTCCCAAATGTTCTGTGATTGCTTAAGGTGGTTTGTTGGTGGAAAGAAAATGTTTGAAAACCATGGTTTTAATCATTCCAAATTGATTTGTTATGTGCACAGTTTCATAACTCCAAAGGAAATGGGCCAATGACAATGTTTCTCAAGCAAAATATTTCAGTAATAATTGGGTCAAGAGTAGTGATTCTCAACCTTCCCTTTCTACTTACATACTGCTTTAAGCAATCACTTACTAATCATAGATCACTTATGGCAAAGGGAATACTTAAAGTGGTATGTGAGTGGAAAGTAAAAGATTGGGAACCACTGATATAGACCAACATCACTTCTAAATGAAGATGATAAAATTCTGGCAAAGGAACTGTGACAAAGTATATAGAAATATTTTTGGGAGATAAAAATGGGAAAGGTTTGTTACAGATCTTATTTGAAATACTGGAGCTATGCTAGACATAGTGGCTTCTCACACCTTTTTGCAAGAGGTTTGAAGAGTGTTCAAGAGACTTCACGAATGGGTTGTTGTTTACCAAAGCAACAGATGGAAGAGAATGCTGGCATAGCTATTGTCTGCAGGAGAGTTTTGCTGTTGTAAGAGGGTCATGTTGTTTTGCAAGCAGAAAGAGTCAAACAGCTTTTTCTCTCAGTTATGGAGTGTGGGTGTGTGTGTGTGTGAGAGAGAGAGAAAGAGAGAGAGAGAGACAGAGAGACAGAGAGAGAGAGAGAGAGAGAGAGAGAGAGACAGAGAGAGAGAGAGAGAGAGAAAAGCAGAGATCACTCTGACGGTGTTTTAGCCAGCAAGAGCATCTCTGGAACTGGAACAGGAAAAAGCTGGCAAGAAGCCCCAGTGTGGAAGATGACCTAGTCATAGCCCTTGTCTTGTGGTTCATGCAAGAGGAGAGGATTGGCTGTCTAATATTTTACTTGGAATAAGAAAAACAAAAAGGAACTCTGTGGTGACCTGAAAGAAAAAGGTTGTCATATGGAGAACCCTGATGGGGCAAGTTTAATCAGCAAGACATTGAAGTGACTGATGGAAGTACATCAGTTGTGGATGTCCTGGAACAACACATCTCTCTCTGAAAACCAACAAAAAATTTCCTGAGCAGTAAACATTTACCTTTCGAGCAACATTTGAACTTCATAAATGTTAAATTCTGTGAACAATATAAGAATTGCCTGCAACCAGTGAACTTGGAGAAATGAGAAGTGAGATTGGACTGTGAACCAAAGAACTTTTCTGAACTTATACATACATTACATACACATGTGTTTAGAATTAGAAGGAGGTTAAGTTAGATTAAGTTAATAATAGATAAGTTAAAGTTTGATTCTGTTTTCATGTTTAAAGATAATTAAAAGCAACTTTTGTTAAAGTAATTACCTGTCTTGGTGAATATCTATTGCTGCTGGGTTTTGGGGTCCTTTGGACTCATAACATTTTATGGGGACTGGTCCATTCGATTTGAAAATTCAAATTTTTGTGATTTATTAGTTAATCATTTTTTTCAGGCTAATTTAAAGCTTGTGTGTGGAAAAACAGCAGCAATGGATCTTGATACATTTATGTCACAACCATCACCTGCAGAGCAAGAGAAAAGAGGAACTGATGGTTATTTCTAAGACATTAAAACTGACTGCAGTTAAGCATTGGATGAGGAAAATACAAATACCAAGGATTATAGTGAAATATTATATAGGTGAGGGAAAATTTGTGGAGACTTAGAAAATTTTCCAGAGGATAGATCTTTTGAATTGCAATTGGAATTGGAGAAATTGAGGGTGGAATAAAAAAGAGATAAACGGAGGGCGTTGGAGGCTGAGAAACAGAGACAATATGAGGCAGACCAAACTGAAAAGCAAAGAGAAGAGGCTGAAAAACAGAGGATATATGAGGCTGAAAAATGGAGGGAGGATAATGAAAGACAAATAAAACATGACGTGGAAAAGATTGAAAGGGATAGACGATTTCAATTAGAGATGAAAATTGAGATGGAGGGAGGTAAGAGAATTGAGGCTGTAACTCCTGGGGAGAGGTTTTTGCCTAGTAGAGAGGTAAATCTAGTTCCTCCTTTTGATGAGGGAGATATAGATACATATTTTCAGCTTTTTGAAAAGGTTGCTGAGAGCTCAAGATGACCAAAAGAAAAATGACCTCTTATGCTCCAAAGTGTATTGCAAGGAAAAGCACAAATTGCATACTCTAGTTTGACTACAGAGCGAGTGGCAAATTATGATCCTGTTAAACAAGCAGTATTGAAAGCCTATGAGTTGGTTCCAGAAGCATATATACAAAAAATTAGGAGCTTGATGAAAACATGGAATCAATCTTATGTGGATTTTGCTATGGGAAAATCTGTATGGTTTGACCGTTGATGCTCCCCAAAAGGAATAAATAATAATTTTGATAGATTGAGAAAATTGATGTTAATTGAGGAAATTAAAATTAAAAGGTGTGCTCCAAATGAGATTAAATTATACTTTGAAGAGGGGAGTGGGGACGTGGCAACAAATGAATTTGCTCTAATTCACAAAGGTGCATTTCAGAATAGTAGGCATTTTTGGAAAGTTAATGTGGAACAGATTGATAAAACTAATCAGAAGGTTAATGTGGAGCACACTAGTAAACCTGAAATTCAGTCTGGGGAGAATGTTAAGAGAAAAGATGAAGATAAGGTGGAAAAGGACAGAACTTCTGGATTAGTATGTCATTTTTGTAAGAAACCTGGTCATGTTATTGCAAATTGTCTAGTATTGGAAAAAAGACAAGAAAAGGAGGTTGAATTTAAAGAGAACAGATGTTCCAAATCTGATAAAGATGCCATGGATATTTTCAAACCTTTTGTATCAGAGGGCTTTGTTTCAGTAAAGGAGAGAGAATCACAGGTTCCAGTTAAAATTCTTCGAGATCCTGGGGTTGCTCAGTCATTGTTGTTTGAAAGTATTTTAACTTTGGATCAAAGGACTGATACAGGGGAGACAACTTTGATTAAATGTGTTGGAGGTGTTGGAGGAGTCAATATCAAGATTAAGATGGGAATTAGATTTAAATACTCAAATAATTGAGAAGAATTGGAAGGATTTCTTAAACATATAAATGTTCAATATTACTTTTACATCAGTTATATTTGACTCCACAAAATTAAATAGGTTAAATCCTGTTGTATCAGATTTTTGTTTTAGTTGTAGATCTGAGGTTGGAACCTTTTTTTCATTCAACTTGGCAATGTCCTAAAGTTAGACGATTTTGGTTAGGGGTAGGTAATTTTCTTGGGGACGAATTGCGGGGGTCAAATATCCACAGATTCTGATTTTTTTTTACTAAGTAATATTAAGACTATAAGGCCAAAATTAAACTTAAATATCTATCAAACTGTATTTGTGTTAATTGCTTTAGCAGTTGCTAGGAATCTCTTAGCATTCTTGACACAGCTAACCCTACCACCCTGCTTCGTGTCATCTGCAAACTTGGAGATGCTGCTTTCTATTCCCACATCTTCCTTCTTTGGCTTGGCTTCGCGGACGAAGATTTATGGAGGGGGTAAAAGTCCACGTCAGCTGCAGGCTCGTTTGTGGCTGACAAGTCCGATGCGGGACAGGCAGACACGGTTGCAGCGGCTGCAGGGGAAAATTGGTTGGTTGGGGTTGGGTGTTGGGTTTTTCCTCCTTTGCCTTTTGTCAGTGAGGTGGGCTCTGCGGTCTTCTTCAAAGGAGGTTGCTGCCCGCCAAGCTGTGAGGCGCCAAGATGCACGGTTTGAGGCGATATCAGCCCACTGGCGGTGGTCAATGTGGCAGGCACCAAGAGATTTCTTTAGGCAGTCCTTGTACCTTTTCTTTGGTGCACCTCTGTCACGGTGGCCAGTGGAGAGCTCGCCATATAACACGATCTTGGGAAGGCGATGGTCCTCCATTCTGGAGATGTGACCCATCCAGCGCAGCTGGATCTTCAGCAGCGTGGACTCGATGCTGTCGACCTCTGCCATCTCGAGTACTTCGACGTTAGGGATGAAAGCGCTCCAATGGATGTTGAGGATGGAGCGGAGACAACGCTGGTGGAAGCGTTCTAGGAGCCGTAGGTAATGCCGGTAGAGGACCCATGATTCGGAGCCGAACAGGAGTGTAGGTATGACAACGGCTCTGTATACGCTTATCTTTGTGAAGTTTTTCAGTTGGTTGTTTTTCCAGACTCTTTTGTGTGGTCTTCCAAAGGCGCTATTTGCCTTGGCGAGTCTGTTGTCTATCTCATTGTCGATCCTTGCATCTGATGAAATGGTGCAGCCGAGATAGGTTAACTGGTTGACCGTTTTGAGTTTTGTGTGCCCGATGGAGATGTGGGGGGGCTGGTAGTCATGGTGGGGAGCTGGCTGATGGAGGACGTCAGTTTTCTTTAGGCTGACTTCCAGGCCAAACATTTTGGCAGTTTCCGCAAAGCAGGACGTCAAGCGCTGAAGAGCTGGCTCTGAATGGGCAACTAAAGCGGCATCGTCTGCAAAGAGTAGTGCCAACCGCTCAGTCCAAGATTCCGCCCTGCTCCAGCTCCCTCAACAGCCCCAAAGGCTAGAGCTGGATGAGGTCCTCACCCTGGATGAGACATATAAGGCAATCGAACAACTGAAAAGTGGCAAAGCAGCAGGTATGGATGGAATCCCCCCAGAGATCTGGAAGGCTGGCGGCAAAACTCTGCATGCCAAACTGCATGAGTTTTTCAAGCTTTGTTGGGACCAAGGAAAACTGCCTCAGGATCTTCGTGATGCCACCATCATCACCCTGTACAAAAACAAAGGCGAGAAATCAGACTGCTCAAACTACAGGGGAATCACGTTGCTCTCCAATGTAGGCAAAATCTTCGCTAGGATTCTACTAAATAGAATAATACCTAGTGTCGCCGAGAATATTCTCCCAGAATCACAGTGCGGCTTTCGCGCAAACAGAGGAACTACTGACATGGTCTTTGCCCTCAGACAGCTCCAAGAAAAGTGCAGAGAACAAAACAAAGGACTCTACATCACCTTTGTTGACCTCACCAAAGCCTTCGACACCATGAGCAGGAAAGGGCTTTGGCAAATACTAGAGTGCATCGGATGTCCCCCAAAGTTCCTCAACATGATTATCCAACTGCACGAAAACCAACAAGGTCGGGTCAGATACAGCAATGAGCTCTCTGAACCCTTCTCCATTAACAATGGCGTGAAGCAAGGCTGTGTTCTCGCACCAACCCTCTTTTCAATCTTCTTCAGCATGATGCTGAACCAAGCCATGAAAGACCCCAACAATGAAGACGCTGTTTACATCCGGTACCGCACGGATGGCAGTCTCTTCAATCTGAGGCGCCTGCAAGCTCACACCAAGACACAAGAGAAACTTGTCCGTGAACTACTCTATTCCCACATCTAAGTCATTGATATATATTGCAAATAACTGTGGTCCCAGCACTGAGCCTTGTGGTTTCCCACTAGTCACTGGCTGCCATTAGGAAAATAATCCATTTATTCCTACTCTTTGCTTCCTGTGTCAACCAATTCTCTATCCACCTCAATACAATCCCTCCTATACAATGCACTTTATGCTTAAACACTAATCTCCTGAGCGGGACCTTATCAAAAGCCTTCTGAAAGACCAGATATCCACATTCACTAGTTCTCCCTTATCCACTCTAGTTCTCCCTTATCTACTAGTTACATCCTTAAAAAAATGCTACACAATTCATCAACAAGATTTTCCTTCGTAAAACCATGCTGACTCGGTCCGATTATATCACTACTTTTCAAATGTACTTGAATAACTGACTCTAGCATTTTCCCTACAACCGATGTCAGGCTAACTGGTTTATAATTTCCCATTTTCTCTCTCCCTCCCTTCTTAAAAGGTGAGGTTACGTTTGCCACCCTCAGGAACTAATCCAGAATCTAAAGAGTTTTGAAAAATTATCACTAATGCATCCACTATTTCTTGGGCTATTTCCTTAAGCACTCTGGGATGCAGACTATCCGGCCTGGGGATTTATCTGCCTTTAATCCCTTAAATTTACTTAAAACAACCTCTCGTCATACAGTTATTTCCTTCAGTCCTTCCCTCCCATTAAATCCTTGGTATCCTACTATTTCCTGAAGAGTATTTATGTTTCCCTTAGTGAAGACAGAACTAAAGTAGTTATTCAATTGGTTTGCCATGTCCTTGTTTCCCATGATCAATTCACCTGTTTCTGACTGTAATGGACCCACATTTGTCTTAACTAATCTCTTTCTCTTTACATATCAATAAAAGCTTTTGCAGTAATTTTTTTATGTTCCCTGCCAGCTTTCTCTCATAACCACTTTTCCCCTTACTAATTAATCCTTTTCTCCTCCTCTGTTCAACCATGAATTTCTCCCAGTCCTTAGGAATACTGTTTTTTCCGGCTAGTTTATTTGCTGCTTCTTTGGATTTGATCCTCTCCCCGATCT
This sequence comes from Narcine bancroftii, assembly GCF_036971445.1. NCBI lineage: Eukaryota > Metazoa > Chordata > Chondrichthyes > Torpediniformes > Narcinidae > Narcine > Narcine bancroftii. The sequence goes on along the minus strand of NC_091479.1, from coordinate 57,881,558 downwards.
CCCTTGTTAGCCACGGATGCATGACCTTCCTTGATTTATTCTTCTTCCAAAATGGGATGTACAATTGTTTATTTCATCCAAGTTATCTTTACATGATCACCATTGCGTTTCCACTATTAGTCCTTAAAGTATCATTTGCCAATATATCTTAGCCAATTCACATCTCATATCATCAAAGTTACCCTTCTTTAAGTTCAGAACCTTTGTATTTGAATTAACAGGATGCCATCTCCATCTTAATGAAGAATTCCACCATATTGTGGTCACTCTTGCCTAAGGGGCTTCTCACAACAGGATTGCTAATTAACCCCTCCCCATTACTCAATACCCAGTCTAGAATGGTTACAGAGCTTCAAATTCCTGGGGGTCCAGAGCTCTGATGATCTCACGTGGTGTTGATCAGAAGGCACAACAAGGTCTTTATTTTTTGAGATGTATGAGGAAGTTGCACCTCTGCCCCAGAGGGCTGTTGGGTTTCTATGGATGTACTGTTGACAGCGTGCTGACATTCAGTATTTCAGTGTGATACAGGAATTGTTCTGTACAAGACAGGAAGGTACTGCAGCAGTTGGTAAACACTACCCAATGGATTGTTGGAATGCAATTGCCTGCCATTGAATGTACCTACAGGGGATGAAGTTTGGACAGGGCGAGGAATATCATTAAAGGCACAGCACACCCGAACCATGAACTATTTACTCTCCTACCATCGGGCAGATATTATAGGAGCCTTCACTTGAGAACTACCAAACTTAAAAAGAGCTTTTTTTCATGAAGCCATGATTATGTTAAATATTAATTCACAGCACTGAGTGGTGCTGCTCTTGTATTTCAGAATCATTCATTTTTTTAACAACTTTAGAATATTGTGGTCGTATATTGTGGTTTAATGTGTGTTATTTTTTCTGTGTTTATTGAATTGAATTCTATATTATATTCTGGGCAATGCTAATCATATTACATTAGCTGGTGTACCAGCATAATGACAATCAAGAATATTATCGTCATCATAAGAGTGAGGTAATGCCACGAAATGGGAAATAAGAGGAATACCAATGAGAGAGTTCAAGAGGTTACACGAGGAGATTAACTATCTGGGAATTATGGCAGACAAAAATCTATAAAATTTATATAAGCAGAAATACCTCCCCCACTTAGGATGACTGAGGAAGAGCTACATGTTGCCCATAATGTTGGTGAGCAGGGTTAACTGCATTAAAATGAACATGATGCCAAGGGTACAATAGCTTTTTCAATCTTTGCGCATGCCCTTGCTCCAGAGTTTCTTTAAGATACTTAATGGATGTGTCAAACAATTTCTTTGGAGGAATAAGGTAGCCAGAGTCTCCATGGATTAATTGACTTGGGATTACACTTCAAAAAATACAATTGGGCGGCTCAGTCAAGGTTTATCACATCATCCTTTGAGGAGACAGTATATTCTCGTGGGCACAAAATGCCCGACACACAGTAGGGGAGAAGATAGTTGGAGAAATCATATATAAATGCGATACTAAATTAATAACCCAGAAAACAAACAGCTTTGAATTAAAGCACATAATTCAAACATGGCAAAATATAAACCAGATAACTTGGTTAAAAGTAGGGCTGTCCTCCAAAATGCCCCTAACCCAGAATAAATTAAATCCTATGACCATGGATAATCAGATCCTGGACACCTGGTGCCAGAAAGGGATCAGGTGTATCAAGGTTATGAGAAGGGGAAGCTCATGTCATTCAACCAATAAAAAAATAAGTTTGAACTATCAAATAAGACCCTCTTCTGCCATCTTCAGATAAGATCATTTTTGAGGCTCAATGATGGCTCATGAAGGTTCTATTTCGAAAGGGGATCACACGTAAATTCATCTTGGTTATGTATCTCCTGTTCGATAATGAGAGCCAGAAACTGGGTCTCCATAAATTGAGGCAAAGATGCGAGTCCAATCTAGGAACAACAATTCCAGAATGATGCTGGTCCAACTTCTGTTGGGACATCACGATGGTGGTTATTAATGCCAGATATAGGATGGTGCAATACAATTACTTGCACCAGGTATACCTTACACCACAAAAACTGCATAAGGTGATGGAGGCACATACCCTCACGGAATCTTTCTCAACAGCAATCATTACAGCAATACCAAAAAAAACAGGGGTCCCCTGAAACCTGCCTCAGTTTGGCCTTTCTCAAAATTGAATGCTGATTGCACAATTATTGAAAAAGCATTGGGAAAGAGGCAGGTGAAACAGCTGCCAAAGTTAATGAACTTCATTCATTTCATAGATGGATTTCATAGAAGAGGCAATTGGTGAACAACATAGCTAGACTGCTAAGTGCTGGAGATCTAGCACAGTCAAGGGCAGACCCAGGAATGGCCAAAGCTTTGGATGCAGAGAAGGCTTTTAACAGATTGGAGTGGGATTTTCTGTTCAAGGTGGTGAAGAAATTCAGACTGGACAAAGATTTATCAATTGTGTTAAAGCACTTTACCATAAATCTTGACCCCAAATTATTACAAACAGGCAGATATCTCAGGTGTTTTCCTTGAACAGGCCAAGTAGACAGGGTTGTCCTTTATCCCTGGTGTTATTCATAATAGCGATGGAGCCATTGGCAGAAGCCAGTCAGCAGGATCGAGACATACAGGGTTCAATTTGGGCCAGTTGGAACATAAAATCAACCTTTATGCTGATGATGTGTTAGTATATTTGATGAATCCCGGGGGGCCATTGGCCGGGCTGAGGATCACACTGGAGGATCATGGAAATGTTTCAGGGTACAGAGTAAATTTGAAAAAGAGTGAGGTTATGCCTCTGACAAATGGGGATTACAATCAGTATCAACGTAATAGTGAGTTTGAATGGCTGAGGGAAGGCATAAAGTACTTGGGGGTCAAAGTAGATAAGGACTTATGTAATTTGCATAAGATTAATTAAATCCTTTGGTCTGGAAGATTGATGGAGGACTCTGCCCATTACATTAATGGGCAGAGTCAATGGTGTCAAAATGGTAAATCCAGAGCTCCAATACCTTTTCCAGTCAATACCCATTGCATTGCCTCAGGGTTTTTTTAAAGTTGCTTAATGAGTGCATCAAGACATTTCTGTGGAATGGGAAAGTAGCTAGAATCTCAATAGAAAAGTTAACATGGGATTATAAATTTTGTTTGATTTATAATTACCTGACATTAAAAAGTATCATTGGCATCCAAGTGAGATTTATCGCCTTGCAATTTGAGGAAGGGGGGCCCCAGCATGGACACAGATTGGGCTGCATTCGTTAGGTGAAGAGCGAGCTGAAGAATTTATTAATAAATGGGATATAAAGTATTCTTAAAGAAAATGGATAAACCCAACCGAAAATGTACTTCAGACATGGAAAAGGATAAAACAAGGTATTGGATGGAAGGTGGAGATATCCCTCAAATACCCCTGACTCAGAATAATTTAATACCTTTGACTTTGGGTAATAAGATCCTGAACATCTAGTGCCAGAGTGGGATCAGGTGTATCGAGGATTGTTACAAAAGGGGTTCTGCTTATGTCATTTGTCTAACAGGACATTCTTCTACTATCTGCAAATAAGATATTTTCTATGGGAAAAATTGGGACCAGCAATGACCCTGCCTGAATGTAGTGAAACGGAGATTCTAATTCTAAAGAGGAATGTGTGTAAATTGATTTCTAATATGTATTACATATTTCAAAGTGAGGGTCTGAAACCAGAGCTACAAAGGTTGAGGCAGAGATGGGAGTCAGACTTGGGTACAGCAATCAATGAAGAGTGGTGGCAGGGCTTGTGTCTGGACAGTGTGACAGGGATCATTAATGCAAATAGAGGTTGGTGCAGTATAATGTCCTGCACCAGTTGTATCTTAGACCTCTGAAACTACATAGATCAAAGTCTGAGATTTCGGAAATGTGTTTTAGATGTGGTGTGGAGGTGGGAACTTTCGTCCACTCTACTTGGCTGAGTTCAAAGGTGAGACCTTTTAGGGAATGTAATGGATAAATATTGGGAAGAATTTTGGTAAGATTATTGGGTTACATACATAGACACATTTTAAAACAGATCGTATTTTAAAGACTGAAGAATTCATATTCAATAACATTGCAGGATCTCCGGAGAATGTGATGCACATTTCACAAGTAGGTGCTAATTGAAATTATCTCATAAAATTATTGGACTGGAGACCCTTTGGCTGTTGGAAGATCTTTTCAAGGGTTTTGACAGAGTGCACAGTAAGATCACCCTGGGATTTGTTTACCTAAGGCAACAGCTTGACCAAGAGACTAACTCCTATTGTTTGCTGAAGAAGGTGGGGGTTTTGCAAGTGAGAGAGTCACATGAGCTTTCTGGCAGTTGGAGAGAGAGAGGGAGAACTCTGTGGTAGCCTGAAGAAAGGCTTTACCATCTGGAAAACCCTGATGGGGCAAGTTTCATCAGTGAGACCTTGAGGTGACTAATGGTGGTACCTCAGTTGTGGAAATCCCGGAACAACAAATCTCTCTGCAAACCCTTACAAGAACCTTCCTGAGTGGTAAACATTTACCTTTTGAGCACCAAAGCCTGGTGAACTTTATACATGTTAAATTCTATGCACAGTATAAGAATTGCCTGCATCCAGAGAACTTGGAAGAAGAAGTGAGATTGAACTGTGAACCAAATAACTTTTCTTAAATTTACACACACATTACATACACGTGCACTTAGAATTAGAAGGGGGGTTAATTTGGGTTAGTTAAATATAGAGATAAGTTAAAGTTTGATTAGTTTTCATGTTTAAAGTTGATTAAAATAACTTTTGTTTGGGGGGCGTGGCAAGATGGCGTAGGGAGCGGACGTGCATTCCCGGTCTCCCCCAGGCAGTTATATAAATACCCGTTTTAAGAATATTTCTTTTCTGTTAAAAGTCTTTGTTTTGTTTATCAATTGTTTTTAGTTTAAAATGGCAACAAAGATTAAGGAAAATAGAGTTCAAATACAGAACAAAACTACACTCTCCGACTTTGGAAGAAACTCGGCCTACTTGCCCAGACAGAACCACGGAGTCAAGGCTGGAATTTTCTTAAGAACGGAGCTCATTAATTGGACTGTCGGATAAGCTGGCCTTGGACACCTCTCTGAAAGATGTTTAAAATGGCAACAAAGATTAAGGAAAATAGAGTTCAAATACAGAACAAAACTACACTCTCCGACTTTGGAAGAAACTCGGCCTACTTGCCCAGTCAGAACCACGGAGTCAAGGCTGGAATTTTCTTAAGAACGGAGCTCATTAATTGGACTGTCGGATAAGCTGGCCTTGGACACCCCTCTGAAAGATGGTGATGAATATTGATTTGAAATGTTTTATGAAGATAAATTGCAGTAATTGGCATTGGTTGCCCGTGAGTTTTAAAAATCCAGATAACATTAAAGTTTATTAGTGATTTTTTTTGGATGGAATATCGGAAGGATGAATTTATTATCTATAAATACAGAACAAAATTACATTCTTTGACTTTGGAAGAAATTTGACCTATTTGCCCAGACAGAGCCGGAGTTGGTGCTGGAATTTTCTCAACAACAGAACCTATTAAAGTTGATTTCGGATCCCTTTTTGAAAGATGGCGACGAATATTGATTTGAAATATTTGAAATATTTTCTGAAGATAAACATATATATGGAACTCCTTGACTTGCAATAAGGTTTATTAGTGATTTTTTTTTTGGATGGAATATTGGAAGAGTGAATTTATTATCTGTGAGTATGCATACATTGCAAACAGATTTTAATAGTTTTGAAAAGGTTTTTTTTAAACTAAACAACAAGATCAGTTTAATATTGAGAAAATTGGAAAAAACGGAAACTTTATTATTAAATTTGGAAATTCAGTAGAAAGAAACTATGAACAAGATTGATGATTTATAAAATTAAAGTCGAAGGAGCAATGTCCAAGAAGAGTTAAAAATTTTGAATAAGTTTTTCTTGAAAATAAACAATAATTTCAACTTAACATTGAGAAGATTGACAAAGTGGAAAATTTGGTATTAAATTGGGAAACACAGAAGAAAGAACTTATGAATAACATTGATGCTTTAGAAGATCAAGACCGAAGGAATTATGTTCAAGAAAATTTTAAAAGATTTGAAAAAAAAAAAAAACTTTTTTGGAAAGTAAGCTAGCTACAAATTCAACTTGAGACTGAGAAGAATGGAAGATTCGGTGTTGAACTGGGATGTTCAGAGGTGTTTTAATTCAGTGGATGAAATTCAGGAAGACTTGAAAAAAAAATTTAAAAAAAAACTTTTATTGATTGTAAACAATGTTTAACTCAGTGTTGGGAGGGTGGAAAGGGTGCAAAATTTAATATCAAGTTTGGATTTTCAAAAAAAAGAGTTTATGTATAAGATTGGTTAAATTGATGGGGGTTTTATGGATATAAGAAATGATGATTTTTCGGTTTATACGTGTATTTTGTCTGCCTGGGGGGGGGGAGGGAGTGGTACTTCTGCTCCCGAAAGTCATATGCCACTTGTGGTTTATACCACACCCATTTGGGTTTTTGGAAATTAACCACCACAAGGTGGTTTCCTAAGTGGTTAGGGGAGGTGAGGGGGGGGGGTGAAAATTGGAAAATTATTTAGTATCTATTATGTAATATTATACTAAGTCAATTTGAAATGAATGTATGGAGATACTATAAATAAATTTCGAAAAAAAAACTTTTGTTTTAAAATCCACTTGTCTCGATGAATGTCTGTTGCTGCTGGGTTTTGGGGTCCTTTGGGCTTGTAACAGGAAGACCTAGGGAATAATCTAAAAAAAATACAAGAGTGGATTTTCCACAGGATCTGGAGCTGTTCCTCTTGGGGGGATATTGGAGAAGTGTTGTTTAGACTGACTCAATTTCACGTTTTGTTCATGAAGGTCACTTTGTCGGTAGCCATGGTATAGTGGTTTCGTAGAAGTCCGACTCCCAGCTAAATATGATACGATGGAATGTGGAAATCCAGAGTTGTGTTCCCCTAGAGAAAATCACACTTTCACCTTTGGAGGAAAGATGACACGTACATTGGAGAATAGCAAACTTACTTGAAGTACATTGGTTCTCAGATAGATTGAACACCCACCCCTTTTTTAAATAGGGCTAATGTTAAATGATCCCAGTACGGCCAAAGGTGTTATTACGGAAATGGGACTTGGTGCAGGTGACGAACCTGCCCTTTCCTTTTCAGGTCCTTAGTTTTCTTTTGAGTTCCTTTCTTTTTAGTGTTTTTCTTTGAATGGCGTTGCCATTATGATTTCTTTTCATTACATGTTTTGATAGGGGTCATGGGCTTCAATTATTCATTCAACACTGTCACAGTTAATGTTTCGTACAGATGTAGATTTTTGATCTTTCTTGATACTAGAACCATTACAACCCTTCTGGGGAGATGTAAATAAATGGTTTGTTTCAGTAAGTTCACTGTAAGTTAAGAAGTTCATCTATAGTTACAATCCCATAATTCCTAGCAATAAGAGTTGGCCACATACAACGTAAAATCTCACAGAATTCTTTACAATGTCACAAGATAATGCTAATTAACCACAAATCCTTTACATTTCCTCCTTTTATCATTCCATGATAACTAATTAGATTATACTGTTAAAGGTGTTTAGTTGTACACATTTAATCAAGACACCATTACAAAAGGATAATCATGAAAAGGGCTGGTGAGAATACTTGGGCAACTCAGAACTACAAGGGTAGCTAGGAGAATAAAAGTTTTGTTTTCTCCATCCTCTGGATCCATCCGGTAGCAGAGCATTGTGGAAAGGGACAGGTATGATAGTATCTTGCTTTTTACATGTAGTTCACCCTTTTAGTGATGTTGTCAGAGCTGTTTACACAGTAGCCTTGACCTATAAGCTTACAGGTCTCCCCACGACCAGCTACAATAGTGATGATCCATTCGGTTCTGGATTGTCACTGTATAGATGGCAAGCATCTCTGCTGACACCACCTTCCCAGGTGCTTGGAGCCCCTTAGCCATTTCATTAGTCAATAGCCCCAGCTTCTGAATCAGTGAACCAGCTCTTTGGATGCCTTTCTTGTACCGTTGAAGAACAACAGAATCATTAAGACCTGCTCCATCTTAGAGATAGCTCTCTTTGTCCTGACCCTGGTTACCTCTGGCCAATCATGGTATTGGTAGAGCTTCTGTACATTATGTACAGAGAAAAACACATATTCCAATTAACAGGACTCCATCCAATTAGTAGTCAGCCATGGATACATCTTATGTCAAAAATAAAATATGTCTATTTGTATATAGTAAAAGTTTTACATCAATGTTTTCCCAGCTTTGGTTGGTTTTATAACTGTAGGCCCCATTTAATAAAAGTTGCCATGTTATACCCTCCTGTGCTCCACATGTTTATATCCTTACTTTCACTTGTCTGTAATCTGCTTAGCCTTAAAATTCATTCTATCACTTCCTGTCTGCGGTAGGGTGTGTCTTAAGGGGGCTCATTCCATTGGGTTGCTTAGAATATGGGAATAGATTCAACAGCTCCAAAGATTCATCTTATAAAGGTAAGACACATTTACAATGGTATCATACTGTCACATCTCTGGAAGTTGGTGTCGAGGCGACAAAAGGTCAAAGCAATAAAACTTTTTATTCAGTCGGTGCGGTGTACCCAATGAGGCTTCCTTCAAGCTTTTACTGCAGTCATTGTTATTCTTTCTTCTTTGGCTTGGCTTCGCAGATGAAGATTTATGGAGGGGTAATGTCCACGTCAGCTGCAGGCTCGTTTGTGGCTGACAAGTCCGATGCGGGACAGGCAGGAACGGTTGCAGCGGTTGCAAGGGAAAATTGGTTGGTTGGGGTTGGGGTTTTTCCTCCTTTGTCTTTTGTCAGTGAGGTGGTCTCTGCGGTCTTCTTCATAGAGGTTGCTGCCGGCCGAACTGTGAGGTGCCAAGTTGCACGGTTTGAGGTGATATCAGCTCACTGCCGGTGGTCAATGTGGCAGGCACCAAGAGATTTCTTTAGGCAGTCCTTGTACCTCTTCTTTGGTGCACTTCTGTCTCGGTGGCCAGTGGAGAGCTCGCCATATAACACGATCTTGGGAGACGTGACCTACCTGGCACAGTTGGATCTTCAGCAGCGTGGATTCGATGCTGTCGGCCTCTGCCATCTTGAGTACTTCGATGTTGGAGATGAAGTCGCTCCAATTAATGTTGAGGATGGAGCGGTGACAATGCTGGCGGAAGCATTCTAGGAGACGTAGGTGATGCCGGTAGAGGACCCATGATTCGGAGCCGAACAGGAGTCTGGGTATGACAACGGCTCTGTATACGCTAAACTTTGTGAGGTTTTTCAGTTGGTTGTTTTTCCAGACTCTTTTGTGTAGTCTTCCAAAGATGCTATTTGCCTTGCCTTGTTGTCTATCTCGTTGTCGATCCTTGCATCCGATGAAATGGTGCAGCCGAAATAGGTAAACTGGTTGACAGTTTTGAGTTTTGTGTGCCGATGGAGATGTGGCGGGGCTGGTAGTCATGGTGGGGAGCTGGCTGATGGAGGACCTCAGTTTTCTTCAGGCTGACTTCCAGGCCAAACATTTTGGCAGTTTCCGCAAATCAGGATGTCAAGCGCTGAAGAGCTGGCTCTGAATGGGCAACTAAAGCAGCATCGTCTGCAAAGAGTAGTTCACGGACAAGTTGCTCTTGTGTCTTGGTGTGAGCTTGCAGGTGCCTCAGATTGAAGAGACTGACATCCGTGAGGTACCGGATGTGAACAGCATTTTCATTGTTGAGGTCTTTCATGGCTTGTTTCAGCATCATGCTGAAGAGGATTGAAAAGAGGGTTGGTGCGAGAACGTAGCCTTGCTTCATGTCATTATTAATGGAGAAGGGTTCAGAGAGCTCATTGCTGTATCTGACCCGATTTTGTTGGTTTTTGTGCATTTGGATAACCATGTTGAGGAACTTTGGGGGGCATCCGAGGCGCTGTAGTATTTGCCAAAGTCCTTTCCTACTCACAGTGTCGAAGGCTTTGGTGAGGTCAACAAAGGTGATGTAGAATCCTTTGTTTTGTTCTCTGCACTTTTCTTGGAGCTATCTGAGGGTAAAGACCATGTCAGTAGTTCCTCTGTTTGCACGAAAGCCGCACTGTGATTCTGGGAGAACATTTTCGGCGACACTAGGTATTATTCTATTTAGGAGAATCCTAGCGAAGATTTTGCTTGCAATGGAGTGTCCCCTGTAGTTTGAGCAGTCTGATTTCTCACCTTTGTTTTTGTACAGGGTGATGATGATGGCATCACGAAGGTCCTGAGGCAGCTTTCCTTGGTCCCAGCAGAGCTTGAAAAACTCATGCAGTTTGGCATGCAGAGTTTTGCCGCCAGCCTTCCAGACCTCTGGGGGGATTCCATCCATACCTGTTGCTTTGCCACTTTTCAATTGTTCAATTGCCTTATATGTCTCTTCCCGGGTGAGGACCTCATCCAGCTCTAGCCTTAAGGGCTGTTGAGGGAGCTGGAGCTGGGCAGATTCTTGGACTGAGCGGTTGGCACTGAAAAGAGATTGGAAGTGTTCTGACCATCGGTTGAGGATGGAGATCTTGTGAAGAGGAGGACTTTGCCGTCTGATCTGCGCAGCGGGCTTTGGATGGGGTGAGGGGCCGTACACAGCCTTTAAGCCTCATAAAAACCCCTGAACTCGCCAATGTCCGCGCTGAGTTGGGTTCGTTTGGCGAGGCTAGTCCACCACTCATTTTGGATCTACCAGAGATTGCTCTGAAGATGGCTGTATGCACGACGGAAGGCTCGTTTCTTCTCTGGCCAGGACGGCTTTGCAAGGTGAGCCTGGTGGGCAGCTCACTTCTTTGCCAGCAGCTCCTGCATTTCCTGGTTGTTTTCGTCGAACCAGTCCTTGTTTTTCCTGGAGGAGAAGCCCAGTACGTCTTCAGTGGATTGCAGTATGGTAGTCTTCAGCTGATCCCAGAGGGTTTCAGGGGACGAGTCCGTAAGGCGGATTGCATCCTCGAACTTTGCTTTGAGGTTTGCCTGGAAGTTTCCTCTCACTTCGTCTGACTGCAAGTTTCCAACATTTCTGGGGGCTTTACTTTGGCTTGAAGTGAAGGTTGAGCTTGCAGCAAACCAGCCAGTGGTCAGTGTGGCATTCTGCGCTGGGCATGACCCTGGTGTGGAGCACATCTCGTTTGTCTCTTTCTCGCACCAGGACATAGTCCAGGAGGTGCCAGTGTTTGGATCAGGGATGTATCCAGGTAGTCTTCAGCCTGTCCCTCTGCTGAAAAAGGGTGTTTGTAAAGACAAGCCGCTGTTCAGCACAGAGCTCCAACAGGAGGCACCCGTTGTCGTTGCACTTGCCGACACCATGCTTGCCCAGGATTCCTGGCCAGGTTTCTGAGTCTTTGCCGACGCGAGCGTTGAAGTCGCTAAGGATGACAACCTTGTCGGCTGTAAGGGTGCGTTGAATGAGGTCGCGCAGATCAGTGTAGAACTTGTCCTTTTCTGCTGGTTCCGCCTGCAAGGGTTGGAGCATAGACACTGATGAGGGTGATGCGACGCTTGTTTTGAAGGGGGAGTCGCATGGACATGATCCAGTCTGAGTGGTCTGTCGGGAGGTTTTTGAGTTTGGAGGCAATGGAGTTCTTGACCATGAAGCCTACACCAGATAGGCGTCGTTCATCCATAGGCTTGCCAGACCAGTAGAGTCTGTAGCCTGCGCCGCGTTCTTGGAGGCTGCCTACATCTGCACTTCACTACATGAGCGGCTATGTTGATGTCAAGTCTGAGGAGTTCATGTGCGATGAGGGCAGACCGACGTTCAGGCCGGTGGCTGACAACCTTGTCTAGCATTGTTCTGATATTCCAGCATGCTAGCTTGAATTTGTGAGCATTTTTTGAGGGGGAGGACTTGGAGGGGGAGGACGTGGACCTGTCCTCGGGCCTGCGCAAAGGAGCTTTTAGGTGGAGTGCAGTGTGTGCAGTACTGGTCCCAGCCTTTACACCCATGGTTCGTGTGCCGTGGCCAAGCAAGCTGGGATGTGGCAGCGAGGTCCTTGGGTCGTAGGTTTTATATCGGAGTGGCCTTCTCCTATGCAGGTTTCTTACCCGGGCTGGAGGGGCCTGCCTCCCCTCCTAGGTCGGACCATACCTAGTCGCAAATCACCTGTGGACATGGCCTAGATAAGTTTAATTGGGTTCTCTAATTACCTCTGTGGTAGGTCAGGGACCCGGTTGAATTCTGACGGGGTTCATCGAGTCACACCCTTTCTTAGTGCTGTGTAACTGGGGTGTAAAATGTAAAAATTGTCATTAATCAGTCTTTCACAAATGTTGCCTTCAGCAGCCAACGAGTAATCGAGAGCCAGGCGGTTTTGCTGAACTGTGGCTCGTATCTGTCGTCTTTCTTCAGCCCATAAATTCAGAGCAATCGCTGTCTGTTCGGTGATGATCTCCAAAGCTGCCTGGAGTCTGATTAAATGATTTAAATGCCAAGCAGCTGTGGTGTTCTGGAGCAGCTTACGTCTTTTACAACTGGAACTCCACTTACAGTGGTGGTTCTTAACATTCCGAATGTCTGTGACCCAAAGGATGATTTACAGGAGACCAAGTTGGGGAGGGGGGTTTCTTGTCACTTAACCTGTGAGTTGCAGCTTGTCTGCGAACATGAGCATCTGTATTCACTCTATCTCTGCCACATGTATAATTCTGACTAACATTCTGTCTGTCATTGTCCCACCATCTTCTTTCCGCATTTTTTTTAGGATTCTGCCCAGATCGGGGCCTCCGCCTGCTTCACTCTGCCGAGGCCGGGGCCACCGCCTCCCCCTTGCTTCTGCCCGGACCGGGGCCACCGCCTCCTTCTTTCTGCCCGGACCGGGGCCGCCCCCTCCTTCTTTCTGCCCGGTCCAGGGCCTCCGCCTGCTTCACTCTGCCAAGGCCGGGGCCACCGCCTCCCCCTCACTTCTGCCCAGACCGGGGCCACCGCCTCCTTCTTTCTGCCCGGACCAGGGTCGCCTCCTCCTTCTTTCTGCCCGGACCGGGGCCTCCGCCTGCTTCACTCTGCCGAGGCCGGGGCCACCGCCTCCCCCTCGCTTCTGCCCGGACCAGGGCCGCCGCCTCCTTCTTTCTGCCCAGATCAGGGCCTCCGCCTGCTTCGCTCTGCTGAGGCCAGGCCCACCGCCTCCCCCTCGCTTCTGCCCGGACCGGGGCCGCCGCCTCCTTCTTTCTGCCCGGACTGGGGCCTCCGCCTGCTTCACTCTGCCGAGGCTGGAGCCACCGCCTCCCCCTCACTTCTGCCTGGACCGGGGCCTCCGCCTGCCTCACTCTACCAAGGCCGGGGCCGCCGCCTCCCCCTTGCTTTTTACATTGTTATTAGCAGCATCTGAAATACCCCTTTCCACCGAGTTCCTAATTTCTTCCGATCCCAATTCTTTATGAGGATGTAATTCTCAGATTTGACATTAGGATATTCACCTTTTATTCTCATTTGGTGGGCTTGATGTACCTGTAAATGCACCATTCAAAAAAAGTCCTTGTCAGATTACCCAAATATTTGCTCATGTCATAGCCTAATGATAATAAATCCATCCATATTCGGAGGGTGGGCTTTTGCTCCCTAAGGTGTCTGTATTGGCTGTCTGTGGACCATCTCTGCAGCAAATAGCCCTAACTTAGCCGGCGGACTCATTCATATTTTAAACAATGCTGGGGGTTGGACTTGTCAGCCAATTTTACCAGTTTCCTCAGTCAATTGTGCCATCTTAGTTTTTAATGTTCTATTTACACATTCTACTATTCCTGCTGTCTAAGGTTGATGGGAGTCATGGAAACTCCAAATAATCCCCAAAAGATTATTATCTGCATTCATTGCCTCAGGCAGTTCATACCAGGGAATTATTCCCCTTAAAAATTTAAACTAATAGTCAAGGTAGTAAAACAAAATTTTAAGCAATTCTTAACGGTCAAAGCAATGGTTGGATTAGCCTTAATCCACAAAATAAAACATGTACGATCATCAAGCAATAATTCAGTGAAATCTGATTATAAGCAAGAAAAATGGCTAATTATAAACATGAAAAATGGCTTTACGGCAAGAAGTCCGTCCCTGCTGGCAATGGTGTATCTTGTGTTATTGGCACAAAGTACTTCCTTGTTTTTTTTCCCCATCTGCTTCATTTAATTATGAATGCCACCATGCCTACAGTGAGGTTTTATTCCAGTAATATTTATCTTACTTGCCACTATGCACATAATTAAATAACAAAGATATTAGGTACTGTGCACGTTTGGCCATATTCCATAACTGAGTTTTGAGGTATGGGGTGCAACCCCTCTATTTTCATTGTAGATTATCAGTGGTAGAGGTGTCCTGCTACTGTAAGTGCACATGCTACATGTCTGTTGACTAATTGTAAAGCAGTTTATTTCTTCACCCCCCCCCCCACCCCCCACCCAAGACCTTTCTCTCAGAGTTCCCTGTCATTTCAGGGAATGTAGCCTGAATGAAGTGAAAAATCCAAATACTGAAAAAATGGAGGCTCAGTGTATAGCTGTTAATTTCAACATCCTACCTTGTTCCTTTTCAACTAACCATTCCACAGTTGGATAGCATCTCTGCTGTATCCTAACAATATGCATTAAATAATTCTCATTTTGTGTCTAGCAGTCAGTCAAATAAATGTTTTTTTAATCTGCATTTTTCTCACTGCTCCATTTGTCTAGAAATTTGCTGCCTGCCTTATTTCCCTTGGCATCTTGGCTGCATCTCAATGAATTGGGAATAATCAGGGATTTCTTGCTAATTCTGTTTAATTATTTATTGATTGCACTACCTCTAGATTAACTTATGAAGTTTAAAGTCTCATCTTAAAAAAGAATTGGAGTGTTTAACACAAATGTGAGAAACAGAAGTACCTTCACAGAAATTGCTCGAGACAAAAATTGAGAACAAAGAACATTTATTATACAACAATGCAAAGTTGGGTGCTTCCCCTTACCCTGGGAATACACACACATACTGGGGCTCACCCAACTTTTATATAGTTTATTTCAGTATCAGAGTACCCTCCCCCTTACATTCTTCTGCCTCCTGGATGAGTTTGGCATTAGGCAATCCTGTCTGCCTATGTGCTGTTTCTGTGAACTTGGAGGACCAGGGGGTATCCTGTCGGTGTCCCATCATGTCATTGTCCTTATTGACAAACCTGCCTTTGTCCTTATTCACACCTTCCCGACCTTGAGGGCTTACTAACTTCTTATATGCAGAACTTGCTAATTCTGTCTAAGGCTTACTAATTACATATACGGAACTTGCTGATTCTGTCTAAAAGGTTAGAAGAACCTTATCTTATTCAGACTAACTTTACTTCCTACATTCTATTATCTATTATCTATCCTTATCCTATTCATACTGGTGAACTTGCTGAATCTGTCTAAAAGGCTAGAAGACCCTTATCTTATTCAGACTAACTTTACTTCCTACATTCTATTATCTATCCTTTCATACTGGCTTTATTCATCTCTCATATTTTCATATTAGTTTTACTCATCTCTCACACAAACAATGGTGGTTTAAAAATAAATAGTCTGAGTAGGAGTAAAAATCTACACAGCAGCAGGCATTTTAAAACAGTTTTCCCAACACTGTTAAGTCACACATTTACGACTCGATGTGAACCACATGTTAATTTCTTTCTTTGGGGTGGTGTTGGTTGAATTTGTTAGAAATTAAAGTACCTTTAAAGAAATTGCTCGAGACAAAAATTGAGAACAAAGAACATTTATTACAACAACAATGCAAAGTTGGGTGCTTCCCCTTACCCTGGGAATACACACACATACTGGGGCTCACCCAACTTTTATACAGTCAATTTCAGTATCAGAGTGCCCTCCCCCTTACATTCTTCTGCCCCCTGGATGGGTTTGGCATAGGTAATCCTTCCTGCCTACGTGCAGTTTCAGTACACTTGGAGGACCAGGGGGTATCCTGTGGGTGTCCCATCATGTCATTGTCCTTATTCACACCTTCCTGATTCTTGGGGCTACAATCTCTTGGTATGCGGAGTTGACTCATTCTATCTAGGGTTGGCTAGTTTCATATGTATAAATCTGTGTATGGTTAGCTAATTAGATATGTAGGACTTGGTACTTCTGTCCAGGTCTAGGAGACCTTTATCTGATCCAGACTACCTCAACTTCCTACATTCTATTGTACCTTACCATTCCTTTTCTTAGTCTTATGGTGGCTCTTGTCACACAGAAGATTCTTATGTTAATCGTGCTGACTCTGCTTTCCTGCATCCTAATCCCCAAGCTCATCCTGTTTGTACTGGTTACAGCCATTAACTGATGAATTTTAGTTTCTTCCATGTTCATAATTTTAGATCAATTTTCCCATCTCTCACAATATGTCCACATAGAGAACTAATTTGCCTCCTGAAAAGCCCCTAAAAGTGATTAAACTGAAACTTCTCATCTCTTTAACAAAGATGCAAACATCTGTCTGTGTTACACTGCTTACATGAAAGTTTCAGCAGCAAGAAAATATATGGGCACTTGATCATTCAATTCATTTTATAATGCTTAAAAATAAATTCTGCATGTATTCAAAGATCTGCTAATTCCTGGCTTATTTTTGGTCTATAACATGATTTATCTTTAGAGGGTTTCAATAGAACATTCAATGTGGGCTCAGTGTTGTTTTTAAAAAAAAGATAGAAGCATCTAAGATTAGCAGAACAAAGGGTTAATTCAATCTTGAAGAGATAGTAGAAATCTCTCTCTCTCTAAGGTGGTGATGTGGACAAGAGAGTGTAAAGTGAATTCTACAGAACTTTTTAGATTTCCCCTGCTGTTCATCAAATAATTTTGCTAGGTTAGTTTCTGTAACTCCTAGAACAGTTTAATTTCAGTCTTTAAAAAATATACTGCACAGACTGGGCGGGAGCTGCCAATCAGGAGCAACTTTACTTTGATTACTAAGTAAGTTCATGGTTGATATGACAACATTTCCTCTTTAGTGGCTCATGTCTCTCTCCAATCTGGTTTCCCATTTATTTGATACATCTTTTTATTTCCACATTATTTGTTCTTTATATTGTCTGACCACTTTACATTGGTCTTAAACAATAATGTATATTTTTTTTCCTGGTAAACATTGCATAAAGATCGCATTGTAGCATGTGCACGATGTCAAAGTGTGGAAGGAAGACACACACACACGAGAGGTTTTCCAGTTGATTTATTGCACTGGAAACTGTTTATATTCGCTCCCCGCTGCTGATGGCAGGAGTGACATTAACACAGCGGAAATCTCTGAATGAGTGGCGTTCCCACTGTTGCTCGCTGTTTCATGCCATGCTGGTGATCACCTGGGACAAAGATCATTGGCCTCTGTGGGTTCTGCAAGGTCATCACATTCAGTGGTCCTTTTGTGTCACATCCCAGTTGGTGGCCCACTACATGACCCTCCCCCAGAACCGGCAATCGGAGCTCAGTTCGCAGCTTTTGGTGGCCTACCACTGTGTCGCGGGGCTGGAGAGGGGTTGGCTAATGCCCAGATGTGCTGGCTTGAGGTGGTTCCTTACTACCAATATCCAGCACACATGTCGACCCGTTGTGTCTGATTACTTTATATGGCCCCTCATACAGCCATTGCAGAGGTGTTTGGTGTGCCCCCTCTGAACAAAAATGTACTCACATGTCTCTATGGGGATATAGGCTTTGGCCTGGTCATGCCACGGAGGCTGTGGAGGGGCTAGCGTGTCCAGTTTTTCCTTCATCTTAGTCAATGAGACCATGCTGTCCTTGGCAGCAGCTAAGACTCCCCTGGGATCACCAACAGTGTGCCATATACCAGCTCAGCTCCTGAGATGTTGAAGTCCTCTTTCAGTGCAGTGTGGATCCCCAGGAGGATTCAGGGTAACTCATCTATCCAGTTTGGCTCCTTGAGCCGGGACATAAAGGCCACCTTTAGTTGCCTTTAGCTCCACCAACCCGTTGGCCTAAGGGTGGTAAGCTGTGGTATGGTGGAGCTGGGTTCCCAGCAACTTGGGCAGTGCTGTTCAGAGTCCCGAAGTGAACAGTGTACCTCTATTGGAGGTCATGTGCTGTAGGACTCCGAACCTCAACACCCAGATGTTAATGTGATGACGTGGGGTTAGTCTGTGAATCCTTTCCCTCTCCAAAAATGTTTAAAAAAAGTTAATAAAGGTTGAAGTTTTAAAAAAATAGGTTATTGGAAGGTCCAATGAACAACACAAGATGTCACCAAAGGAAGAAAAAACAGCTGTAATTCCACAGACAACTGAACAAGAAAAAGAGACAGATAAGGAAGAGAAGCCTATCTTGAAGAAGGATCCTGGAGCTGTCTGGAAGATAGGAGTCCATGGAGAAAAGCCTGGAGCTGGTAGACCTTAGACACTGCTGTATAAGATCTCCCCCTGACTATGACCGTCTACCACAGGAGAAATCACACATGCACATAGCACAAAAAAATGAAGGTAATTTAAAAAAAAAGCCCAAGAAGCTTCCAGCTGCATTCATTAGGATGAAGACCAAGAAGAATGGGAATTACATTTAGATCAAGGAGCAATGACTAAAAGAAACAGAAAAAAATGAAAGACATATATTTACAGATGAAATGAAAATACATGGAAAACTTTCAACAATCTTTGGTGCAATTAACAGCAGAAGTTAAAAAGTGTAATGAGAATGTAGTTAAAAGTAAGAATTTTACAAAGAACATGGAAAGAATGATGCAGCAAGTGGATAAGAAATTTGAAGTTGTGGAAGGAAATTAATTTGAAATTCAAAATGTTAAAAAACAGAAGAAGCAGCTGCAACAAAAGATCAACTAAGTCAAAAAATTGACATTTTAGAAAATTTTAGTAGAAAAAAAATAATATGAAAATTGGCGATGAAGGTCAAGACATGAAGAGGTTTTTACAATGTTGGATTCTGCAATCTTTGGGGGGTAACTGAATTTCAAGGAGACATTGGAATTGAAAGAGTCCATACTGCATTATGACCAAACCCACAACCAGATCAAAATTTGCTTCCAATACTGGTCAAATTGCTTCGCTGTGAAGTGAGAGGAAAGATCTTGGAACTGGCCACTAAACACCAAAAGAAAGATGATCACCATTAATTTATAATGGAAATAAGATCTTCTTTACACTGACATAAGTTTTGATTTGTTGAAAAAAAATTCAATGCAGTTAAAAATGTGTTATGGAAGAAAGTCCTAAGGTATCCAGCGGTCTTGAAAGTTTTTGTTCCAGACAGGAACAATAGATTCTTTATGGAACCCAATGAGGCCTGAGAAAGAGAGACAAGAGGGGAGTGATGTTTGAAATGAGAGATAATACTGAATGATTATAGCTGATAAAATAGAGGAGAAAAGAGGAAATATTTAAAAAGAAGTTTTGAGAGAGATTATTAGGGAGAAAAGTTTTAACTTGAAGGATCTATAAATAAGTAAAAATTTATAAATGGTAAAGATTATATAGATCAAATGCAACAAGGGACAATACAGTAATTCAAGAGAGTTAGTTGCGAATGAAGTTAGTTGGGAACTTCTATCGAATCATGAGTGCTGGTGTGGTTTTGACCGCAACTTGTATAGATCAGGGTTTTGAAGACATCTTTTCAATAATGTATGCCTTGGGTGGGGGGTTCTATCTTTTTATTGTTTTCTCTCTTTTCTTTTTCTCAATGCACCTAAATAAATCAAAAACATGTATTAGTGTTGTAAAAATGAAAGAGATGGGAGTGGAAAGATGAATGGTTAGTAGATTTAGTAAAGAGATCTGATGACTGGAAATTTGAATTTTATTAGTATTATTATTAACGGGATACAGAATCAAGTAAAGCAGAAAATATTATTAGTGGATATGAAAAAGGCAAAAATAGACATTGCCTTTTTACAAGAAACACATTTGACAGAAAAATAAAATGGAAATTTAAAAAGAGATTGGATAGGAATGGAAATAACATAATTTAATTCAAAAGCTAGAGGAACAGCAATATTGATAAATAAAAATTTACTAGTGAAAATACTATACACAATTGTAGATGTAGCAGACAGATTTGTTATGGTAAATTGTCAGATTTATTCAGATCAATAGACCTTATTGAATGTATATGCACCCAATGTAGATGATAGTAAATTTGTACAAGATATTTTTATGCAATTATCAAATGTTAAGTGGAAAATTATATTAGGGGAAGATTTTAATTTTACTTTGGACCCCAAACTGGATAGTCAGGTGATAAAAAGATGAAAAATAAAGTAGTTAAAATAGCAATAATGAAAAACATAGGTTTAGTGGATATATGGAGAAGAATTTATCCAAGTGAAAGATTTTTTTTTGACATAAAACATATTCATGCTTCAATTTAGAGTGCAAAGGGTTGAGCATCGAGCGAGAGTTCTATCTGATCATTCACCTTTAATTTTGTAAATATTATTGGGGGAAGAACAAAAGATAGGTTATAGGTGGAAGTTAAATACAACATTGCTAAGAGAAAGGAATTTTGCAACTTTATGAAACAACAGCTACATTTTTTTCTTGAAACGAACAATGATTCAGTAATGAAAAGGTTTATAATACGGGATTCTATGAAGGCATATCTAAGGGGTCAAATAATAAGTTATACATCAAAAGTTAAGAAGGAATATATGAAAGAGGTGGATTCGTTGGAAAAATAAATAATGAAATTGGAGAAAGAAATACAAGTGAAAAGAATGAGGAGAAAATAATATTGTTAGAATCAAAAAAATTAAGATTTAATACAAAATAAACTTACAGAATGGAGAGGGATATAATGAGATTGCGGCTAGGTGAAAGAGCTCATAAAGTATTAGCATAGCATTTAAAAGCAGAGCAAGCTTCTAGAACAATAATTGCGACTAAGAAAGTTCTGGTCAAGTTACTTATAAACACAGGAAATAAAAGATAATTTTAAGGAATTTTCTGCCAAACTTTATCAATTAGAAAATTTCAAATATGATAATAGAAGAGTATTTGTGTCAAGTTAAATTGCCCGTGTTAGATGAAGATGAAAAATGAGAATTATCTAATACTTTTTTTCTGAAATAGAAGTTTATGAGACTTTAATGTCCTTACAGAATAGTAAAGCACCAGGTGAATATGGTTTTTCACCAGAATTTCATAAAGAATTTTTGCACCTATATTAATGGCGATATTAGACCCAATAAAAAAGTTATATGACCTACCAGAATCTTTCAAAACAACAGTAATTCCAAAGAAAGGGAAGAATTTTCTACAAACTTCTTCTAAATTTCTTTGGCTTGGCTTCGCGGACGAAGATTTATGGAGGGGTAATGTCCACGTCAACTGCAGGTTCGTTTGTGGCTGACAAGTCCGATGCGGGACAGGCAGACACGGTTGCAGCGGTTGCAAGGGAAAATTGGTTGGTTGGGGTTGGGTGTTGGGTTTTTCCTCCTTTGTCTTTGTCAGTGAGGTGGGCTCTGCAGTCTTCTTCAAAGGAGGTTGCCGCCCGCCGAACTGTGAGGCGCCAAGATGCACGGTTTGAGGCGATATCAGCCCACTGGCGGTGGTCAATGTGGCAGGCACCAAGAGATTTCTTTAGGCAATCCTTGTACCTCTTCTTTGGTGCACCTCTGTCTCAGTGGCCAGTGGAGAGCTCGACATATAACACGATCTTGGGAAGGCGAGGGTCCTCCATTCTGGAGACGTGACCTACCCAGCGCAGTTTAATCTTCAGCAGCGTGGATTCGATGCTGTCGGCCTCTGCCATCTCGAGTACTTCGATGTTGGAGATGAAGTCGCTCCAATGAATGTTGAGGATGGAGCGGAGACAACGCTGGTGGAAGAGTTCTAGGAGCCGTAGGTGATGCCGGTAGAGGACCCATGATTCGGAGCCGAACAGGAGTGTGGGTATGACAACGGCACTGTATATGCTAATCTTTGTGAGGTTTTCCAGTTGGTTGTTTTTCCAGACTCTTTTGTGTAGTCTTCCAAAGGCGCTATTTGCCTTGGCGAGTCTGTTGTCTATCTCGTTGTCGATCCTTGCATCAGATGAAATGGTGCAGCCGAGATAGGTAAACTGGTTGACCGTTTTGAGTTTTGTGTGCCCGATGGAGATGTGGGGGGGCTGGTAGTCATGGTGGGGAGCTGGCTGATGGAGGACCTCAGTTTTCTTCAGGCTGACTTCCAGGCCAAACATTTTGGCAGTTTCCGCAAAACAGGACGTCAAGCGCTGAAGAGCTGGCTCTGCAAAGAGTAGTTCATGGACAAGTTGCTCTTGTGTCTTGGTGTGAGCTTGCAGGTGCCTCAGATTGAAGGGACTACCATCTGTGCGGTACCGGATGTAAACAGCGTCTTCATTGTTGAGGTCTTTCATGGCTTGTTTCAGCATCATGCTGAAGAAGATTGAAAAGAGGGTTGGTGTGAGAACGCAGCCTTGCTTCATGCCATTATTAATGGAGAAGGGTTCAGAGAGCTCATTGCTGTATCTGACCCGACCAGCACGAAGGTCCTGAAACAGCTTTCCTTGGTCACAGCAGAGCTTGAAAAACTCATGCAGTTTGGCATGCAGAGTTTTGTCAGTTGTTCAATTGCCTTATATGTCTCTTCCCGGGTGAGGACCTCATCCAACTCTAGCCTTAAGGGCTGTTGAGGGAGCTGGAGCAGGGCAGATTCTTGGACTGAGCGGTTGACACTGAAAAGAGATTGGAAGTCTGAATGCTAAACTGCATGAGTTTTTCAAGCTCTGCTGGGACCAAGGAAAGCTGCCTCAGGACCTTCGTGATGCCATAATCATCACCCTGTACAAAAACAAAGGCGAGAAATCAGACTGCTCAAACTACAGGGGAATCACACTGCTCTCCATTGCAAGCAAAATCTTCACTAGGATACCACTAAATATGAATTATAAAATTATGTCAAAATTATTATGTAATTGATTAGTTAAATTTTTACAAAATTAATAAATATGGATCAAACTGGTTTTATTAAATATCGAAGAGCTGCAGAAAATATAGTTAATTTCTTAGGTTTGATAAATGTAGAACAAAATAAAGATATCAGCATTTGCAGTTATGTTAGATGCAGAGAAAGCATTTGATAGATTGGAGTGGGATTTTTTTGTTTAAAGTACTTAATATATTTGGGATTCCAAATACCTTTGTAAATTGCATAAAAACATCATATTATCAGCCAAAAGCAAAAGTAGTTATGAATAGACAAATATCCAAAACTTTGTTAGAAAGGTCATCTAGTCGAGGTTGTCCATTGTCACCTTTTTTATTTGCATTAGCAAATAGAGCCATTGACAGAAATAATTAGAAGTGATAAAGAAATTAAGGGATTTGAGATAGATAATAAAGAGCATAAATTAGTTTGTTTGCAGACAATGTTATAGTATATTTAACAAGACCAGAAATATCAATGAATAAGTTGTATATGAGATTAATAAAATATGGAATAGTATCGGGTTATAAAATTAATGTTGATAAAAGTGAGGTGATGCCTATGATTATTCACAATGTAAGATATTGACATAATTTAAGTGGCAAAAATAACAATTAAATATTTAGGAATAAAAATTGACAGGAATATAAATAATTTATTTTAGTTAAATTACTCACTGATATTAAAAAGATAGAAGATCTAAGAAGACGGAAAGATTTACCAATAACGTTACTAGGACAGGTGAATTGTATTAGGATGAATACTTTTCCAAGAATACAATATTTATTTTGATCATTACCCATTCATAGGCCAGAAATGTTCTGAAGATAAAGATACAAAAAGACACAAGAATATATCTACTTGGGAATATATATGTGAAGAAGATATAAAATTGAAATTGGATAAATATCAAGAATTTTTTTTATATAGCCATAGTGACAGCAAAGAAATGAAAAGCAATAACATGGAAAACAGAAAATTTGGTGAAAATAGCATATTGAAATGCGAAATTGTATACCTTTAGAAAAAAAATTACTTATAGATTAATGAATCAAATTGGAAACTTTTATAAAATTTAGGAACCATATATGGATTTATCAACAAAAGTCCATCCACATCTTCCAGTTACTATTATAAAAAAGTCAATGAATATTTTAAATGTAGAAGTATGTGTTCTTTCCTTTTTTTCTTTCTTGAGAGGGTTTTTGGGAGAAAATTTAAAAATTATCGTATCATTTTGTATGGTTTAAGTTGCTATATTATTAAATTTATACTTGCATTGTGTGACAGGTGGCTTGGGAGGAATTGTTAGAGCAGCTTGCACACACACATTTTAAAACAGAATATTTGCAGGACTTTTGCAGAATGCTTTTTGCAGGAGGCAACAAAGTATTAACAGCAGCTTGCCTGGGAGAGTAAATGTTCTTTGCAGGCAGAGGAGAAGAGTTTTGCTCTCAGAGAGGGAGGGTGTTAAACAGAGAGGAGAGACACAGAAATCAGTTCCTGAAGGATAAGCTGGCAAACTTTGGAAGACTGCCTGGTCAAGGGGGCAAGTTTCATCAGCAAGACTGAGAAGGAATCAGTTGTGGATGTCCTGGAAAAGGAATTTCTCTCTGAAAACCAGCAAGAACCCACCTGAATGGTAACCATTTGCCTGTTAAGCACCGAAGACTAGTGAACTTTACTGATGCTAACTTCTGTGCAAGAATTGCCTGCAACCAGTGAGATTGGACTGTGATCCAAATAACTTTTCTAATCTTAAATATACATTTACACACACTTGTGCTTAGTGTTTTTTTTTTGGGGGGGGGATTAAGTAATTAGGTAGGTTAAATAATAAGTTAAAGTTTAATTCTGTTTTCTTGTTCAAATATAATTAAAAACAACTTTTGTTTAAGTAACAGTGTGTTGTAGTGATTATGTATTGTAGTTGGTTTTTGAGGTCCTCTGGACTCTGTAACAATTGATACAAATGATAAATAAAATTTTTAAAAAACAGATGTTTGTCAGTGCTCTGGTCCAGGTCTTGGAGGTTGTATCAGCCAGCAGGGCTGCCTCCGGCCAACTCATGGAGTGGTCAATCACGTGTGAAAATAACTCACCTCACCGGAGACTGGCAGCAGCCCTACAATGTCAATGTGGACATGGTTGAACCTACATTGCACTGGCTCAAATGTCTGTGGAGGTGCTTTGATGTACATGTGCATTTTGGACATCTGGCAGAGCGTGCAGGTCTTGGCCCACTGACTGACCTGTTTCCGATAGCCAGATCAGACGAACCTACTGTCCACCATTTTAACAGAATTCCTGATGGCTGGGTGCACCAGGGTGTGCACCATGTTGAAGACCTGCTGCCTCCACGCTGCAGGCACGATGGGATGGAGTTTGCCAGTGGAGATATTGCAGAGGAGTACCTAGTGCCAGGATCGATGGTGACATCCTTCAGCCTGAGACCGGACACTGCTGTTCTGTATGCCTGAATCACAGGGTCCTCCTGCTGTGCCCTGGCTAGAGCAGAATAGCCTATTCCCTGGGAAAGGGCCTGGATGGACTTGATCACAGGGCAGGACAGTGTATCGGCCACCACATCGGTATGAGAGGTGCCGCTGCTGCCTGGCAGACAACAGGGCAGATACTTTGTGGAAGGCAAAGGTTAATGGTTTATGGTCCATGAAGACCCTGAATTACCTGCCTTTCAGAAAATACCGGAAGTGCAAGACTGCCAGGTACAGCACCCAATCGCTCCCGGTCCAAAAAGCTGTATTTGAGTTCGTATGGCTGGAGGTGCCTGTTAAACAAGGCCAGGGGCTGCCATTGCCCTTTGATGAATTGCTCCAGTACACGACTATGGTGAATGTCTGCCACGCTGATGTCTCCCCTCTGGTGAGCCTTGAAGTATTGCGGTTTGCATTCTGCTCAAACAGGACAGCTTTTAGTCAGGAAATATACATTTTTGTTGTTGGAAAGTAACAGCCCTTTAAAATCTAAACTAATCCTCTCAAAAGGTTGAAGTAGTGTTTTTCAGGAATTCGCCTTTTTCTTTCCTTCGGGGTTCCAGCACTCCTGGATGTTTCCTTTTCAGTTTCTAGCATTTCACTGGACCGCATGGCACTTCTCAGTGTTTTGGCTAGAGTGACTGCCCAGTTGTAGGTAAAGGGCTCAGTCTCCAGCAGCCTCTGTCAGATGTATCTGGAGTCAATCCAGCTTCAAGGCATTGCGGTGTTGTTGCACATTGACTCCCCTGACATCACATTCATTTGCCAGTGATTTGAGAGCCAGTGCATAGTCAGACATTCACCACAGTCCATAATCTGAGGCATCAGTTTTCACTTGGAATGGGACATCCTCATCAATCGACAAGAGTGCAGCTTTGGAAATATCAGCTTTAATTCTCTCGAAAGCTTTCAATGCCATTGGAGAGAGAGAGGAAAAGATTTAGTACTGAACATGTAGACTACAGATTTCTGATCAGTGACAAGAGTAAATTTTCTGTTGGCTAGAAAGTGTCTCCAGTAGCGAACAGCTTCAATAATAGCCTGGACTTCCTTTTCAAAGGCAGGATGTTTAAGTTTAGGTCCGCGTAAAGTGCGGGAGAAGAATGCCACAGGTCTGCCCTTTTGATTTTAACCCTTCTTCTGATGTGGGGAGACTGTGGTGAATGTCTGCCAAGCTGCCACTCTCCACTCTAGCGAGCTTTGCTGTACTAACATTGGCTGTGGATTATCTCTACTGTTAAGGACACTCCCCTTGGATATAACTGAATGTGCATCTATTGTCTTTCTAATAAAATTGAAGTGCCAGTTAATGAAGTCGACAATATGGTCAAACAATAATCATGGCTTTTATTAGCAGAAACTCATGGTACAATAATGAAAGACAATAGATATATATACAGTTATATCCAAGGGGAGTGTCCTTAACATTGGAGATAATGCACATCCAATGTTAATACAGCAAGGCTCGCCAGAGGGGAGACAGGCAGCTTGGCAGACCACTACTGTTGTGCTGGAGGCATTTACTATGAGGGCAGTTGGCACCTCTGTTCTGGGGTGCACCAGAAGGGTGGCGATGGCCAGTGCATCTTTGGCCTTCTGGAACAACTCCAAGGCCTTATTGTCCCAGGTAACGTCCTTACCTTTCACTGCCATGAGCGTGTAAAGAGGACACATGATGTGAGCCGCTGCCAGTATGAATTGGCGATAAAAGTTAATCATATCAGCGAGGGGCTTGGCGAAATGCTGAACAGCATTTTTGGGCAGTGATTTCGCTCCATGCCTGACGATTCTATGCCCCAGGGAGTCGATCTTTTCCAACCCGAATTGGCACTTAGCAGAATTTATAGTTAGACCGAATTCCTACAGCTGGGTGTACAGTTGCCTTAGATGAGCCACATGCTCTGAGTTGTTGAGGCTGGCGATGAGAATATCATCCAAATAGATGAACACAAATGGGAAATCCTGTCCCACTCCATCCAACTTTCTCCATCCAGCCTCTGGAAGGCCTGGGTTGTGTCCAAAGGGCATCCTCAGGAATTCAAAGAGCCCAAAAGGGGTAATGATGGAGGTTTTAGGAATGTTATTGGGATGGACTGGGATCTGATAGTATAGCTCCTGATGAGATTGACTCTTGAAAACACCGAATCCCTGTAAGTTAGCAGTAAAGTCTTGGATGTGGGGCACGAGGTACCTGTTGGGTGTGCTGGCCTTGTTGAGGCAGCGATAATAATCAATTGGCCTCCATCCTCCTGCTGCCTTCGGAAGCATGTGCAGGATGGAAGCCCAAGGGCTGTCAAAACACTCCACTATCCCCAGCTCTTCCATGTTTTAAACTCCCCCCTTGGTGAGGGTGAGCTTCTCGGGGATGGGTGGGGGGAGGGGAGAAGGCAGCGCACCTTGGCTTGGAGCAAGTGCTCTTGGTGAGAATGTGGTGACTTACCCTATGCTTTGGCTCGTCAGCAGAAAATTGTGGTGCCATGATCGAAAGGAATTCTGCTAGGAACAATGTAGATGCATGGTCGGATAACGTAACGGAGTCAAGGTTAGGGGCATTATTTGAAAAGTCCTGGTGTGCACTAATCATCACCCTTTAAGATCCACCAGCAGGCAATGGGCTCACAGGACGTCTACTCCCAGGTTCAGTTGCACCATAGCCACAATTATGAATGTCCACATAATCCAGTTGCTACCGAAGCGGAGGGGGACGGTGCGGGTGCCCAACGTTCGTAAGATAGTGCCTTTGGCTGCCCTTGGCCAGGCCCAATTTGTCGTTCCATGTGTCGTAGGCGGGGGGGGGGGGCGGGGGGGGAGAGACACAGTTCGGGGGGGAGGGGGTAGAGACACATTTTGGTACCTGTGTCAACAAGCAATTGCCTTCCTGGCAAAGAGTCCCACATGTGGAGGAAGATGTCATATTGGCCAACCACTGCAGTCATTAATGACAGTTGGCCACGATGTTTCCCTGAAACGTGCAAGGTGGGCAGCATTGATAGGCCACTGCACTCCATCATTGGTAGGTCAAAGGGTCCGCTTGCCTCTCTGTTTGCTGTGGCCTTGTTCTCGTCTGTGTGCGGGGCCTAGCAACCTGCTCCACCATGGTGCCATTTTCTTTCTTCTCTCTCCAGAGCATGTCCGCCCAGGCTATGACTTTCCTGGGGTCGCTGAAGTCCTTGGTGGCGAGCAAGTGTTGGATATCCTTGGGCAGCTGTTTCGGGAAAGTCTGCTCGAGGACCAGGCAAGGCCGAGCATCTCACTCATGAGGTTGGATGGGGCCCTGTCCCCAAACTGTCCATATGCAATAATTGGGTGGCGTGCTCACACCGTGAAAGCCTGAAAGTCCGGGTTAATAGCTCCCTGAGGACATCGTATTTACCTTGCTCCAGAGGCTGCTGTAGGAAGTCGACAACCTTTGCTGTCATGTCCTGGTCGAGCAAGCTCACCACGTAGTAGTAACGTATAGTGTCAGCATTGATCTGTTGAAGGGGGTAAAAAGTAGGCAGCTCCAAATAAACTGCGTCACAAGCGTGCGAGCTACCACAAAGTGTGGAAAGAAAACATACACACGAGGAGTTGAAGTTGAAGACTGATTTATTGCACTGGCAACTCTGTTTATATTCATTCCTCGCTGCTGATGACGGGAATGACATCACAGCAGCATTGATCTCTGATTGGACAGCCTCCCTACTGTTGCTCACTGTTTCCCACTGTGTGGGTGGTCATCTGGGGTAAGAGTCACTGACTCCCACAGGGTCTGTCTGCGTGGTTGCCATGTTCGTCTGCCATTTTGTGTACTGGGTCACATCCCACTTAATGGGCCTATCAGAGGACTGCTGTTAAATGCCTGATCTGCACACAAGTCTGATGTGCTTTCATAATTTCAAAAATTCCTATGCAGTGTCTTCTGGAATGGGCTTACATTCAAGGTAACTAGTTGCTTCAGTTCTTCATACAACAGAATGGATCTTGCAGTGTTTGCATTGCCCTCTCTCTATTCCTTATGTTTCAAATTCATGGCACTGGGCTGGGTTTGAGTCCCATGCTTGTTTTATATAGTGCATAAAGGGTGTAATGGGAGAGAAAGTTAATGTTGGAAATAAGTCCAAATTGATCTGCAGCAAAAAAAGACAAAGGAAAAGACCAGATAATTTGGTGAACAATGGAACTACAGAGAAATCAGATCCCGGTCTAAGGGGTTGTTCTTAAACGCACAAAGTGCTAGGAATGAGATAGACAGCCTAGTTGGGCAGATGCAAATCGGAAAGATACGAGATTGTGGCCATCACCGAAACACGGCTAAATGAGGGATATGATTGGAAACTGAATGTCCAGGGTTGTACCTTGTATAGAAAGGATAGGCAAGGTAGGAAGAGGGGGTGGACTGGCCCTGATGATAAACAATGCTATTAAATGACCTGGTCCATACCCCTCCAATCCTCTCCCCTCCATGTAATTATCCAGTCTTACATTTAATGTAAATAATGTCCCTGCTTCAATCACCTCTGCCGGAAGCTCATTCCACATCCCTACCACCCTTTGCGTAAAGAAATTTCCACTCATGTTCCCCTTATAATTTTCCCCCTTCAATCTTAAACCATGCCCTCTAGTTTGAATCTCCCCCACTCTTAATTGAAAAAGCCTATCCACGTTTACTCTGTCCGTCTTTTTTAAAATCTTAAACACCTCTATCAAGTCCCCTCTCAATCTTCTACGCTCCAGAGAAAAAAGCCCCAGTCTGCACAACTTTTCCCTGTAACTCAAACCTTGAAATCCTGTCAATATTCTCGTGAACCTTCTCTGCACTCTCTCTATTTTGTTTATATCTTTCCTATAATTTGGTGACCAAAACTGTACACAGTACTCCAAATTTGGCCTCACCAATGCCCTGTACAATTTCATCATAACTCTTAAATTCAATACTCCGATTTATGAAGGCCAACATTCCAAATGCCTTCTTCACCACACCATCTACCTGAGTATCAGCCTTGAGGGTACTATTTACCACAACTCCTAAATCCCTTTGTTGCTCTGCACATCTCAATAGCCTACCATTTAATGCATATGACCTATTTAGATTTGCCTTTCCAAAATGTAACACCTCACACTTATCTGTATTAAACTCCATCAGCCATTTCTCAGCCTACACCTCCAGCCTTCCTAAATCACCTTTTAATCTACGGTAAAAATCTGCAAAAATCATCACAAAGCCAATATATGTGGGGGGGGGGGGTGAGTGGTGGGGAAATAAAACACAGGATTCTGTTGACACGACGATTAAGTGAAAAAGCTCACAAATGCTGGAGAAACTCAGCAGGTCAAATATGTAGCAAAAGGCTCAAGTCCGAAATATTGATGATCCATGCATAAAAGCACTGCATGACCTGCTGAGTTTCTCCAGCATCTGAGTGTTTTTTCACAAAACCAATATGTGTGCACACCTCTCTCTCTCACACACACCTTACAGAACTTTCCAATCGCTTTGTTTCTGTTTGTTAACCATTATGGTGCCTGATTTCTTTCCTCTCTCGTTCAGCCTGTTGGTCCATCCTCCTTTGTACATTACACTATCCTTCTATGACTTGCATTTTATTCCTCCAGTTATTTCTTTAAATTTTTGCCATTTTCTTTTTTATCTTATTAATTTTTCCACTTTTCTAGCTGCAGCTTTTCCCCCCACCTTAATTGCTCTGTCTTTGCTCGAGCCTTTTTAACTCTGTCCCATACTCACCATAAATTTATCAAGACAGACTTTTTCTAGCTTCCTCCTCAAATCCAACTTTTTTTTTACTGAGTGGCACAACTCGCTGCCCAATTAAAGTTCATTCTTTTATTTAATCAGCCAGTAGTGGCCAATGCAAGGAGCCGCAGACCAGCCCACAAAATGGCTGACAAATGCAGCAACTGCATGTTGCCTCCCCTGTCAACATGGTGCCCAAATCAGCGGGGGGGGGGGGGGGGGGAGGGGAGGGGTTGGAGACCATGTGGCGACTACTGCTGCCTCAATGAAGCCACTACACCTGACAGATATCCCATGCCCCACATCCAGGACTTTGCCACCAACCTCCAGGCCGGAGCTCCGATGATGTGGGGCCATGACATCAGTGTCTGAGGCCCATATAAATGCGATGGCCAGTGCAATAAACTAGTCTTGCTTCAAGGCCTTGGCATGCGTGTTGTTCTTTTCCATGCCAGTGTAGCATAAATGCTACATTGGTGACCCTGACACGTCCAACTGGCAGTTAGACCCAAAGATGACTGTCCAGGCGGAGCCAGTTACCATCCATTCAGTCTCACTCAGGCTCCCAATGTTTTGGGTGTCACAGCCACACGTGTGGTTTGAACAGGCTGAGGCTCAGTTCCAGCTTCAACACATCACCGCAAAGATAAATGCTACTTCTACATCGTAAACACACTCAATTAAGACACAGCGGCAAGGCTCATAGAGTTCCTTTGGCAGCCTCCGGAGCAAGGCAAATACATGGCCCTCAAAGAGATGTTAACCTGCACTTCCAGGATCTCCTGGCTCAAGTTCACTGTCTGATTGCTGCACATGGATGGAATGGGGGCAGGGCCCCCTCTGCCCTAATGAGGGAGATACTTGCTTTTCACCAATGGCCACAAACTTTACCTGCTCTTCAAGCAGATCTTTCTGGACCTGCTGCCCAAGGATATCTGACTTTTGCTCATGGATGAGGACCTCAGCGACTCTTGGAGGGTTGCAGCCCGGGCGGACATGCTCTGAAGAGCGAAGAAGGGCACCAGCGATGTCGCAGACCACATCAGCAAGCCCCACGAACAGCTGTCTGTGGGACCAAGACTAGCAGAGAGGCAAGTTAATACCCCAGGACAGTTATGCTACTATCATCAGTGATGGGGTGTGGAAGCCTCGTTGATGCAGCCCACCCTGCAGGTTTCTGGGAAACGCCCTAGCCAACCGTCATTGATGGCTGCAGCTGTTGGCCCATGTGATAGCCTCCTCTATGTTTGGGACTCCTTGTCAGGCAAGCATTTCCTGGTCCACACTGGTGCTGAGATAAGCGTCCTAACCCCCACAGGCCTCGACACCCACAACGGGAAGCAGGTCCCAGCACTGAGGGCAACCAACAGCTCCTGAATCTGGATTTTTGATACCTGCACCAACCCCCTTCAGTTCGACAACAAAACAACCACTTTACATGGATCTTCACCCTCGCAGCAGTGGCACAACCGCTCCTGGTGCCCACTGCCTCCTCGTAGACCACAAAGAACGACAATGGTGCTCACCAGAACCTTTCAGACTCTACCAGTGGGGAAAACCAAACTAGCCATCCCCCACCTGGACTCAATAACATTTTCGGACATTAATTCACCCACATCTTGGCAGACTTCCCCTCAATAGTGGTATCACAGTTCTCTGTGGCTTAGCCAAAGAACAGGGTAAGGAACCATATATTGACTAAGGTCCCCTGCTCCACGCCAGGGCTCACTGACTCCCTCCCAAAAATAAGGAGGAGTTCAAAAAAATGGAAGAGCTAGGGATTGTGCGGCACTTCAACAGTCCCTGGGCCTCCCCCGTCAACATGGTGCCCAAATCAGTGGGGGGGGGGGAGGGGTTGGAGACCATGTGGCGACTACTGCTGCCTCAATGAGGCCACTACACCTGACAGATATCCCATGCCCCACATCCAGGACTTTGCCACCAACCTCCACGTGGGATAGGTGTTTTCCAAGGAGAATCTCATCCGGGGATATCACCAAATCCCAGTTCAACCCAAGGATGTCCCCAAGACTGTAATTATAAACCTCTTTGGCTTGTTTGAATTCTTCCACATGCCCTTCGTTCTGCAAAACGCAGCACAGAGTTTCTAGCGGCTGATGGAGACAGAGGGCCGGGACCTCCAATTTGCATTAATCTATTTGGACAATATCCTCATCACCAGCCACAGCCACAAAGAGAACTGCACACTCGGTTGATCAAATTCGGCTTAACGGGGGTCGTGGCAAGATGGCGTAGGGAACAGACGTGCCTTCCAGACCTCTCCTGACTCTGATTTATTGTTTTGTCTTTAAGTGCCCGTTAAAGTTCTTTTAAAAGTTTATAAATAATAAGAGGTGCTGGATTAGTGCCTAATGGTTTATATGCAAAAAAAAAGGTAAAAGAAAACATCAACAGATTGTTAAAAAACTACATTTTCCGAAATTGTCTGAGCCTACTTGTTTGCAAGAAGCCAGGACTCAGCGTAGAATGGATCCAGAAGAAGACGTACAGAATTCGGCATTGAAACTCCGTTTTATACTGGTAAAGCTCTTTAAAGGTCACACTCAGCAGCTTTCAGAACAAAGAGCTGGTCGGGTGCCAGTATTTCACACAACGGCCACTGTGAGTGCTGTTACTGAGACTTTGACAGTTGAATCAGCTGGGGCGCCACCAGCTGGAGAGTTAAAGAGCTGTCATTCGATTGCTAGTGGTGGCGCTGCAAAATGCATCTTCAATTACAACGGTTTTTCCAGACATCGATTCAGTGAAGATGATTAAAGAGATTTGGCTTAAAGATAACCCTGATCTTCAGTCTCCTGGCATTGCTGGGGGACTTTGAGAGGGATTTTTATACGGTCAAACTGCTAGAAAAGATACTAAATTAAGGGAAGAGACAGAAGATCCCATGGTCTCTAAGGAACAGCAAGACCCCATTATGCCTGAATCTACTTCTGTTGAAATGTTTGTTAAGGATCTTGAAGATAAGATATATTCTGTATTGAGTCACTTAGCTAATTTTGTGAACCCGTTTATTTCCAAGATTAATGCGATGGCGGAAGCTATTAATGGAGCTTTTAAGCTTGAAACCATTGAAAGATTTGAAATGTGTGATCAAGGTTTAGTCGATGTACAGGATCAACTGCAAGATGAAAATAGAATAATTGAAACATTGCAGATCCAAAATAAAAATTTAGCAAAAAAGTTTGATTATTTGGAGAATCAATCTAGACGGAACAACGTGAATATTGTTGGTTTGCCAGAAGGCATAGAAGGACCAGATCCAAGAAATTTTTTTACTGAATGGATTCCACGAGTGTTAGGACAGGATAAATTCCCTGAAGGTTTAATACTGGAACATGCTCATAGACTTTTAAGAAGAAAATCTTTTTCAGGACAGAATCCAAGACCTGTTCTGATCCATTGTTTAAACTATTGTGACAGAGAGACAATTTTACGTATGGCTATTAGAAAAGCCCAGCAAAATAGATCTCCTTTGATGGTTCAGAATAATCCTGTTTTCTTCTATCAAGATTTGAGTCAAGAAATTATGTTTCAACGACGTGAATTTAATTCTGTGAAAGAACGGTTGTGGAAAAAAAGACATAAGGCAACATTCAGGTATTCTGCGGTACTGAAGATTTTTCAGGATGGAAATCAGCCAAAGTTCTTTGACAATCCTAAAGAGGTAATGGACTTTGCTCAGTCTCTACCAATCATGCAGTTTCAGGAACGATGTAGTCCTTTAAGGTCTCCAAAGAGAGTAGAGATGTAAGGTGGGATCCAGATTTTTAAAAGAAATGGAAGCAATGGTGACCGAAGTGGTAACGTTGATTTAAAAAATAAATCTTTTATCTTTTTTTTGAGAAGAGTTTAAATAGTTTAAATAATGATGATAGTTTAATGAAATGGGAGTTGGGAGAGGGAACTGGGTGGGCACTAGTTTCCAGAAGTCATCAGCTACCTGTGAGTTATCTCACACCCAATATTTTGGGGAAGTTACCGCTTTGGGCGGTTTAAACAGGAGGAGGTCGTCGTGACCTCTGACCTGTTTTTTTTTCTTTTTAATTTTTGGGTTAAGAAGTGAAGTTTTTTTTATTATTTTTTTAAAAATAAATAATTTTTTTTAAACTTTTTTTGTTTTCTGATTGTAATTGAGAGGGAATTAGGAGGTTTTTTTTCTCTCCTTTTATTCTCTCTTTTTTTGGGGGGGTTTCTCTTTTTTCTCTCTTTTTTAAGAGGATGATGTCACAGAAGATAATAAGTCAAAAATTGAGGATGTTGAATTAGATGAAGAGGAAGATGAGGGGAAAGGTGATAAGAAGAAAAAGAAGAAAATCAAGTACAAATACATTGAGGGAGAAGAGTTTAATAAAATTAAGTTAATTTCGATAGAGAATTTTGAAGATGTTATAAATGAAGAATATGGAGAATTTTATAAGAGTTTGAACTTTTTTTCTTTTTTTTTCTTTTTTATGTAAGGGGAGGGGAAGGGAATAAAAAGTTTATCTGATTGTTTTCCTAAGGGATGTTTTTGTTCTCTCGATGAATTATAAAGGAAACTTGGTATTAATGGAAATTCTGTATTTATGTATTATTAATTATGATTTTTTTTTGTATAACAGATATGTGGTTGATATATGATTTTAATATTTGAACTTAGTTTTAAAGTGGATTTCATTTGTTAAATACATGTATTATGTTTGATTTAAATATATGTTTAAGGGTATTATTTTAGTATTGACATTTTTTTTTGTTGTTAGTAATTTTTTTGTTGTTAAGTTTTATCTTTTTTTTGTAAGTGGGTTTTTTTCTATTTTATTTACAACATTGTTAATTAATTCTTCACTCTTTATTTTGGGGGAGGGTTGGACTAATTTTAAATTAGATGATTAATGTTGTGTTATAATTATTGGGGGGGGGTTAATTTGTGTAGTTTAATGATGTAGTATTCTAATTTTTATTATCTTATTTTTTATTATTTCTTTAAATGTAATTTTTATTTTATTCATGTCATAAAATTTTAAATAAAGTTAAAAAGAAAAAAAATTTGGCTTAACAATTAACACACAAAGTGCCAATTCAGCCTGGACACTCCTGATTTTCTGGGGCACAGGGCAAAACTCCTCCCTGAAAAGGTTGAAGTGGTCCGGCACTTTGCTAATCCATGAACAGTAAAGGGGCTACAGAAATTCACTGGTATGATAAACTTTTACCACAGGTTCAAACCGGCATCAGCCTGCATCATGCACCCCTTCTTCACACTAATTGCGGGCAAGTCAAAGGTCAATGGATCTTTGAGGGCATTCTAAAATGCCAAAAACACGCTGGCCAAAGCCTGGCACACCCCAGACCAGAGGTACCTACCACTCTGACAGTGGACATCTCCAGCACAGTAGGAGATGAACTGGAACAGCTCATTGAAGGCCAGTGGCTACCATAGGCCTATTTCAGCAGACACCTCCACCCCTCAGACCTCAAATACAGCACTTTTGACTGAGAACTATTGACACTGTACCTGGCAGTAAACCATTTCCGTTACTTTTTGGAAAGTTGGCAATTTAAGGTCTTTACCGATCACAAGATACCATAAGGTATCAGACCCGTGGTTGGCCGAGCAGCAGAGACACAAATTTAGCATGACATACAGCACATCTCATGGAAAAGCAACGTATTAGTCGACACTCTGCCACACCCCGCAATTGAGTCGGTGTACGTCCTGTCCCAGAGGGTCAAGTACGTGGCCTTTGCCAAAGTGCAGCAACAGAACTCTGAGATCCCTGGGTATAGGACAGCTGTCTCCGGTCTCAGGATGGAAAATGTCCCCGTCGGCCCAGGTAACCTGACACTGCTGTGCGACATCTCCACCAGCAGCCCCCACCTCATCATTTCAGCCGCATGGAGGAGCCATGTTTTCGAAGCCAAACACAACCTGGTGTATCCTGCAATCCAAGCCACGGTCAAGATGGTGGCCAGCAGGTTTGACTGGCACGGCCTCCATAAGCAGGTCAGCCAGTGGGCCAAGACCTGCATGAACTGCCAGTCCTCAAAAGTGCAGACTCAGTCGAGAGCACCCACACAGACCTTTGAACCAGCGCAACGCAGGTTCAGCTACATGCATATCAATGCAGTGGGGCCACTACCGTTTCCTGTGGAGTGAGATACCTGTTGGCCGTTGACCGCTCTATGAGGTGGTCGGAGGCTGTCCCACTGGCTGATACCACCACAGAAACCTACATCAGGGCATTCATCGATACATGGGTGTCCAGATTTAGGATCACAGAGCACCTAACCTCAAACAGGGGGGGGGGGGCACAATTTACTTCTGGGCTCTGGGTAGCTCTTGAAAACTTCCTGGGGACATGTACCACCCTCAGGCTAATAGGTTGGTGAAGTTTCACAGGAACCTCAAGGCAGCCTTGATGGCCTAGCTCAAGGGTCCCAAATGGGTGGACGAAATGGCTTGGATCCTGCTGGGGATTTGCACCAGGAAGACTTCAACACCTCGGCAATGGAGATGGTCTATGGCACACCCTTAATCATTCTGGGGGAGCTCCTGGCCCCCGATAAATGCCTGGAAGATCCCGGGGTGACCCTTGAGAACGCGGTGAAAACTAGGGTTCCTGGACCCACAACAACCCCCACCACATGGTCAACCCTAACATAACATCCACAGGGACTTAAAGACTTGTCATTGTGAAGATGTGCACACCTGCTGACCGTACAATGTTCCTATGAGGGGCCCTACAGGGTTATCAGGGACAATGGCGCCACTTTTGTCCTCAACAACGGCGGTAAGGAGGAAACCTTTACCTCGACCACCTGAAACTGGAATATCTGGACTGTGACATCCCTGGACTGCGAACTGTGATGCAAATGCTGGCCAATCCTAGGCTGGTGCTCTGATGATGCAGAGCCCTGATGTCAGTATCTGGGGCCCATATAAACACAACGGCCAGTACAATAAACCAGTTTTGACTTCAAGGCTTTGGTGTGCGCGTCGTTCTTTTCCATGCCCGTGTAGAGTGAACGCTACAAGCCCTTATTTCCTCATCTTCTTCCTATTTTTGTGTGTCTGCTTTTTAATATCTCTTACACACATTTCTTCTGACTGGCAATGTTTCAATACCCAGTCTATTTTTTAATGCTGTCTACAACTGTCAAACCTCTTTACCACATCTATTTCTCACTTTCATCCATAGTCTGCCCCATTTCCCTAGCCTGCTTTCCGAATTTATTAAGTCACATTACCTTTTTACCCAGGCTAACAGATCTATGTGATAACAAGTTAAAAATTCATTTTTATTTTTTAATTACCTTGTCTCACGCTCTGGTTCTTTTGTGGATCTTGGCAGGGAACCAGATCAACCTTGAATGGAAGGATCCAGTATTCCCAGGAATTGGCTATGGAGACCGGGCTCAAGGGTCCCAGAGGTGCACTTCAATTTCTTCCTGTTCCTTATGGCCTCTTACTTCATTCATGGCAATCGTCCCAGCAAGATCCTGCCAATTATGCCAATGTTAAAGACTGCTTGCGCTGCACTATGCAATATCAATGATATTCCTTTTGAGTTGATTCCCTTCTCAAAGTTTGTACAGAAATGGGTCAATTTATATAGTAAATTAAATGAATGTCTACATATAACTAATTGGAAATGGCTTTCACATTTGTTAATGGATTTAGAATTTCTTTGTCATTTCATGATGTCTCCCAAATCCTCTAATTACTTCTTAGCTTCAATTACTCATTCAACACTGTCACAGCTAATGTCTCCTACAGATATAGATCATTGCTCTTTCTTGATATGAGAACCATTACAACTGATTTGCTTTGACAGCCCTTCTGGGGAGATATAAAGCATAATTTTTTTCAGAAAGTTCATTTTTAAAAAGTTCATCTCTAGTTACATCCCATAATCCTTAGCAATAAGAGTTGGCCACATATCTTCTAGAATTCTTTACAAAGTCACAAAATAATGCTTAATTAACCACAAATTTTTAACATTGTCTGCATTTGGTCCCGATCCTTCTCAACCCTTACTGTTCAGAAATCTGCCCAAATGTCTTTTGAATGTTGTTATTTTGCCTCTGAATGAAAATGTTGCCTCCCGGGTCCCTCTTAACTCTCTCACCTTAAATCAATATTTTCTTGTTCTACAGCCATCTATCCTGGGAAAAAGACATCTTTGGATAAAGCATTCACTTTATCCTAGCCCTTCATGATTTTATAAAATTCTATAAAATTACTTCTCAGCCACCTTCGTTCAAAAGAATAAAGACACAGCCTATCCAACCTCTCCCTGTAAATCTCGAACCCTCCAGTTCAAATAATATCCTGGTGAATCTCTGCACATCTTCTAAAATTTTGATGTTCTTTCAATAACTTGGCAACCAGAATTGCACACAGTACTTGAAGTGTGATTGTATTGTCTTGTGCATCAAGCCCCGATGGCATACAGGCAGGGAACTGAATATCTGTGCCAATATCTGTGTTCTTGGACATTTTCAACCTCTCATTGCTACAGTTCCCACTTGCTTCAAAAGGACATCAACAATCCTGGTGCCCAAGAAGAGGAGAGTGAGCTGCCTCAATGACTATCACTCAGTAGCACTAACATTTACTGTGATTAAATGCTTTGAGAGGTTGGTCATGGCCAGAATTAACACATATCAAAGCAAAGGTATGGACGTACTGAAATTTGCCTATCATCACAATCACTCCACAGCAGATGCAATATTGTTAGCTTGTCATTCAGCTCTGGATCACCTCAAAAGCAGCAACCCATACCTATGGCTGCTCTTTACTTAGACTACAGCTCAGCCCTCAAAACCATTACAGAGCTCCAAACCCTGAGCCTCTGCACCCTCCACTGCAACTGGATTCTTGATTTCCACATTGGACAACCACAGTCAGTACAAATAGGGAACGTCTCCTCATTACTATCAACACAGGCACATGCCAAGGATACGTGCTTAGCCCACTGCCCTACTCACTATACACCCATGACTGTGTGGCCAGGCACAATTCTAATGCTATCTACAAATTTGTACATGTTGTGTACAGAAGGGAGGTGGATCTGTTCCTTGTGTGGTGTCATGCCAACCAACTTGTGCTCAGTGTTACCAAAATCAAGGAGATGATTGTGGACTTCAGAAGGAATTCAGGAGAACATGATCAATAGCGTGAACTCTGGCGTCTATGATGTCACAGGCCGAGTTCACAACACTCTGGAATTTTTTCTTTCCTGACCATTGGCACCTACATACCAGATAGTGATGCAACCAGCCAGAATGCTCTCCACACAGCACCAAGAGTGTTTTCTCAAAAACCTCAAAGTATATTTGCTGGTGAATCTTCTTCACGATTGCATCAATATGGAGGCTCCAGGACAGATCTTTGGAGATGTTGAAACTCAGGAATTTGAAGTTCTTGACTCTCTGCATGTCTGATCGCTCGATAAGTTAGTGCCAGTATAGAAGATGCCATGCAAATTGATTTAAAGGGGACAGCCGCCTGCAAGGCACAGCAGCAGTCAAGCTGTTATGAATTGGCAGGAACTTTATTTTTTTCTTTGTTGAAGCAGACTTCTAGTGTTAATCTTGAAAGTAATGACCTGCAAAAGGATTTGATATTATCTTAAAAGACATTAATAGAGAAAGGACACAGATCCTGATCTTGTTGAATTCAGAGATAAAGCTCTCTCTGCTGAAGAAATTAAGAAAGTTCCAGTTAGATATTATTTTAATGAAGGAGTGTTAATGAGAAAACGGAGATCCATTGATATCCTTGTCAATGAAGAATAGGCAGTTGTTCATCAGGTTGTAGTTCCTAAAGCCTATAGGGATAAAGTTTCAACCTTAGCCTTAGGTGGGCATCTTGGGGTAAAGAAAACTATTTTTTAAAATATCAAACAATTTTATTGGCCTAGTCTGAGAAAAGATGCTGTGACGTTTTGTAGAACCTGACACACTTTTTAGATTGCAGGGAAACCTAACCAAGATCCCAAAGTGGCACCTTTAAAACCTATTCCTGTTTTTGAAGAACCTTTATTAAAGCTATTGTGGATTGTGTTGATCCATTGCCAAAAATAAAAACTGGGAATGAATATTTGTTAACTATCAGGTGTATAGATTTCCAATTGTGTCAAGTGTTCTTGTGAAATTTTTCACTTTAGTTAGTTTGCCTATAGGAATACAATCAGATCAGAGGAATAATTTTATATCTGATTGTTTCAGAAGTTAATTTATAAATTGAGAGCTAAACAGATCACATCATCTGAATATCATCCAGAATCTCAAGGGGCTTTGGAGAGATTGTATTTGGTCCCAAAAACCATGATGATAACCTATTGTCTTGAGAATGAGAAGGACTGGGATGGAGTTAATTTACTATTGTTTGCAGTAAGAGAATCTGTACAAGAATCATTATGCTTTAGTCCTTTTGAGTTGGTGTCTGGACATGAAGTTAGAATACCTTAAATGCTGTCGAAAGAACAATGGGTTAATAAGGATGTGCAGTTGAATTTGTTCGATTATATTTCAAAGTTTCAAGATCATTTGAAAAAAGTGTGTAAAATAGTTGAGGAGAATTTGAAAGTGACTCAAAATAAAATGAAAGTCTGGTATGTCAGAATAGTGAGACAGATTTTGAAACGGGATAAAATGTTAATTGACTGTTATTTCTCTTCCCAATAAATTCCAATCCTCTTAGTGAAAAATTTACAGGACTGTATGAGATAGAATCCAAGGTAAATGAAGTTGATTATATAGTTAACCCACCTGATAGGAGATAGAAAGCACAGAGTTGCATGTCAACATGTTAAACCTTATTTTGAAAATTTGGATTTTATCAACAAAACTGAAGGGTTTCAGAATCATGAAACAGTACAAGCTAGTTCTTGTGATGGACACTGTCATCTGTCTAATTCAAGTATTTTGAAAAATTTAGATGAGGTTGGCTCATTTGAAGCCCCAGGAAAAGGAACACATGAAACAGTTAATTTTAAAATTTAAGAGCCTCAGAGAACTTCAATCGCTTGTTAAGATGTTGGAGATGCAAAACCTATCATCAGCATCTATATAGAATGAATATTGAAAAGTGTAAACTGGTAGATCAAGAAACTGAATACATCTTAAAGAATGACATTATTAGATGCTTTACTTCAGACTGGAGTGTCCTGGAACCTAAATTAGATGAGACGGTTAGATTTTGCACTGATTATAGAAAAGTTAATGCAGTGACAAAGACAGATGCTCATTTTATCCCTCGGGTGGATGGTTATTTGTATCCTCTCTTGTAAAAACAGAACTAAAGTAAGAATTTAATTGGTCTGCCATTTCCTTATTCCCCATTATATATTCCCCTGATTCCGACTGCAAGGGACCTACTCTGGATTTTACTAATCTTTTCCTCTTGACATATTTATAGGTATTGTATCCTTGGGAAGATGTTCATTTTAATACAGTTTATCCTTTCTATCAGTGTTAGTGGTAAGTTTTCCCAGTG
This sequence comes from Narcine bancroftii, assembly GCF_036971445.1. Taxonomy (NCBI): domain Eukaryota; kingdom Metazoa; phylum Chordata; class Chondrichthyes; order Torpediniformes; family Narcinidae; genus Narcine; species Narcine bancroftii. Next base: position 57,838,863 of record NC_091479.1, on the reverse strand, counting down.
TTCTAAGTCGTCTTGTAATTTTTTCATTAATGTCTGATAATTTAGTTTGTATAGATGGCCGAGATTATTATTTAGTTGTATACCTATGTATCGAATTGCTTGTGTTGGCCATCTGAATGGTGATTCTTTCTTAAACTTTGTGAAATCCGCATTATTCATTGGCATTGCTTCACTTTTATTTGCGTTGATCTTGTACCCCGATATTGCTCCATATTCCTTCAATTTCTCATGTAATTCTTTTATTGATATTTCTGGTTTTGTTAAGTATATTATAATGTCATCTGCAAATAGACTGATTTTATATTCCTTCTCTTTTATTTTTATCCCTCTTATTTTATTTTCTGTTCTTATCAGTTCTGCCAGTGGTTCTATAGGTAACACAGACAGTGAGGGAGATAGTGAACATCCCTGCCTTGTTGATCTGCTTAATTTAAATTGGTTTGATATATATTCATTTACGGTCACTTTCACCAATGGTCCCTTATATAATGCTTTAATCCAATTAATATATTTCTCTGGTAGGTTGAATTTTTGTAGTACTTTGAATAAATAATTCCATTCTATTCTGTCGAAGGCTTTCTCTGCGTCTAAAGCAACCACCACTGTTAAGAGTTTTGTTTCCTTGTACTGCATGGATTAAGTTAATGAATTTACGGATATTGTCCATTGTCCGTCTTTTTTTAAATAAATCCAATTTGATCTAGTTTTACTATTTTTGCTACATAGTCTGTTTGACTTCCTGTTTTGTGGAAACTGCCAAAATGTTTGGCCTGGAAGTCAGCCTGAAGAAAACTGAGGTCCTCCATCAGCCAGCTCCCCACCATGACTACCAGCTCCCCCACATCTCCATCGGGCACACAAAACTTAAAACGGTCAACCAGTTTACCTATCTCGGCTGCACCATTTCATCGGATGCAAGGATCGACAACGAGATAGACAACAGACTCGCCAAGGCAAATAGCGCCTTTGGAAGACTGCACAAAAGAGTCTGGAAAAACAACCAACTGAAAAACCTCACAAAGATTAGTGTATACAGAGCCGTTGTCATACCCACACTCCTGTTCGGCTCCAAATCATGGGTCCTCTACCGGCATCACCTACGGCTCCTAGAATGCTTCCACCAGCGTTGTCTCCGCTTCATCCTCAACATTCATTGGAGCGACTTCATCCCTAACATCGAAGTACTCGAGATGGCAGAGGCCGACAGCATCGAATCCATGCTGCTGAAGATCCAACTGCGCTGGGCAGGTCACGTCTCCAGAATGGAGGCCCATCGCTTTCCCAAGATCGTGTTCTATGGCGAGCTCTCCACTGGCCACCGTGACAGAGGTGCACCAAAGAAGAGGTACAAGGAATGCCTAAAGAAATCTCTTGGTGCCTGCCACATTGATCACTGCCAGTGGGCTGATATCGCCTCAAACCGTGCATCTTGGCACCTCACAGTTCGGCGGGCAACAACCTCCTTTGAAGAAGACCGCAGAGCCCACCTCACTGAGGTGGAAAAACCCAACACCCAGCCCCAACCAACCAATTTTCCCTTGCAACCGCTGCAACCGTGTCTGCCTGTCCCGCATCGGACTTGTCAGCCACAAACGAGGCTGCAGCTGACGTGGACATTTACCCCTCCATAAATCTTCATCCGTGAAGCCAAGCCAAAGAAAGAGCTATTATCTTATAATCTGTGTTAAGTAGAGATATTGGTCTATATGATGCTGGTGTTAGTGGATCTTTCCCCGTCTTTGGTATTACTGTAATTATTCCTGTTTTGCATGAATCTGGTATGTTTTGTTTTTTTTCAATCTGGTTCATTACTTCCATGAGAGGAGGAATTAATAAGTCTTTAAATGTTTTATAGAATTCTATTGGGAGTCCATCCTCACCCGGTGTTTTATTGTTTCGTATTTTTTTTTAATATCTCCTGTATTTCTTCTATTTCAAATGCAAGGTATTCAGAATTTTGGAATTTACTCAATGTATATGCACCTAATGAAGAAGATCAAAAATTTATGCAAGGTATCTATTTGAAGATCGCAGAGACGCAAGGGAATATACTAATAGGAGGGGATTTTAACCTTAATTTGGACTCAAACATGGATAAAACTGGAAAAAAGAGTCCAAATTAAGGTTAAAATCCCCTCCTATTAGTATATTCCCTTGCGCCTCTGCGATCTTCAAATAGATACCTTGCATAAATTTTTGATCTTCTTCATTAGGTGCATATACATTGAGTAAATTCCAAAATTCTGAATATATCTGACATTTTAACATTACATACCTTCTTGCTGGATCTATTATTTCCTCTTCTATTTTGATTGGTACATTTTTATTGATTAATATAGCTACTCCTCTGGCTTTTGAATTATATGATGCTGCTGTTACATGCCCTATCCAATCTCTCTTTAATTTCTTGTGTTCCACTTCAGTTAGATGTGTTTCTTGCACAAATGCTATATCAATTTTTTCTTTCTTCAGTAAATTTAACAGCTTCTTCCTTTTGATTTGGTTATGTATTCCATTAATATTTAAAATCATATAGTTCAACATAGCCATTTCATACTTTGTTTATCTTTCCTTTTCGTTTCCTCATCACCACCTTCCCTTCTTATTCATTTCTGCTTTCTTTTTTTGAACACATTCTAAGATAACATTTCTAAAACATAAATTATTTCCACTATTCCCATATCTAAAATTCCTTTAACCCCAATAGTCCCTTCCCTCTCTGAGTTGCCCTTTGTCCCTTGTTGGGCAACCACATCTCCCTTCTCCATTTGGATTGCAAACCCACTTGCAAGCGTCAACTGATTTCGCAGTGACTGTTATTCTTCCCCACCCAGCCCAACAGAAAAGATTTTAATCTTCACATATAACAAAGCTCACTCACTTAATTCCCTCCTTACTTCCTTTCTTCCCTTTATTTCCCTTCTTAGTTCTTACTTATACTTTATTCTTCTTTATATATAGTTTGTTGTCATTTTTGTTCTTGTTACATATCTTCATCTCTGTGTGTTTTTGTAGGTGTTCTGCAAATTTTCATGCTTTTTCTGGATCCGAGAACAGTTTGCTTTGCTGCCCCGGGATAACTATTTTAAGCACCGCTGGATATTTTAACACAAATGTATAACATTTTTACCATAGGGTCATTTTTACTGCGTTAAACTCCTTCCTCTTCTTCAGGAGTTCAAAACTTATGTCTGGGTAGAAAAAAAATTTTTGACCTTTGTATTCCAGTGGTATTTTTTTTGTCTTCTCTTATTTTTTTCATTGCCTTCTCCAATATATTTTCTCTTGTCATATATTTTAGGAATTTTACTAGAATGGATCTTGGTTTTAGTTGTGGTTGTGGTTTAGGGGCTAATGTTCTGTGTGCACTTTCTATTTCCATTCCTTCCCATAATTCTGGCACTCCTAGGACCCTGGGGATCCATTCTTTTATAAATTCTTTCATATTTTTGCCTTCTTCATCTTCCTTAAGGCCCACTATCTTTATATTGTTTCTCCTATTATAGTTTTCCATTATATCTATCTTCTGAGCTAACAGCTCCTGTGTTTCTTTAACTTTTTTTGATCAGATTCTTCCAATTTCTTTTTTAAGTCATCTACCTCCATTTCTATGGCTGTTTCTCATTCTTCCACCTTGTCTACCCTTTTTCCTATTTCTGTCATGACCATGTCTAATCTATTCACTTTTTCTTCTGTACCTTTTATTCTTCTTTTTATTTCACTGAATTCTTGTGTCAGCCATTCTTTTAATGTTTCCATATATTCTTTAAAATGTTTTTCATCCATGTATTGACCCTTCCCTTCATCTTCCATTTCTCTGTGTAGAGTTTGATGTTCTCGCTCCTCTTCTTCTGAGTCCAACTCCAGGATCCGTGTCCTTTATCTCTGTCTCTTCTGATTTTCTTGTTGAGTTGTTTATTTTATTTTGTTGGGTATTTTTGTTTTTATTATTTTTATTAAAGGTGTCTTGGTGTTGGTCTTCTTCCTCTGGGTTGGTTATCTGTTGTTTCTCTGATTTCCTTTTTTTATTCTCTTCCTTCTTGTTCCCATTATTTTCTAGTTTTCCTGTTGGCAGTCTTGCTGTCGTGTTATTCTTGTCTGTTTAAGCTGTGGTGATTTACTCCTCAGATGGTCCCCCCTCCCGTCAGTGTTGTTTTTGTCTTGTGCATCCTCGCGCATGCGCGGTTGTGCACTTTTGTTTGGCTCCGTGAGCCTTCTTTGTAGTCCTGTGTTCGGGGTTTCCACTGACCTCAGGGAGCGGGCTTGTCTCTCCATGACAGGCCTCCTCCTTCACCTTTCTCTTCTGACGTCTTTCCTTCTTCTTTTCTTCCCGTTGTTTTTGGTTTTTCTTTCTTTGCTGTCATTTTCTCCACACTTTTGTTTTTAATTTGTTATGGTTTCTGTGTTTGTGGCTTTGCTTTTCCTTTACTTTTTTTAAACTTTTTTGGAGAGGGCTGGTATTTTCTTACCGGTCACTACTCCATCATGTGACTTCCTATCAGTTTTAAAGAAACTTGATGTCTCCATAATTGCTTTTGAACAGCAGTAAAGTTTTGAGTTAAATAACAATTATGTATTTAATAATTATTAATAAAAATTAGTTTTTGAAAATACCATTGTCTGTGGTTATTACCAGTGCTGCTGATTCAATTCGTAACAAATGTAAACTAATTTTTAATGATTTTAAAAGTAGTTTACATTCTTATCAGACTCTGGGACACAAGAGGGAAAGTGGTCCAACAAGTTTTTTTTCCAACAGCTATCAGGTTCTTGAACCTCCATTTGTCACAGAAACTTGATACTCCTCCAGCAATACAAAGAGATGATGCAGTGGGGCGTGACAATATGAAGGACATAGACAGAAGTGCTTTGGGTGAGCTCTCCGTGAAGAGTGTGAAAAAGATGGTAAAGACTACAAAATTAAAATTTATTTTATCAGGAATGAAGAAGCCAAGAGAACAAAGGTTGAAGAAACTTCTATACAACTAGGAACAAGGGGTGAAAGTCCGAAAGGGAGAGGAGCAAAAATGGTGATAGGAACAGGTAAACTGGGAGCCAGGCCATCTGGAAAAAAATGGAGAATTTAAGTAACTGATTCATGAATGTTAAAACGGTGATGAGAGATACGATGGAGAAAATGACCAAAATAAAAGACTTGATGGAGAGAACAGAGATTGAACTGATAAAAACCCAAGAACACCTTGAGGCTTTGGAAAAGCCAAAGAATGGGAGTCGGATAAACATCGGACAAAATTGACCACATGGAGAACTTTAGTCAATGAAATAATGTCCGATTTATTGGACTAAAAGAAGGAATTGAGGGAACTCTTAAAAAATAGATCCTGCAAATTCGGTGAAAAACTGGACCTAAAAGAGACCAAGGCCAGTTCTGATGAGACTTTTAAGCTACCAATAATGGGAAAAAATCTTGGGAGCAGCATATGATTATTCTAAGCAAAATAATGGCCTGCTCAAGGTTGATCATAAAAAGGTAACATTTTTTTTGAGATTTTAGCCCGACTTTGATTAAACAATTTGAAGAAGTGAAAAGACAGCTGCATGTTAAAAAAATTGAAATACTGAATGATATATCCTGTGACTTTGAGAGTCGAAGTAGTGGAACAGAACAGCAATGTTTTAAGAACAAAAGCAAGGTGGAAGACTTTCTATGAAGTTTAGAAAGAAAAACAGAATAACGTTGCTGAAGGAGAAGATTGTGAAATATTTACAGTAGAACTAGGTAAAAATAGTAAAAGTTTTTATTTTTACGAAATCATCTTGTATTTGTTGTTTAAGAGCAAAGTGTACAGAAATATTCATGGAGAGCTCAATAAAGGGGTAATTAATCTGGGAAAAGACATAGCAGGGCAGAGACTCCGGTCTAAGGGGGAGAATGGCACCTGGAAAGGAGCGGTAACAAAAGATGGTGCTGATGGGAGGGGCTCTTCCTTCTCGAGTGTCTGTGGGCTTTATTCGCTGGCTTTCAAGACTTTCCGTATTCGTCACCATCAGGGAAGGGACACTGTGTGTTTTACTTAAAGGGGAAAGATGACTAGTATTTAAGGAGTCAAAAGGATTTTAATGCTAAAAAGTATTAAAAAAAATTATGGATAGAACATTAAATTTATTCATTTTAATGTTAATGGAATTAATGGGAGGGGAAAAGAAAATGCTTCTTGGGATACCTAAAAAATTTAAAGGCAGATAATAGATTTTAAAAAAAACGCATCTTACCAAACTGGAATACACAAAATTAAAAAGAGCTTTGGTAGGTCAAGTAATATCATCCTCATTTGGATCTAAAGCAAGTGGCATAATGATTTTAATTAATAAAGATATACCAATAATAATTGAAGAGACCTTAAATGATCCAGCTGGAAGATTTGTAATGGTACACTGCTAAATATATGCAGTCATGGGCATTTATGAATATCTATACCCCAAAATACGATGATGAAATCTTTATAAAGGATATTTTCTTTAAAAACCATAGGAGGAAAACAGAACATATTGATTGGAGGAGATTTCAAGATTACATGACTCACGCACAAGAATTGATTTATTCTCATTGTCTGCATAGTTACAAAGTAGAGTGATAAAAACAGAGTATTTGGCAAGACTTTTATCAGACCAGTCCTCGTTAACTATTACGGTAATGTAAAAACAAGAAAGTGTAGCATGCGAGCTAACTTAATGAACAAATGAGACCAACATGTCAGAACTCGTGAAGTTTATTGAGTCTAGCGCACTTCCATTTTAAGGCTATGAAAGCTTCCGCCCCCCACGTGCCAAAAACCACGTCATGGTGAGGCGAATGTGCTTCCTGCATGCATGCGTGCTCTGAGCCTCAGTCAGAAAAGATGAACTGTATATTGCCAAGTTTGATGAGGCTGTCCCACTGACACATGCGTAACATATGGAGTCAGTTCGACCGACCACTATGTGCACCGCCACACAATACCCCACTCACTCCCCCCGCCCCCATCCCAGATCCAGCACTTGAGTCGATGTTGTTCAAAGTTTGTATAGTCCTCATGTTTTTTGGGGGGGTCTACCTCTGCGCTTGGCCAGATGGAGTGAAACCAGCTGGCTTAAGTCCAGGTGGGCTGGTTTCAAAGAGTCAATGGTGAAAAGTTCTTCCTCACCCCCAATGTCCAAAGTGAAAGTGGAGCTGTTGTTGCAGATTACCTTGCAAGGGCCTTCATAAGGTCGTCGGAGGGTGAGTTGTGAGTACCCCTGTGGACAAACACAAACTCAGAGTGTTTTAAGTCTTTTGGTATGGAGGAGGGGTTTTGCCCATGGTAGGCTGGTGGTTTTGGTCTGAGATTGCCAATTCTTTTGCAGAGTGTGATGTCTTCAGGCTTGTGGTTGTGTGTGGTCAGCAGGAACTCACCAGAACAGTTAGGGGTGCACCATACACCATTTCACCTGATGATGCCTGAAGGTCTTCCTTCGGGGCCATGCGGATCCCGAGGAGGACCCAGGGTAGCTTGTCCACTTAGTTGGGGCTCGCCAACCTGTCCACAAGGGCTGATTTGAGATGCCAGTGAAAGCATTCAACCAGACTGCTGGATTGGGGATGGTAGGCTGTGGTGTAGTGTAGCTGGGTACCAAGTAGGCTGGCTAATTCTGACCAAAGGGCTGAAGTGAACTGGGCACATTGGTCTGCGATTAAATGTGCTGGGATGACAAAACAGGATACCCTCATGGACAGCAGAGCCCTGGCAAAGTAGTCATCCATGGTTTTAGTGATGGGGACAGTCTCCAGCTATCTGGTAAACCAGTTGATGATGGTGGGAAGGTAACGATAGCCCTGGGAGACTGGTAAGGGACCCACGATGTCGACATGTATATGGGCGAACCTGTGGGTCAACATCTCGAACTGCTGGATGGGTACCTCAGTGTGCCTGTGGACCTTGGCCATCTAGCTGTGGAGGAACGTCTGTGCCCATTTACTGACTGTTTTTGCATGCCATGTCATACGAAACAAGAGAAAACCATGTGAACTGTGGTCTTGATGGAGGGGTGGGAAAGTCCATGAATTGAGTCAAATGCCCTCCTCCACGGAGTAGGGATTATGGGTAGGGGTGGCCCGTGGGCATGTCTTAGAGTAGTTATGGGTCCTGCAGTGGCAAGCTGGTGATGGCGGTGCAGAAAGCACGAGTCTTGGCATCCAGCTGTTGGGTCTGTGCAAGCTCCGAATAATCAAGGTCTGGTGACAACGTTTGAAGCGTGGGCCTGGAAAGGGTGTCCGCTACTACGTTGTCTCTCCCTGAGAGGTCCAGATGTTCATTGTGAACTCGAATATGTAGATGAGGTGGCACTACTGACAGGCTGACCAGGGTTTGGAAACTGAAAAACGTGAAAGTTAAAGGCCTATTGTCTGTGAAGACTATGAATGGCCTCCCCAACAGGAAGTATCAGAAATGCTGCACTGCAAAGTAAAGTGCTAGCAGCTCCCTGTTGTATTTCAGCTCTGGCGGTCGTAACTGTCAGCTGAAAAACACCAGAGGTCTCAAGTACTCCCCCAATCGGGTGCCTGAAGCATCAACAGTTAGGGTGGTAAGGACATCTGTCCTTCGATGTACAAGCAACATGGTATTGATGAAGGCATCTTTGGTTTGTTGGAAAGGTGTTGCATCATCATCATCCCATGCTTGGTCCTTCTTTGTTTTGGCTATTATGGTGACGAGTGGGCGCATGATGTTGGTGGCTGCTGGAATGAAACTGTTCTAAAAATTGACCAAACACATGAATTCCTACAAGTCTTTTACCATGTTAGTCCTGGCAAATTGCCTCTTCTTTAGTTGGTGCTGTTCCATCCCTGATGAACCTATGACTCTGGAAGTCGATGACTTCTAAACCGAACTGGCACTGGCTAGGTTGATGGTGAGGCCAAATTTACTGAGGTGGGAGAACAGCTAGCACAGTTGGGCAACGTGTTCCTGCTGATCTTTGTTGGCAATGAGATTGCCATCCAGATAGGTGAACAGCAAATCCAAATCCCTACCAACTGCATCCATGAGGCACTGGAACATTTGTCTAACATTCTTGAAGCCGAAGGGCATGCGCAGGAACTCAAAGAGGCCAAAGGGAATAATTATAGCTGTCATTTTGACATCGTCAACCACACACACCAGGTTGACTTTGGAGGAGATTCGAGCTCTGTGTAGCTTTGTGGTGAAATCCTGGATGTGGGGGACGAGATAGCAACCTGGAGAGGGTGATTTGTTGAGGCACCTGTAGACCCCACATGGCTGTCAGAGGCCTTTGAGACCATGTATAATGGTGAGGTCCAGAAGCTGTCAGATCTGTGGATAATGCCCAGTTCTTCCATGCACTTGAACTCTTCTTTCACCAGGTGCAGCTTATCTGGAGGTAGCCGTCGGGCACGTGCATTTAGGGGTAGCCCCTGGATGGTGATATGGTGTATGCCATGCTTCGGCATAGGGGATGTGAATTGAGTCTGAGGATTGATGGGAACTTGGCCAAAAAGCAGCTGTATTGGTCAGTGGAGGACATGACCGAGGATAGTTGAAGGCGTGGTATTCCAACCTCTCTGAGAGGGAAAGTTTCAGCATGCACCAACGTTTGGCCTTCAGGTCGACTAGCGGGCTGTCTGCCCTCAGGAAGTCTGCACCTGGGAGTGGTTTTTCCACTGATGTGAGTGTGAAATCCCAATTGAAAATCTCATCTCCTGACTGCACCGCCACCCATTGTTTCCCAAAAGTCTTTTTCAAGCTTAAAGGGTGGGGCCATGGGGTCTTTTACAGGTCTTGAGCACCATTGTCAGGATTACTCTGATTTCTGGGGCTGCGTCAATGAGAAACCTGCGGCCCGAGACTTGGTCACTAATGTGGATGCGATCAGCGGCGGCTGACTATGGCGTTTACTGAAAACACGCAAGGCTGCTGGCATTTACGAGTGTGTACACCCCACCTTTGGTAGTAGAAGTACCATTTGCTGTCTGCTCCCTCAGTCAGTTCGCAGGGGTGTTGTTGGTCTCGGGGCGAGTGGGGTTTGGTTTGCGGCTCTGCTTGCGATCAGGTCAGCTGACTGATGGTGGACTCATTTTCTCGTTTGGTCCACCAAAGAATGTCTGCTTTGACAGCAACCTTTCTGGGGTCGCTGAAGTCCATGTCCACCAGCAGCAGCTGAATGTTGTCAAGCAGCTGTTCTAAAAATGCCTGCTTGAACATGAGGCAGAGTTTGTGACCCTCTGCCAGCATGAGCATTTCATCCATGAGGGCGGATGGCATTCTGTCCCCCAGGCCATCCATGAGCCTGACTGCCCTCTCACGTCTGGAAAGCCCATACATGCTAATGAGTAATGATTTCAGCACATTGTATTTACCTTCTTCCTGTGCGTTCTGTATTGGATCTGTTATGAACCCAAAACCCAGCAGCAATAGAAATTTCTCCAAGACAAATGATTACTTGAACAAAAGTTGCTTTTAATTATCTTTAAACAATGAAAACAGGATTAAATTCTAACTTATTACTATTAACAACTAACCTAACTCCCTTCTAATTCTAAGTACACATGTATGTAATGCATACACAAGTTCAAAAAAAGTTCTTTAACTCATAGTCCAATCTCACTTCTCACTCCTCCAGGTTCACCGGTTGCAGGCAATTCTTATACTGTGCACAGAATTTAACATTTACGAATTTCACCAGGCTTTGGTGCTAGAAAGGTAAGGCTGGACTAAGCACTCACAACCTGGCTTCAAAATGTTTTTTTTTCGCACAAGCTTTCCAGCTTGTCATGTTCCAGTCCCAGCTGCTGCTGCTGGACTGTAGAACTGAATTGTCTCTCTCTCTGAGAAAAATACATGACCCTCTTAGAGCAACCAACTGCACTCAGACAGACTGCAGCTCTGGACCCAATCCTGAGTTATTTCACATTGCTTTCCTAAACAATAATCCATTACTCTGTGGCGGCTCACCACAAGGCAGGCGAACCGGCCCGCTAGTAAGCCAAGTGGCGGGGCAGCTGGCAAAATGGCGTCATCGGGGGGGATTTTACTTTCTTCCAGCACGGGGCTCAGAAACCCGTGCTGGGGGACCATGTGACACCCGGGTGACACCAGCACCCTCCAGCGCTGTTCTCAGCCAGGTCTGGGCTGGGAGTATAAGTGCAGCCCAACAGCCTGCAATAACCTAGTCTGCTCACTGAGCTCAACCCGTATGGTTGTGTGTTTTATTGCAGAAGCAGTGTAGCCGCCGCTACAACCCCACAGCTACTTGTGAAGTCCTTATAAGCATTCTTCAAAGTTTCTTCAAAGGCACCCAGAGCCTGAACAGTTTGGCTTGAGCAGAGCTCCAACATTTTAAATGAAATCTGTTTTGAAGTGTTTGTATCTGTATATGATCTAAACTAAAAAACCTGCCACAATTTATCTCCTTTAAAACATATCCTATGTGCATTATAAAATATAACATAATCTGTCAAAGGTCATCTACTCTGGCAACAATTAGTATTTGGTAGAGTTTGAAGTGATCTGATTTATCTGGAACTATGCCTCCGCTTGTCCAAACCACATGCAGGAGCAGAGTCCAAAAGTGTTTGGACTCATCAGGGTTTCCAGTGTAGCATGCAAGCTAATTGAGCAAAGAAACAAGACCAAAGAAACAATCGGTGGGCTTGTCAGAACTTGTGAGGTTTATTGAATCTAGCACGCTGCCCACATGCCAGAAACTGCATCATAGTGGTGCAAATGCACATGCGAGTCCCGAGCCTCTATGAGAAAAGACAAACTGTACAGCACCATCTTTCATTCGGCTACTCCACAGACACACCCATACACACGGTGCTGGTTTGCTCAACTATCAACTATGTGCACCGCCACAAAAGTGTGTATAAATGTCCTCTTAAGGTTACGTTACTAAAGAGGAAGGATTTTTGTGAATTTATTAAGAGACGGATCAAACTGAAAACAATCTTCACTCCCAATAGTTTTCACACTCAAAACTTATCTAAGGGACAAATTATTTCTTATGCTAAAAATCTTAAGAGAGAACATATAAGGGACTTGAAAGGTCTTGAGGAAATAAAATTGGAAAAAAGAATATAAATATTAAGAACACAAGAAAAATATAGACTATTAGAAAAATAATAGGTTTGTGGCTATCTGCTACAAGCTATGGCTCTGCGGAGCCTATCCGGTGCTATAGCTGTATGCAGGTTAGTTCAGAAAGAACACACTGTTCCCAGAAAGAACAACACGAACCCCAATTGAATGTAGTTAACACTGAGCTTTATTGGGCTCACAGCCTTGCTTCTATTCTCAAGATGAGGGGCGTGGTCAAAACCCCTTCAGCGCTGATTGGTGCATTTGCGATCTGCTTTCCTTGAAAGACCATACAAGCTCTTTTGGTTGTGGCCAATTGGAGGGCAGCGCTGCGGGCCTCATGCAACCTGGTGGATCATTGCGTTCGTCCTTCCTTGGGGCTGCGAGGGGCCACCACACGACTCCCCCCCCCCGAACCAGGAATCAGAATGCTGTTAATTAGGAGGGCAGCCTCTTTTGCGGGGTTGGGGGGGGGGGAAAGAGTGGCCAATCTGCTGTGTAATGTCAAAATGGGCTGGTTTCAACCTATCAGTGGGTAAAAGTCTCACCTCAGCCTCAATTACACAGTTTGGTCCATTGTGCCAAACGACGCGGTATGGCAACTCATAGGGTCTGTACGAAAATGTGTTGGAAGTTCGGAAAATCTTTGGGGACAAATGTGTCTGGCTAGCCGTGGGCTTTGGGTAGTAAAGGGCCAGGGTTCCCAAATGCTCATGGAGGTGCGCTAGGGCTTCCCTGGGCTGTTCTTTGGTTTCCCTGTTAGTGACCAGGCATTGCAGCCTCATTGAGGCATCTGTAGTCCCTGCATGGCCTCCACCCTCTTGTAGCTTCAAGGACTATGTGGAGTGAGGAGGCTCAGGGGCTGTTGGAGCATACAATGCCCAGCTTCTCCATTTTATGGAACTCCTCCTTTGTGAAGCTGAGTTTTTCTGGAGGGAGTTTGGCATACTCAAGAATGAAGGAGCAGACCAGTAGTAAGAATATTATGTCTTACTGCATGCTTGACCTTTGATATCATAAATAATAGCATCGTAATGGTGGGAAATTCGGATATGATTCTTACAAACTCGTTGTCAGCCAGAGTCACCGAATGCAGGTGGGAGGTGGCGGGTTCCTTCCTTTAGTCCGAAGGTCTGGAATGTTGTGGCAAGCACTAGTCTGCGGCGTTTAATGTCCATTGGCAGTGAGTTGGCTCGTAGGAAGTCTGGTTCAAGGAGAGGCTATCGAACTGCTACTAGAATGAAGGTCCATTTAAAATGGCTGTTCCCAAAGCGGAGTATCATAAGTTCGAATGTCAAAATGGTTGGTGGCCTTTAGTTGTTGGGCTGTTGCGCCATTGTGGACGTCAGTTTTGGTCAGGGGGAGCACGCTGATTTCCGCCCGTGTCCACAAAGAAATGGCAGCTGGATAGGTAGTCTTGGACATGGAGGCTGTTAAGGTGGCCAGCTGACACAGGCATTAACGATGCCTGGCTTTTGGCATTTCCCAGGAATGTACAGGGGGAGAGACATCGACGGGCCTCCGGTTGGTCGGCGGTTGGGTCTTTGCTCCCTTTGCCTATGCATGTGCTGCAGTGCTGAATCAGCATCATGTGTGATGAGCGTGGACGTTTCGTGGAGTGCAAAGACCGTTTCCTTCTTGGCCAGCTGGGAGTCTGCTTTCTCCGGGGGAAGGTGGGTTCCCTCCTGAGTTCTATAGACAATTCAAAGTTTTGTTGAAACCTTTGTTTTCTACATGGGTTGCGGTATATGCCACATATGTCAACAGATTTCGCAGTGGGCAGATCTCCCCCTCCTTCCCAGCCCTCCCCCAGATAAATCACTATATATTATTCTTAAAAAAAATATAACCTTTTTTTTCAAAATTTCTTTTTTTTTCCTTAAACGTCTGTACTAAAACTATTAACTTTTTAATTGATCTGTGCATCTAGATCTGAAAACGGTCTATTTTGCCCACCAGGGATGAATATCTTCAATACTGCTGGATGCCATAACACAAAGTTATAACCTTTTTTCCCTAGTACAGTTTAACTCCTTTCGCTTCTTTAAAATTTCAAAGCTAATATTTCGATAAAAAAAATATTTTTTCCCCATTGTATTCCAATGGTTTCTTATTTTCTTTCACTCTTTTCATTGCCAGTTCCAATATTTCCTTTCTTGTTGTATATCATAGTAGTTTGATTAGTATGGACTGTGGTTTCTTGGAGTTCTTCTACTCTGAAGATCTGTGGGATCAAACCTTTTATAAATCCTTTTATATTTGCCCCTTCTTTCAGGCCCACTCTTTTTATATTATTATGTCTCCTGAAATTCTCTAAAATGTCAATTTTTTGGGCCAATAAATTATGTGTCTTCTTAATCTCCTTATCTCTTTCTTCCAAATTTTCTCTCAACTCATTCACCTCTATTTCCACTTCACACTTCGCTTTCTCACATCTGCCATAGCATTCTCCATTCTTTGCATTTTACATCTTTCTCTTGCATGGTTTTTTTTAAAATAGTACTGAACTCAACCATTATTTTTCCATTAGAATCTTTATTTGACTGTCAAAGATTTCCTTATCAATCATCTGCGTCTGTTTTTTACCTTGTATTTTTTCTTGTATGTCTTTATCTTCCTCTTGATCATCTTACTCTTGCTCTATTTCTTGGCTCCGTGTTGATCCTATTCCTATTGATGACTTCTCCGCGATTTCTCCCATTGTGCAGCATTTCTTTTTCAGGCACTGCAAGCCAAAGCTCCAGACTGCCCCGGGGGACATTGGTACCCAGCTGCCCGCCTACCAGCTTCGCCGCTTGGGCCATCCTCGGGAGAGCTCTCCACTCACAGACACCAGTAAGGCCTTCATCTTTTTTCTTTAGTAATTTCTTTAACTCTTCTTTACTTGTCATTGTAGTTTCTTCCTTCTTTGGAGCCATCTCCAAGTTCTTCTTATACTTTTCATCTTGTGACTTTTTTATGTATTTCTTCTCTGCGTTGTTTTTCTACCTTTTTTTCCCCAACTTTCTCTGTAGAGGGCTGGTTTTCCCAACCAGCCACTACTCCATCACATGACCCGTCTTGTTGATACCTTTGTTGTGCTAGACCAGGCAGTGGAAACTCAGACCCTCCGAGAAGCTTTCTCAACTGCTATAATTACAGTGCTACCAAAAAAAGGTAGAAATCCACTAAAGGCTACATCACATAGACAATAATTTCTACATGCAAATTATAAAATTCTGGCAAAGGTACTAGCCAACAGATTGGATCAGTATTTACCAAAATGAATACATTCTGATCAAGTGGGGTTTGATAAAGGAAGACATTCTAGGTAGATTATTTAATATCATTCACATTTACAAATGAGAGACTCGGGTGGTTAGTGTGAGCAGTTCCTTTGGTTGTTCAGCATTCTCACTGCCTGTTGGAAAAAGCTGTTCCTCAGCCTGGTAATGCTGGCTCTGATACTCCTGTATCTCTTCTGACAGGAGCAACTGAAAGATGCTGTGTGTAGGGACAAAGGGGTCCTCAATGATTTTGAGCGCCCTCTTCAGACAACGATCCTGCCACCACCCAAACTTTTGATTAAGTTTAGAATGAAAAAAAAAGACAAACAGCTGACTCTAAATATAATTATTTCACTCAAAGCAGAAAAAGCATTCAACCGACTAGAAATGTCTTTTCTATATAAAACTTGGTATGGATAGGAATTTTATAAATTGGATAAAAACTATCACATGCCACAAGCTAAAATTATAACTAATAATCAAATGTCATCTATTTGTCCACTTGAGTAGATCAAGTAGACAGGGGTGTCCTCTATCACCAGCATAATTTATATCAGCTATTGAACCCCTGTTGGAGACTATAAGAGGAGATCCAGATATCAAGGGCTTCAATGTGGGGCAGGAAGAACTCAAAATTAGCTTATTTGCTGACGATGTGCTATCATTTATGTCTGTCCCAGCTGAATCAATAGGCACTTTCAGGTGGTCAATTGCCCTGCTTTGTAAAGCCGCATATTTTGGCAATATGCAGTTGTTGGAAGGCCACGTGAATGCGCAGGAGACGCCTGTGAGTTGAACTTTGTAATCCTCCTCCAAAAGGGATAATCACCTCAGCACAGTGGTCTCCCCAATCATCAGAATGCAGCCGCCTAAAAGCGTGTCCCCACGCTGATAGAGCGCGCTGCTGTCCCAGCTGACAGCCAGCCATCCAGCCCAAGGACAGGAGCCAAAGTGCACTCAGATGCACATCCCTGTCCTTTCAGGTGACCAGCGCTGCGTTTTTAGCACTGCCACCTGAGCGCCAAGTCAAAGGGCCGCTTCTTCTTCTTCTTCTTCAGGTGCATTCTTAGTGGAGAATTCACCTGAAGAAGCCTATTGATAAGGTGACAAACAACATTAGAAAAATATGGAAGAATATCAGGATATAAAATTAAAATGGACAAAATTTTGAAAGATACCAAAAAGATAGTAGATTTAAATGGAAGAAAGATGGAATTAAATATTTAGGCATCATTACAGATAATAATTTACAGAATTTATACACTGGAGGCTTAATTGAACTGGCTCGGGAGGATCCAAGTGGCATAAATGAAGTGACAATGCGACAATGTTATTTGGGACATACAGGGTTTTAAAAAGCTTCAGGTGACTGAGTAAAACGACTTTTACTGAACTTGACCATATCTGATTATTTTCTCATTCTTCATTTGCACTGCAACACTGTTGCTACATAAACTTAATTATATTCCTCTATTAGAAAAGGTAGAAGAAGATCTACAGAAATGGAAAGATCTGCCAATCACACTGATAGGATGAGTAAATTGTATAAAAATGAAGGTTATGCCATGACTACAGTATCTCTTTCAATTGTTGGCTATTGCATTGCCTAAAAACTTTTTCAAATTATTACATAATTGTCCAAGACAATTCCTATGGAATAAGAAAGTACCAAGAATTGCACTGGAAAAGCTAACAGGGGATTATAAATTGGGAGGACTTGGAAAATACTTCTTAAAATCTGAGAATCAATCAGCACAAGCAAAATTTTTATTGTCTTTCTTTGAAGTAAACAGTCCTCTTCCATAGATCCGAATGGAACTGAATTCAATAAAAGAGGATAACGAAGAAATTTATACCCTCTACCACTACCCTCCTCCACCTGGCAGCACTTGTCCTCAACCTCAATAAGTTCTCCTTCAACTCATCCCATTTTCTCCAAATTAAAGGAGTAGCCATGGGTACCAGCATGGCTGTCTGTTTGTGCATTTTGTGGAGAAATCCATGGTACAAGCCAACACAAACATGACTCCCCAACTCTTTCTCCTGCATATAGACGATGGTCTCATGCACCCACGATGAGCTTGTCAACTTCATTCTCCACATCCAATTTCCACCCCGATCTCAAACTCACTGGTCTATCTCCGATAACACTCTTCCCTTCCTGAATCTCTCTATCTCCATCTCGGGAGACAAGCTTTCCGCTGACATATATACACCCTCCAACTCCCACAACTATCTGAACTACACTTCCTCACACCCTGTCCCCTGCAAGGATTCCATCCCCCCCCTTCTCTCACTTTGTCTGTCTCCACCACACCTGTTCCCAAGATGAGGTCTTCCAGTCCAAAGGTTCTGCAATGGCTGCCTTCTTCCACAAACATGGCTTCCTCTCCACCACCATCAACTCTGTTTTCATTTCCCATTCATCTGCCCCGGCACCCTCTGCCCCCAGATGCAACAAACAAAATACCCCTCCTCCTTACTTCCACACCCAACCAGCCAGAATTTCCAGCACTCACTACAGGACCCCACCACCAGACACATCATTCCTGCTCCTCCTCTCTCGGCCTTCTCAGGGACCACACCATCCACGATTCCCTCATACTCTCATCCATCCCCACACATCACATCTCTGGCACTTTCCACTGTGCCCACACCTTCTCCCTCACCATGGTCCAGGGCCCCAAACAGGACTTTCATGTGAAGCAACAATTCACTTGTACACCCAGAGGGCTTACTTATTGCATCTGTGCACGCTTTGTGGCATTCTCCTCATCGGGGAGACTGGGAGATTGCATCGCTCAGCACCTCCATTCCATTCGCAACCACAGCAACATCCCAGTGGCCAACCATTTCAATTCCAGGTCACACACCCACGCTCACGTCTGTCCATGGCCGATGTACTATCCCACCCTGACCACTCACAGAGAGGAGGAACCACACCTTATTTTCCATCTGGGCTCTCTCCAGCCACATTAAACCTGCTGCCTTTTCTTCCCCTCTCCACCTTTTACAACCTTTCTAGTTTTTTTCACCTACACAGCCATGCCTTTCCCCTCCCTCTCCCTCAGTGCTGCTGTCACCAGTCTCCCTTCTCCACTCATCATCTCCTGCCCTGCCACCTCCCCTCTTTACTTCTGACACTTGCCAGCAATTTCTTATACTTTGATGAAGGGCTCAAGCCCGAAAAGTCAGTTATGTATTTGTCATGACTACATAAAGGACACTATTTGATCTGCAGGGTCTCTCCAGGACTTTTGTGTTTTTATTATAATCCTATATTAATACATATAATTAGAATATGGCAAGATATGAATTAATACATCAGGGGAAAAAAGCAGGTAATGACACCTTTACGTAAAAATGTTCTACTGCCTATGAATCTGAGTAACAAAATATTGAATTCATGGTGTGATAAAGGAATATGTTGATGATTGCTATAGGGAGGGATCTCTTATGTCTTCTAAACAACTAAGAAATAAATATGGAGTAGCTAATGGGATATTTTTTTCCTTGTTCCACATGATCGTTAAGAGAAAGATTGGAACCGAACATTATTCCACCTGAATACGCCTGAGATTGTTTGATCTCGGAAGTGAAGCAGGCTCAGGCCTGGTCAGTACTTGGAGGGGAGACTGCCTAGGAACACCAGGTGCTGTGGGTTTCTGTGAAGAGCACTGGACAAAGTGGCAACTCCCTGTTTTCCTTAAGGTAGACAAAAGTTAAAGAATTTCATGTATGTTACATACTAAAAAAATGTCATATAACATGACAATAATGGAACCTTGACCTTTACTCCCCACACTGTTGTCTTATTTATTTAAATAAGTAAATCTGGAATCGCATGCAGGACACAAATGTGTTGGAGAAACTCACTGGGTAACACAGTATCCATATGAACTAAAGGGCGTGGGCCCTATCTCAGGTTTAAAAAAGGCAGGCACACGTGTTTTTCCACCAGGTTTGAGTATTGCGTTCGACCCCAGCATCTGCAGACATTCCTGTTACACTCCAATCAGATGCTCCACTGCAAAGTCTCTTCGAGGAATACCTAACCTGAAGAGGTTCTCCTCCCATCTTCAAAGGGAGTTCTGTGAGAGTCAGTCTTTTTGCTCCCCCTCTACTATCCCCACAGCACTCGAGCTCCGCAACCAACTGATACCTTTCTTCCTCCTCTTCTCTCTCCTCTTTTTATTCAGACACCTGTCTGTTTTTGCTGAGAGTTTGATGAAGGGCCCAAGCCTGGAATGTTGTTACTGCTGAGTTTCTCCAGCACGTTTGTGTACTGCACCAAGACTGATGTGTTGAAGGGGGTGAGGGTGTGACAGAGTATTTAGAGGAGGTTTGGGAGGAATTGTTAGAGCAGGTTGCACAAACACATTTTAAAATACAGAATTTTTGCAGGACTTTTGCAGAATGCTTTTTGTTGAAAAATGCCACAAAGTAGCAACAAGTCCAACTTGCCTGAGAGAACATGTGATCTTTGCAGGCAGAGGAGAACAGTTTTGCTCTCAGAAAGGGAGGGTGTGAAACAGAGAGGAGAGACACAGAAATCAGTTCCAGAAGGGCAAGCTGGGAAACTTTGGAAGGTTGCCTGGTCATAGGACAAAACTGGCGGTGTGAAAGGTGACCTGAAAGAAAGAGGATTATCTGGAGAACCCTGAAAGGGGTGGGGGCAAGTTTCTTTAGCAAGACTGATTGAGAAGGAATCAGTTGCGGATGTCCTGGAAAAGGAATCTCTCTCTGAAGAATCCTCTTGAGTGGTAACCATTTGCCTGTTAAACACCAAAACCTGGTGAACTTTGGTAATGCTAACTTCTGTGTACAGTACAAGAATTGTCTGCAACCAGTGAGATTGGACTGTGATCCAAAGAACTTTTCTAATCTTAAATATAAATTACACACCATATAACCATATAACCACTTACAGCACAGAACAGGCCAGTTCGGCCCTACTAGTCCATGCCGTAGCAAATCCCCACCCTCCTAGTCCCACTGACCAGCACCCGGTCCATACCCCTCTAGTCCCCTCCTATCCATATTTAATCAATCTTAAATGTAACCAATGATCCCGCACTTAGTGTTGGGGGGGGGGGGATTAAGTAATTAGGTAGGTTAAGTATTAAGTTAAAGTTTGATTTTATTTTCATGTTGAAAGTTAATAATAAACATCTTTTGTTTAACTATTTGCCTTAGTGAATGTCTATTGCTGCTGGGTTTTGGGGTCCTTTGGGCTCATAACATTTTATGGGGGCTCATTCTTTAGGATTTGAACATTGCATTTTTATGATTTATTAGTTAATTGTTTTTTATTGCAAGCTATTGTGTCTGGAATGTTTGCATGCTAACTTAAAGCTGGTGCCTGGTAAAACAGCAGCAATGGATGTTGATACATTTTTGTTACAACCATCACCTGCAGAGCTGCAAAGCAAGAGAAAAGAGGAACTGATAGTTATTTCTAAGGCATTAAAACTGACTGAAGTTAAACATTGGATGAGGAAAGTACAAATTCAGAGGATTATAATGAAATATTATAGAGGTGAGAGTAAATTTGTTCAGAAAGACAGAAGATTTTTCAGAGAATAGATCTTTTGAATTGAAATTGAGGGTGCAAGAAGAAAGAGAGAAACGAAATTTGGAGTTGCAGAGACAATAATATCAGGAAGAGGAAGCTGAAAAACAGAAGAAATATGACTTGGAAAAGATTGAAAGGAGAGATTGTATCAATTAGAAAATTGAGAGGGAGGAAAGTAAGAGAGCTGATGCTGTAACTCCTGGGAAGAGATTTTTTGCCTAGTAGAGAGGTAAATCTAGTTCTTCCTTTTGATGAGGGAGATATAAATACCTATTCTCAGCCTTTTGAAAAGGTTGTTGAGAGTTCAAAATGGCCAAAAGAAAAAGTCTGATGCTCCAAAGTATATTGAAGGGAAAAGCACAAATTGCTTGACTGCATAGGAAGTAGCAAATTATGATACTGTTAAAGAAGCAGCATTGAAAGCTTGAGTTGGTTCCAGAAGCGCATAGACGAAAATTTAGGAGTTTGAAAAATAACCATGGAATCAATCTTATATGGATTTTGCTCTGAAGAAATCTGTATGGTTTGACCGATGGTGTGCCTCCAGAAGAATAAATAATGATTTTGAGAGATTGAGAGAATTGATGTTAATTGAGGAAATAAAAAGGTGTGTCCCAAAGGAGATTAAATTATACCTGGATGAGAGATGTGGCAACATGCAGCTAAATTGGCAGATGAATTTGCATTAATTCATATGGGTACATCTCAAAATGGTAGGCATTTTCAGAAAATTAATGTGGAGCAGATTAATAAGCCTAAAATTAAATCTGGAGAGAAGGTTGGAAAGGACAGAACTTCTGTATTTGTATGTCATTTTTGTAAAAAACCTCGTCATATTATTGCAAATTGTTTAGTATTGAAAAACAAAAGAGAAAAGAAGGTTTTACCAGAAGAATATATTCAAACAGTTGAATTTAGGCAGAGCAGAAGTTCTAAATCTGATAAGGGTGTCATGGATATTTTCAAAACTTTTATTTCAGAGGGTTTTGTTTCAGTAAAGGAGGGAGAATCACAGGTTCCAGTTATACTGATACTGGTTCTGCACAATCATTGTTAGTACTAGGGGCTTTATCTCTTGATCAAAGAAATGACACAAGGGAGACAACTTTGATTAAAGGTGTTGGAGGTGAGATGGAGTCGATATCTCAATGTCAAAACTGACCCAACTTTATCCCCTGCCAAATCATTCCCTAATAAAATTGAGACCCCCTGCATGGGTAACTTTGAAATTACTCCTACTACAACAGATCCTTTAACTAACTCTGGATTTAGCACTATTTTGTGAAGAGATGTCAACTCCATCTCACCTCCAACACCTTATCTCACAAGTAAGCCTAGGAAAGATGAGGTGGAAGAGAATTGTGAGATATATCCTGCATGTGCAGAAACAAGGTTGATGTCTAAGAAATTGTTGAGAGATGAAGAAAATCCAGTTGATAGAGATTTGCCAGGTGCTTTTGAAATGGTTTTGAAAGAGAAGGGTAATTGTGAGAATAAGGATTTCTCTTTGTCAAGGGAAGAGTTAATTCAACAGCAGAGAGCAGATACAAGTCTTGTAGACTTAGCAGACAAAGCAGTAACTGAAAAAGAGAATTTAGAAATGGCTCAGGGTAAAATGAAACATTTATTTGATAGGTAAAATGAAGCATTTATTTGATAGGAAAGCTCAAGTGAGGAATTTTAAGATAGGAAGTAAAGTTTTGATTTTGTTTCCAACACATGACAATCCTTTGAAAGCTAGATTTTCTGGACCATACAAAATTGAATGATGTTAACTATGTTGTTAACACTTCACATAGAAGGAACAAAACTCAGGTTTGTCAGATAAATATGTTGAAACCTTATTTATGAGAATAATGGTAGTGGAGAACAATCTGTATCAGAGGTGATGGCTGTTGATAGAGTGGAGGAAGTGGTGGATCGTAAGATAATGGTATCAAAATCTTGAGTGTCTACCTGTCTACCTCAGCAATTTTGGAAGATTTGGAGGAAAAGTTAGGTCATCTTCAGTCACAAGAACAGATGCAGTTGAAGAAATTAATTTTAAAATATACAAATCTGTTTCCTGACGTTCCAAAACACACATCAGAGATTTATCATGATGTGAATGTCGGAGAAGCAAGTCCCATTAAACAACACCCATACAGAATAAACATTCAGAAAAGTAAAATGATGGATCAGGAGGTGAAATATATGTTGAGAAATGATATTATTAGACCTTCAAACTCAGATTGGAGTTCTTGTAATCTGGCACCGAAACCAGATGAAACTGTTAGGTTTTGTACAGATTACAGGAAGGTTAATTTAGTAACTAAAACTGATGCTTATCCTATTCCAAGAATAGATGACTATATTTATAAAATTGGAAAAGCTAAATTTCTTATTAAGTTGGATTTGTTGAAGGGCTACTGGTGTGTGCCTTTAACCGAGAGGAAGGAATATTTCAGCTTTTGTTACTCCACTTGGTTTATGAGTATAATCTGTTACCTATCGGCATGAAAAATGCCCCTGCAAGATTTCAAAGGATGATTAATTTGGTAATCCGGGGTTAACACATACAGATGCTTATATTGATGACTCAGTCACAAAAAGTGACAAATGTGAAGAACATTTGAAGGAAATGGACAAATTGTTTGCAAGATTATTCAAAGCAAACTTAACTGTTAATTTAGCAAAGAGTCAATTTGCAAATGCCACGGTTACATACTTGGGTCATTGTAATGGAAGATATAAACCGTGTTTTTTTACTTTTGCAGCCTTTGCTTCTGCAAGGCTGAGAACCTGCTTGTTTTTTTAGAATCAGCAGACATAAGCTAAATTCCAGTGAGGGGCTGTTATCTGACGAAAGGACATCTGTGTACCAAGAACATTTAATCTTCCTGCTTGTTTTGGTCACAGACTGTCAGAGGCCTAGCCTTGATGCAAAATAACCATTGTATTCAAAGCGATAAGTTGAAAATTACTTTATTCGATAGAAGCCTAGCATGCTAGCTTGATCGCTTATCTTTCTTACTGTGCTGGGGATAGGTGCTTGGGTAGGCAGCTTTTGGGTAATTTAAGCCATGGTCCCGCTGCTGAAGTTTGAGACTCTCCGAGAGGTGGCAACATCTCTCAGCAAGAAGAGTCCAGCCAACATCCCGGTCAGGGGAGGTGGAGAAGCTGCTACCGGCACCCCGACAACCAACTACAGGTGTGATGTCATTGCCTCGCTTCGGCAGTTGGATCCAGTCCAGTATAGTTGGGAAGGGCTTGCATATTGTAGTTTGAAATCAGCTTTTGAATTTGTAATAAACATTTGAATAAACTGAACTGCTCTCGGTGTGTGTGTCTATTTTCTTTCAAACACTGTGACCAATCTAAAACGAGCAAAGTGAGAGGTACAAGTTTACCCAGGTCAATTGGCGCTGCGAGCAGGGTTGGTCTTGAGATGTTTCGCCGAAAGAAAGAGATGAGCCCTGAGCAGTTCTTGATTCCGGGATAGACTTCCAAAGACGATGGGTTTGGCATGATGGCCAATAACCTGTCTTTGTTGGGACCACCCATTAGTTGTGATGAGAAGTGCACCTCTGGGAGAGCGGGTTGCTACTCCTTCGAGAAAGTAAATTTCCTGTTAAAAAGGGGACTCTGACGGATGGTTTTTGGCTGCTGGCCACAGTCTTACGCCATCCATTCAGCAAGAAGTAGAATTTCAGCATAAGAGAGAGCAACTAGAAGAGGAGCTAGAAGCCCTGTGACAACGCTGTTCCATGATGAGCGAGATTGTTCGCATCAGTCAGGACTGAGCCGAAGAATGGGAGGATAAGCATGTCCAAACGATCTGCCGTAATATTAAACTCCAGCAGCAGCTCTGTGCTGGAGTAGAACCCGATCCATATCCTATTCGTGCCATGATAAGGAATGGCGACGATCCTGATGTAATTGATGACTGGGACGGGAATATCTGGAATGATGACAATGGTAATAATGCAGATAATCCTCAGCATGTGCCTAACATACTACCCTCTCCACCTGCTGTTCACGCCCACCCCGTATGGCAGCAGACTTCCCAAACAGACAGAAGGGGGGGATGATGCAAGGGTAGAGATTGAAGGGATACATACCCCGGTCTCCCAAGCAGACCTAGAGGAAGATACCCGAACCCCTGCTTATGCTCGATGCCCCCCCCCCCTCTATGGGATGGCCTTGGCCTCCTCCCCTAGACTGGGTGGAGGGCCCTGAGGGCCAAAGTGGGAACAGGGGTCGGAAGCCGTCAATGATCCGTGATTTCTCTGTAAAAGAGCTGGCTGCCATTGGAGATCGATTGAGGCAACAGGCAGGAGGAACTCTGGCAGCCTGGCTCCTGCGTGTTTGGGAACAAGGAAGGGTAATGTATTTTTAACCCCTGAGGAATTGTTGGGATTAGGAACATTGACTACTGATATCTGGGTCACTGCTGAGTTGCGGGGTAGATGGAAAGAGGTGGATTACTTACTTACTACTCTGAGGGATGCCCTGCGACGAGTATACCCATCACCAGTAGATTGGGATTTACATTTGCAGAACATTTGGGGCACTCCAGAGTGTATAGCAGTAATTTGTCAACAGGCCTTGGCCTCTGCCTTGTATGCAGGGCATTTGAGGCCATGGGTACATGAGGGGAAGCCTGGTGAAGAGATATTCACGGCCAAATGCATACCAGATTGGTTCGTTCCACCCAACCCACTGTATGAGGATTGGTTCTGTCCGTAACTAGTCTGCTAATTGGGCACCCTATGTCTGAAGCGGTGCATGCCTTATCTGGGCTTCGAGAATTAGAGTTGGGAGGTAAAACCCACTCACGGACAGCCCAGGTTACATCAGACAAACAGGATGAAAAGAGAGGGGCTGCTGCTAATAACGGACCGACAAGAAAGGACCTTTTTCTATCCTTGTTAAAGTTAGGCGTACCTAAAAGTGATATTGATGGGAAACCTACTGCAGTCCTTTATAATCATCCCCAGCTGCTGAGCCATCCTGGCCCAGCTGTGCCCTCTGCTCCCACTGCTGCTCCTATCAAGCCAGCTTCTCTTGCTCCAGTTACCCATGATGAGATAGAACAAATGGTTAACAAGGCTCTTATGGATAATAGTGGCATGTGGGCCTGGAAGCCCCCGAACCCTACTAAAGCATGAAGGTGTGGGCAGGGCTCCCGTGTCTACTCCATTGAGATACGGCGGATACACGGGGACCCACGGCCCTACATACCGTTAACAATCCATTGGGGTGGGGGTAATGACCGCCAATATTTGGCTTTGGTCGATAACAATGCGGAGCTCTCCGTGATTCCGGGTAACCTCGACCTCTGGACTGGACCAACATTTCAAATAAAGGGGTTGGGATGAGCGGTCACCCTGGCGAAGGAAATAAAAGTCCGTGCCACGGTGGGTGATAGCCTTCCCCTGTATGGTTACATGCCCTGGTGGCTGCACTGACGAGTGTATCCTGGGTATTAATATGTTGGCCGGTACGGCCCTTAATAATAGCCAAGGGGGATTTGAATTTGGAATTCGGACTATTACAAAAAGACTAGTGGCGAGTCGGGCTAAGTGGGATCCTACGATGGTGACACCCCCCACGAAACCAGTGTGCATTCCACAATATCGCCTCCTTGGAGGGCAAGAAGAGATTAGTGCCACCATCGATGCTTTGCAAGAAGAAGGGGTAGTGAGACCCGCAACGTTGCCCTTTAATAGCCCGGTTTGGCCGGTCCAGAAGCCAGATGGCTCCTGGAGAATGACAGTTGATTATCGTTTCTTGAACAAGCATGCCCCACCACTTGCTTCGGCAGTTCCAGACATTGTTACCCTTATTGAAAACATTGCTACTGGGAACTCAGGAACATGGTATGCTGTCATCGATCTTGCTAACGCCTTCTTCAGTACTCTTATAGCTGAGGACTCACAGGATCAGTTCGCATTTACCTGGAGGGGGCACCAATATACCTTCACCTGCCTCACTCAGGATTGTGTACACTCTCCCACTATTTGCCACAGCCTAATTGCCCGTGATTTGGAGACGGTGCCAGTATTGCCTTCTCTCTCGATTCACCATTATATTGATGATGTGATGATCCAAGGGGCCATAGAAGAGGTGGTACAGGAAGGTTTGGAGAGTGTTCAAGATACCTTGATGCAAAGAGGGTGGGCCATTAATCCTGCCAAGGTACAGGGCCCGTCCCAGACAGTTATTTTCCTTGGAATTCAGTGGCATGCTGGAGAACAGGTGGTTCCCAATAGTTCGCAATAAGATCGCAGACTTGGCCACTCCTACTAAGAAAAAAGAGACCCAGCATTTCCTGGGGTTATTGGGATACTGGCGACACCATATTCCTCACTTGGAATTGCTTTTACGTCCTCTATATAAGGTTACACAAAAGAAAACTGACTTTGTTTGGGGTGACAATCAGGAAAGGGCATTCCAGTCCGCCAAGTAAGCTATTCTTCAGGCCCTGCCCATTGCTCCCCGCATCCCAGATACCCCCTACGAACTACAGGTCTCCGTTACTGATGATGTGGCCTCCTGGAGCCTCTGGAAGAAACAAGAGGGCCACCGAGTCCCGCTGGGATTCTGGTAACATACCACGCCCCAGGCTGCCACTCGTTATTCTGCTTTTGAACAACAGTTACTGGCTTGGGCCCTGCTGGAGATGGAAAGAATGACAGGCGATGCAGATGTTCAATTGTGACCTGCACTTCCAATAATGAACTGGGTCCTGGCTAATGACACTAATCTAAAGATCGGGCGGGCTCAGCAGTCTTCTATTGTTAAATGGAAGTGGTATATTCAGTCGTGCAACCAGAGGTCCTGAAGGGGTGGGCCGCATATACGAACAGGTGGCTGATCTTCCGCCTCGTCATGAGGATGTTGAACCCATCTTGCCCCCCCTACCCCCTTCACCAGTTCAGTGGGGTAAACCATATGATTCGCTCACTCCAGCAGAACAAGAGGATGCCTGGTTTACTGATGGTAGCAGCTGGTGAGTGCAAGGAAAGCAAAAGTGGAAGGCGGTGGTTTACCATCCCAAGTCAGGAACTCACTTATCAGAGGAGGGGGATGGTGGCTCCAGTCAGTATGCTGAGTTGAAGGCAGTCACTTTACCAGTAGACCCCCATGATCACTCTCTTCGCCTGTTTACTGATTCCTGGGCTGTGGCTAATGGACTTGTGGTATGGATGCCTGATTGACAAAAGAACGACTGGCTGATAAATGACTGCCCATTATGGGGCAAACAGTTGTGGCAGCTGTTGTGGGATCTCACCACCGTGAGGTAACCATATATCACGTTGACGCCCATACCAATGTGACGACTAACATGGCACAACATAATACAGTTGCAGATCAGCTTGCCTCTATCAGCCGTGCTGGTACCGTCCCCCTGGCTCGATGGGCACATGAAGAGTGGCCATTTGGGGGAGAAGGGATCAGCTACGTGGACCTGAACACATGCTTTACCCGTCCATCAGGATGATGTCCGCATGGTCGTGCGTACATGCCCAGCAGGTCAGCTTGTGAAGTCCCACACCGTTCCACCTGGTCCACATGGTCGAATAAGACGAGGTGCTTGCTCAACAAGCAAATTGGTCTGGCAAATTGATTACATAGGCCCCATGCCAGACTATATGGGTAAACGTTACGTCCTAATAATGGTTGACTAGGTGGGTAGCTATTGAGGGACAAGATGATTTAGTTTGTTTAAACACTGAACGCTTACGCATCGTGAGTGATGTGTCAGGCTTCTTTGTTCCAGGTCCTCCGTTTTACGCTCCTGGTGATCTGTCTTAACAGCTGCTTTGGTGCCAACAATTGGATTTGTAATGTCGAGGACATTCCGAGGGAGTTGCCCGTGGGAGACACGGTCCAATGCATTACACCAAGGAAGTCCTCGGTCACCCACCTCAAGTGCAGCTTATATAAATATGTTATTGTTCAGCATGTTTCAAAATCTGTTCGTGTCTGGGTATTGTGGCCCACAAGGATAGTTTGAGCCTTGGTTGGAATCCTTTTTCATGGTTAGCTGGTACATTTGGGGGGTTGGGCCACACTATTCTCCATTGGTTGCTCACATTATTGCTTGTTTTTGTGATTATTGTAGTTTTGATTTCTCTTTTACGCTCTTTTTGTACTCTTATGCTTGTTAAGTCTCGTGTCTGACAGCCTGTGACCAAGGAGTGGAATATAATGGAAGATTTAAACCATGTTTTTTACTTTTGCAGCCTTTGCTTCTGCAAGGCTGAGAACCTGCTTGTTTTTTAGAATCAGCAGACATAAGCTAAAGTCCAGCGAGGGGCCAGAGATGCTGTTATCTGACGAAAGGACATCTGTGTACCAAGAACATTTAATCTTCCTGCTTGTTTTGGTCACAGGCTGTCAGAGGGTTTTTCCTTGATGGAAAATAAACCATTGTTTTCAAAGTGATAAGCTGAAAATTACATTATCTTTCTTACTATGCTGGGAATAGGTGCTTGGGTAAGCAGTTTTTGGGTAATATAAGCCATGGTCCCGCTGCTGAAGTTTGAGACTCTCCGAGAGGTGGCAACATCTCTCAGCAAGAAGAGTCCAGCCAACATCCCAGTCAGGGGAGGTGGAGAAGCTGCTACCGGCACCCCGACAACCAACTACAGGTGTGATGTCATTGCCTCGCTTCGGCAGTTGGGACCAGTCCAGGCATTGATAAGTATAGTTGGGAAGGGCTTGAAATCAGCTTTTGAATTTGTAATAAACATTTGAATAAACTGAACTGCTCTCGGTGTGTGTATCTATTTTCTTTCGGTAGCTCAAACACTGTGACCAATCTAAAACGAACAAAGTGAGAGGTACAAGTTTATCCAGAACAGTCATGTAGTTGGCCATGGCAAAGTTGCACCTATTCAAGCTAAAGTAAATGCAATTTCTGAGTTTCCTATTCCCAATGGCAAGAAAGCAGTGAGAGGATTTTTAGGAATGGTAAGATATTATAGAAAATTTTGCAGAATTTTGCTGAGGTTGCTCTTCCTTTAACCAACCTTTTGACCGGGAGAAATTTGTGTGGACTAAAGAGTGTCAGACAGCTTTAGAAAATTTAAAGGAAATGCTATCCCATTATCCTGTGTTAAAGTCTCCTAATTTTGATAAACCTTTTTCTGTAGCAGTGGACACGAGTGAGGGAGCAGCAGGGTCAGTTTTATTGCAAAAACATAATGAAGTTGACTATCCAGTTGCCTACTTTTCAAAAAAATTCAATGTTCATCAAATGAACTATTTGCTCTGCAGAATTTTGATGTGTATCTCAGTATCTCTCAGGAACCAATTGTGGTATTCACTGAACACCTCTGGTGTTTTTGAATAAAATGAAGAACAAGAACAGAAGATTGTTAAACTGGAGTTTGATATTAAAGAATATGATCTGTAAATTAACCATATCAGAGGTGTAAATAATGTTATTGCTGATTGTTTGTCAAGATGTTAAAATTGATCATGTATAAAAATACTTTCAAAATTGAATTACTGTTATATATTATATATATGTTATATATTGTGTATTATTATCCCTTCAGTAATTTTGAGGCAAGTTCGATGTAACTGAATTTTAACTCAAGAGTTAAAATTCCCTTTAAAGGGGGAAGGTGCGACAGTATTTAGAGGTGGCTTTGGAGGAATTGTTAGAGCAGGTTGCACACAAATATTTTAAAAACACAGAATCTTTGCAAGACTTTTGCAGAATGCTTTTTGCAGAAAGCAACAAAGTTGCAGAATAAAGCTTGCCTGGGAGAACACGTGATCTTGGAAGGCAGAGGAGAACAGTTTTGCTCTCAGGAAGGGAGAGAGTGAAACAGAGAGGAGAGACACAGAAATCAGTTCCAGAAGGACAAGTGGGAAACTTTGGAAGGCTGCCTGGTCAAAGGAGAAGACTGGCAGTGTGAAAGGTGACCTGAAAGAAAGAGGATCATCTGGAGAACCCTGAAAGGGGGGCAAGTTTCTTCAGCAAGACTGATTGATAAGGAATCAGTTGCAGATGTCCTGGAAAAGGAATCTCTCTCTGGAAACCAGCAAGAACCCTCCTGAGAGGTCACCATTTGCCTGTTTAGCACCAAAGACTGGAGAACTTTGATAATACTAACTTCTGTGCACAGTACAAGAATTGCCTGCAACCAGTGAAATTGGACTGTGATCCAAAGAACTTTTCTAATCTTAAATATACATTACACACACCTGCACTAGGTGTTGGGGATGGATTAGTTGTTTAAAGTTAATAATAATCATCTTTTTTTTTAGTAACTCTTTGCCTTGGTGAATGTCCATTGCTGCTGGGTTTTGGAGTCCTTTGGCCTCGTAACTGTTCTGAATGGGAGGATCAACCTGTGAACTCTTTCCCAGTGCACAGTGGGTTAAAATCCCTTATCAAGAGCTGAACAACTCAATTAACAAGCAATTCTCCCCTCCTGAGGCCTTGTGAGGAGTTTCCAAATGCCAATCAGAGAACATTGGAGAGGGATTTGGAGCAGATATTCCTTTGGTCAGCTTCGACTCAAAGAATTATTGAGGACCCTTTCCATCCAAACCACAGTATCTTTAACTTACTACCATCAAGGAAGGACAGGAGCATCACAATCAGGACTGCCAAGCTGGGAAATGCAGGCAAACCCCTCTATATACCACTTCAATCAACGCAATATTCAGTTACAACGATTTGGAAAACAACAATAATTTCTGTTTTACATATGTAATTATTCAGTTACCGTGAGATCTTTCTGAAAAATTTTCAGAAATTCTGAGATATTTTGGACCCTGGCACCAAGGATGCCACATACCATTAGGGATCTCTTTCACTCGGGTCAAGGGGCTCTTGCCAATGTGGACCCTCTGGTGTTTCCACAGGTTGGAGGTCTAGGTGAAGCCCTTGCCGCACTTGGGTCAAGTGAAGGGTCTCTCCCCAGTGTGGACCCTCCGGTGCATCTGCAGGTTGGAGGTCTGGGTGAAGCCCTTGCCATACTCAGGGCAGGTAAAGGGCCTCTGCCTGTGGACTCACTGGTGGCTCAGTAGGTGGAAGAACTGGTTGAACCTCTTACTGCACTTGGGACAGGCAAACAATTTTTTCCCGTGTAGTCCTGCTGGTGCCTCAGCAGGTGGGAGGTCTTGGTGAAGCCCTTGCTGCACACGGGGAAAATGAAGGGCCTCTCCCCAGTGTGGCCCCATCAGTATATGGCAAGACTGGATCAGCTGAAGGCCTTCTCACACTTGGCACTGGATGGCTTTTCCCTTTGTGGAGCCACTGATGACTTCGCAGGTTGGAAGACCAGGCGAACCCCTTTCCGCACTCGGAACAGACGAATGGCTTTTCCCCAGTGTGGACCCGCTGGTGGGTCAGCAAATGGGAAGTCTGGGTGAAGCCCTTGCCGCAGTCAGGGCAAATGAATGGCCTCTCCCTGGTGTGAACCCGCTGGTGGGTCAGCAGTTGGGAGGTCGTGGTGAAGCCCTTCCCACAATCGGGGCAGGTGAAGGGCCTCTCCCCGGTGTGGCCCCGCTGGTGTATTGCAAGGCTGGACCTGTTGTTGAAGCCCTTCTCACACCCCGGGCAGGTGAATGGCTTTTCCCCAGTGTGGACCCGCTGGTGGATCAGCAGCTGGGAGGACTGGGTGAAGCACTTACTGCACTCAGGGCAGGTGAAAGGTTTCTCCCCAGTGTGACCCTGCCGGTGTCTCTCAAGGTTGGATCTGTTGGCGAAGCCCTTCTCACACACAGGGCAGATGAACGGCTTTTCCCCAGTGTGGACCCGCTGGTGGATCTCAAGGCTGTACCTACTAGCAAAGCCCTTCCCACACTCGGGGCAGGTGAAAGGTTTCTCCCCGGTGTGGACCCGCTGGTGGGTCTGCAGATTGGACCTGTTGCTGAATGCCCTCCCGCACTCGGGGCAGGTAAATGGCCTCTCCCCGGTGTGGACCTGCTGGTGTCTCAGCAGGTTGGAGATTTGGGTGAACCCCTTGCCGCACTCAGGACAGATGAAGGGCCTCTCCCCAGTGTGGCCCCTCCGATGGGTCAGCAGATTGGAGATTTGGCTGAAGCTCTTACCGCACTCCGGGCAAGTGAAGGGCCTCTCCCCCGTATGAACCCGCCGGTGTC
Organism: Narcine bancroftii; assembly: GCF_036971445.1. Lineage (NCBI taxonomy): Eukaryota > Metazoa > Chordata > Chondrichthyes > Torpediniformes > Narcinidae > Narcine > Narcine bancroftii. Next base: position 57,805,834 of record NC_091479.1, on the reverse strand, counting down.
TCGTTAATTCACTCGACCTTCTAAAGTTCTTCCCGCAGTCGCAGCACAAAAACAGGTTCATCGCTGTGGGGACGAGAGGGTGTGACCAGGGGATAAATCAATGCACCCGATGGAGGGTCGTGGAGAGCTGGGCCACGGGTTAAATCAACACCGAGGCTGGGACTAGGGCCGGGACCCGGGGAGAAGCGTCCTCGTCCCAGGCGTTGCAAGCCCCAGAACCACGGGAGCTCTCCGTTCCGAGACACGGTGCTGAATCAGACCCCAATGAGCACCAGAGACGGGATAGACCGGCTGCCTATCGGGAAACCATTCATGGGTCGAAGCGCCACGACATCGGGCTGGCGAACGCGATGACGTCACCAAGCAAGACGTTCTGCCCTCGTTCCTTAAAGGCGCAGAGATCCGTCATCTGCCTGGACTTAGTTAACATGAGCTTCTTCGTTGCAAAGAATTCAAACAATGTGAGTGAAGGTCAGTAATTACACCGAGTTCTCATGGAATGTGGAGTTAGGACTGTTGGAAACTTCTCATTTATTACCTCCCACTGAATAATAATGCTCCCCTCTGATTGACAGCTCCCTTCGCCCCTCCTCCCGGGCTGCGGCCGCCCCGACACGTGACAGCGTATCCTTGGCGTGTGCGGGCTGACTTCAAAGGGCCCACCAGCGTTTCTCAGCAGAAGGCTGGTGCATGGACGAGGCCGCGGCCTTGTCCCGGGGATGAAAGTGAGACGTCCCGAGTGGAGCGGCCGGGGGGCTAGAACAGGCACTTGTTGCAGCCGTGCTGCCCTGAGGTGGAGCCGATGATGTTGAGGTGTGAGGCCTTGGGGAGAAGGGCGCGTGGGAGCATGTACAGCCGAGGCCGAAGTCGGGTCACTGAGGGAAGGGGCGGCGTGGAGAGGACAGGTCAGGGATAAGGGTCCCTGACAGCGCGTGGGCAGAGAGTGTGTCTGGCTGCAGTCCCTGTACCCCCCGGCCGCACGGATGGTTGGGAAACCGTGTTCAGACAGTCCCGCACAAGGCAAAGTGAGTACGCAGCTGCCGGATAGAGGATCCATGCCAGGGATGGACCACGGAACTTGGCCTGCGGATTGGGGATAGGTTAGGAAGGGGCTCGGCCTGGGGATTGGGGACAGGTTGGGCAGGGGTACTGCCTGGGGATTGGGGACAGGTTGGGCAGGGGTACTGCCTGGGGATTGGGGACAGGTTGGGCAGGGGTACTGCCTGGGGATTGGGGACAGGTTGGGCAGGGGTACTGCCTGGGGATTGGGGACAGGTTGGGCAGGGGTACTGCCTGGGGGTTGGGGACAGGTTGGGCAGGGGTACTGCCTGGGGGTTGGGGACAGGTTGGGCAGGGGTACTGCCTGGGGATTGGGGACAGGTTGGGCAGGGGTACTGCCTGGGGATTGGGGACAGGTTGGGCAGGGGTACTGCCTGGGGATTGGGGACAGGTTGGGCAGGGGTACTGCCTGGGGATTGGGGACAGGTTGGGCAGGGGTACTGCCTGGGGATTGGGGACAGGTTGGGCAGGGGTACTGCCTGGGGATTGGGGACAGGTTGTTCAGGAGCTGGCCTGGTGATATGGGGCTGGTTGGGCAGGAGCTCTGCCTGGTGATATGGGGCTGGTTGGGCAGGAGCTCTGCCTGGTGATATGGGGCTGGTTGGGCAGGAGCTCTGCCTGGTGATATGGGGCTGGTTGGGCAGGAGCTCTGCCTGGTGATATGGGGCTGGTTGGGCAGGAGCTCTGCCTGGTGATATGGGGCTGGTTGGGCAGGAGCTCTGCCTGGTGATATGGGGCTGGTTGGGCAGGAGCTCTGCCTGGTAATTGGGGGCTTGTTGGGCCGGTGCTCTACCTGATGATTGGGGTCAGGCTGGGCAGTGGTTCCACCTGGTTATCAGGGACATGTTGGGCAGGGACTTTGGGATTGAGAACTGGTTGGGTAGGTGGTACGCCTGCGGATTGGGTCAGGTTGGCCAGGGTCTCAATGCGGGGATTGGGGAGGAGTTGGGTAGATGCTCTTGCCATGGACTGGGGACAGGTAAGGCAGGGGGTGTGCCTGGAGATTGGGAGCAGGTTGGGCAGACATTCTGCCTGGGAATTGCGGACAGGTTGGGCAAGGACTGCCTGGCGATTTGGGACTGGTTGAGCAGGGGCTCGGCGTGGGGATTGGGAATAGGTTTGGCCGGTACCCTGCCTGGTAATTGGGACAGTTTATTCAGACGCTGTGCCTGGTTATTTTGGTATGTTGTGCAGGGACACTGCCTGGTGATTGGGGACAGGTTTGGCAGGGTCTCTGCCAGGGGATTGAGGACAGGGTGGATTGTGGACATGTTGGTTTGGGGCTCTGCCTGCAGATTTGGGATAGGTTCGGCCAGCGCTCAGCCTGGGGAAAGGGCAGGTTGGGCAGACACTCTGACTGGGGTTTGGGGACATTTTGGGCCGGAGCTCTGCCTGGAAACGCAACAGGTTGGGCAGGGGCTCTGCCTGGGGTCTGGGGACACGTTTGACTTGGGCTCTTCCTGGGGATTGATGATAGGATGGGCAGAGGCGTGGCATTGGTATTTGGCACAGGTTGGACAGGGTCTCAACGTGGGGATTGGGATAATGTTGGGCAGGGTTTCTGCCTGGGGATTGGGGACTAGTTGAGTTGGGGCTCGGCCAAGGAATTGTGCAGATGTTGGTCAGGAGAACAGCCTGGCAATTGGGAATCTTCGGCCAGTTGATATGCCTGGTGATTGGGGGCAGGTTTGGCAGGAGCTCTGCCTGGTAATTGGGGATCAGGTTTGGCAGGGACTTTGCCTTGGGTTTGACAACAGGTTGAGCAGGTGTTACACCTGCAGATTAGAGACAGGTTGGACGGGGTCTCAACGTGGGGTTTGGGGTGGAGTTGGGTAGATGATCTTGCTTGGGACTGGGGACAGGTTGGGCAGGGGGTGTACCTGGAGATTGGGATTAGGTAGGGCAGAGGCTCTCCTGGGATTGGGGACAGATTGGCCAAAGACTGCCTGGGTATTTGGAACTGGTTGAGCAGGAGCTCTGACTGGTATTTGGGGACGTTGGACAGCAGCTCTGGTTGGGGAATGGGGACATGTCAGGCATGGGCTATGCTTAGAGGCTGTGCTTGGTGATAGAAGATGGGTTGGGCATGGGGTCTTCCTGGGGATTGGTGACAGGCTGGGCAGGGGCTCTGCCTGGGGACTGGGTACAGGTTGGGCCAGGGCTCTGCCTGGGGATTGGGGACTAGTTGAGTAGGGGCTTGGCCAGGGAATTGGGCATATATAGTTCAGGAGACCTGCCTGGCAATCGGGGACTCTTCGGCCAGATGATCTGTCTGGTGATTGGGGACAGGTTGGGCTGGAGCTCTGTCTGCTGTTTGGGGTCATGTTCGACAGAATCTCTGCTGGGGGATTGGGGAATGTCAGGCATGGGCTATGCCTTGGGTTTGGAGACACTTCAGTTAGAAGCTTTGCTTGGTGATGGAGGATGGGTTGGGAATGGGGTGTTCCTGGGGATTGGTGACAGGCTAGGCAGGGGCTCTGCTTGGGGACTGGGCACAGGTTGGGCAGGGGATATGCCTGGGGATTGGTGGCAGGTTGGACAGGAGCTCTGCCTGGGGATGGGCTGGGCAGGTGTGCGGCCTTGGGATTGCCGACAGGTTGGGCAAGGGCTCTGCCTTGGGATTGTGGACTGGCTGAGTAGGGGCTCGGCCAGAGAATTTGACATATATTGGTCAGGAGAACTGCCTGGCAATTGGGGATTCTGAGGCCACGCGATCTGCCTGGTGCTTGGGGACAGATTGGACTGCAAATCTGTCTGGTGATTGGGGAAATGTTGGGCAGGGACATTGCCTGGTAATTGGGGGTAGGTTGGGTAGTAGCTCTGCCTGGTGACTTGCGACAGGTTGGACAGACGCTCTGCCTGGGGATTGGCGACAGGTTGGACAGACGCTCTGCCTGGGGATTGGCGACAGGTTGGACAGACGCTTTGCCTGATTGGGCTGGGCTCTGTTGGTGACAGGTTGGGCAGACGCTCTGCTTGGTGACTGCGGACAGGTTGTGCCGGAGCACTGCCTGGGGTTTCGGACTTGGTTTGTCAAGGGTGCTTCCTGAAGATTGGGAATAGGATGGGGAGGGGCGCGACATTGGGATTGGGGGCAGGTTGGGCAGGGTCTCAACATGGGGATTGGGGAGGAGTTGGGCATATACTCTGACTAGGGATTGAAAATATGTTGGGCAGGGATTCTGCCTGGGTATTGGGTACTGGTTTAGTAGGGGCTTGGCCAGGGTTTTGTTCAGAGGTTAGTCAGGAGAACTGCCTGGCAATTGAGGACTCTTTGGCCAGACGATATGCCTGGTGATTGGAGTCAGGCTGTGCAGTGGCTCCACCTGGTAATTGGGGACAGGTTTGACAGGGACTTTGCCTTTGGCATTTAGAGCAGGTTGGGCAGGTGTTACGCCTGCTGATTGGAGACAGGTTCGGCAGGGTCTCAATGTGGGGATAGGGTGGAGTTGGGAGATGATCTTACTTATGACTGGGGACAGGTTGGGCAGTGGGTTAGCCTGGTGATTGGGTGCAGGTAGGGCAGAGGCTCTCCCCTATGGATTTGGGACTGGTTGAGCAGGAGCTCTGCCTGGTGTTTGGGGACATGTTGGACAGAGGTTCTGCTTTGGGATTGGGGACATGTCGGGCAGGGGCTAAGCCTGGGGATTGTGGACACTGCAGGTAGAGGCTCTGCTTGGTGATAGAGGATGGGTTGGGATTGGGGGTCTTCCTGGGGATTGGGTACAGGTTGGGCAGGGGTTATGCCTGGGGATTGGGATGGGATGGGCAGGGGCGTGGTCTGGAGATTGGCGGCAGGTTGGGCAGGAGCTCTGCCTGGTGATTGGGGACATGTGCAGACACTATGCCTGGGGACTGGGGAAACTTCAGAGAAAGGCTCTGCTTTGTGATAGAGGACGTGTTGGGCATGGGCTCTGCCTGGGGATTGGGTACAGGTTGAGTTGGGGCTTAGCCAGGGTATTGTGCTGTGGTTGGTCAGGAGAACTGCCTGGCAATTGGGGACTCTTTGGTCAGACGATATGCCTGGTGATTGGGGGCAGGTTGGGCAAACGCTCTGCCTGATTATTGGGGACCTTTCAGATAGAGGCTCTGCCTGGTAATAGAAGACTGGTTGGGCATTGTCTTTGCTTGGAGAGTGGTTACAGGCTGGGCAGAGGCTCTGGTTGGTGACTGAGAATAGGTTGTGCCTACGGATTCAGGCCTGGTATCTCAAGGGTTGGACAGGGTCTCAAAGTGGGGAATGGGGAGGAGTTGAGCAGATGCTCTGAATGGGGATTGTGGACTGGCTGAGTTGGGGCCTGGCCAGGGAATTGGGCATATATTTGTCAGGAGAACTGCCTGGCAATTGGAGACTCTTCGGTCTGACGCTCTGCCTGGGGATTGGGGACAGGTTGGACAGACGCTCTTCCTGATTATTTGGGACCCTTCAGATAGAGGCTCTGCCTGGTAATAGAAGACTGGTTGGGCATGGGCTCTGCTTGGAGATTGGTGACAGGCTGGGCAGGCGCTCTGGTTGGTGACTGGGGACAGTTTGTGCCGGGGCACTGCCTGGGGATTTGGACCTGGTTTCTCAAGGGTGCTTCCTGGGGATTGGGAATAGGATGGGGAGGGGAGCAGCTTTGGGATTGGAGGCAGGTTGGGCAGGGTCTAAACATAGGGATTGGAGAGGAGTTGGGCAGATACTCTGACTACGGATTGGAAATATGTTGGGCAGGGTTTCTGCCTGGGTATTGGATACTTGTTTAGTAAGGGCTTGGCCAGGGTTTTGTGCAGAGGTTAGTCAGGAGAATTGCCTGGCAATTGGGGACTTCGGCCAGACAATATGCCTGGTGATTGGTTTCAGGCTGTGCAGTGGCTCCACCTAGTAATTATGGACAGGTTTGGCAGGGAATTTGCCTTGGGATTGAGAGCAGATGTTACGCCTGCTGATTGGAGACAGGTTGGGCATGGTCTCAATGTGGGGATGGGATGGAGTTGGGGAGATGATCTTACTTATGACTGGTGCAGGTTGGGCAGAGTGAGTGGCTGGTGATTGGGAGCAGGTAGGGCCTAGGCTCTCCCCTGGGGATTTGGAACTGGTTGAGCAGGAGCTCTCCTCGTGTTTGGGGACATGTTGGTCAGAGGCTCTGCTTGGGGATTGGGGACATGTCAGGCATGGGCTATGCCTGGGGATTGTGGACACTGCAGGTAGAGGCTCTGCTTGGTGATACAAGACAGTTTGGGCATGGGGCCTTCCTGGGGATTGGTGACAGGTTGGGCTGGAGCTCTGCCTGGTAATTGGGGAAAGGTTTGGCAGGGATTTCACCTGGTGATTGGAGAGCCTCTACCTGGAGGTTGGACCGACGCTCTGCCTGATGATTGTGGACACTTCAGATAGGAACTCTGGTTGTGGATAGAAGACTGGTTGGGCATGGGCTCTGCCTGGGGATTGGTGACAGCTGGGCAGTGGCTTTGCCTTGGTATTGGGGATGGGATGGGCAGGGACGCGGTCTGGAGATTGGCAGCAGTTTGGGCAGGAGCTCTCCCTGGTGATTGGGGACATGGGCAGACGCTATGCCTCGGGATTGGTGACATGTAGGGCATGTGCTATGCCGGGGGATTGGGGAAATTTCAGAGACAAGCTCTGCTTTGTGATAGAGGACGTGTTGTGCATGGGCTCTGCCTGCGGATTGGGTACTGGTTTTTTTTTTAAAACTTTATTTAAAATTTTATGACATGAATAAAATAAAAATTACATTTAAAGAAATAATAAAAAATAAGATAATAAAAATTAGAATACTACGTCATTAAACTACACAAATTAACCCCCCCCAATAATTATAACACAACATTAATCATTTAATTTAAAATTAATCCAACCCTCCCCCCCAAAATAAAGAGTGAAGAATTAATTAACAATGTTGTAAATAAAATAGAAAAAACCCCACTTACGAAAAAAAGGATAAAACTTAACAACAAAAATAAAATTACTAACAACAAAAGAAATATCAATACTAAAATAATACCCTTAAACATATATTTAAATCAAACATAATTCATGTATTTAACAAATGAAATCCACTTTAAAACTAAATTCAAATATTAAAATCATATCAACCACATATCTGTTATACAAAAAAATCATAATTAATAATACATAAATACAGAATTTCCATTAATACCAAGTTTCCTTTATAATTCATCGAGAGAACAAAAACATCCCTTAGAAAAACAATCAGATAAACTTTTTATTCCCTTCCCCTCCCCTTACATAAAAAAGAAAAAAAAGTTCAAACTCTTATAAAATTCTCCATATTCTTTATTTGTAACATCTTCAAATTTCTCTATCAAAATTAACTTAATTTTATTAAACTCTTCTCCCTCAATGTATTTGTACTTAATTTTCTTCTTCTTCTTATCACCTTTCCCCTCATCTTCCTCTTCATCTAATTCAACATCCTCAATTTTTGACTTATTATCTTCTGTGACATCATCCTCTTAAAAAAGAAAGAAAAATGAGAAAAAAAAACCCAAAAAAAAGAGAAACCTCCTAATTCCCTCTCAATTACAATCAAAACAAAGAGTTTAAAAAAAATTTATTTAAAATAATAATTTAAAAAAACCTTCACTTCTTAACCCAAAAACAGGTCGGAGGTCACGACTACCTCCTCCTGTTTAAACCGCCCAAAGCGGTAACTTCCCCAAAATATTGGGTGTGAGATAACTCACAGATAGCTGATGACTTCTGGAAACTAGTGCCCACCCAGTTCCCTCTCCCAACTCCCATTTCATTAAACTATCATCATTATTTAAACTCTTTTCAAAAAAAAGATAAAAGATTTATTTTTTTTAAATCAACGTTACTACTTCGATCACCATTGCTTCCATTTCTTTTAAAAATCTGGATACCACCTTACATCTCTACTCTCTTTGGAGACCTTGAAAGACAACATCGTTCCTGAAACTGCATGATTGGTAGAAACTAAGCAAAGTCCATAACCTCTTTAGGATTGTCAAAGAATTTTGGCTAATTTCCATCCTAAAAAATCTTCAGTACCGCAGAATACCTGAATGTTGCCCTAAGTCTTTTTTTTTCACAACCGTTCTTTCACAGAATTAAATTCGCGTCATAATAGCATAGTATTAAATCTCCATCTTGAAGCTTTCTGAACATCTTGTGAACTCAAATATTCTAATAATAATAATGAATGATCCAAAACCAATCTAGCCTTATACTCCACAGATGTAACCCTATCCTGCAAATGTGCTGATATTAAAAAATAATCAATTCTAGAAAAAGAATTATGTCGCGAGGAATAAAAAGAAAAATCTTTCTCTGTAGGATTAACTCTTCGCCAAATATCAATTAAATTCAAATCTGCCATCATATTAATCACTTGGATTGCCATCTTAGACTTCTTAATTACTCTTGAGTACTTATCCAATAAAGGCTCCAACACCACATTCAAATCTCCCCCAACATCACATTAGAGTTCGATTGTCCAAGTAATAAAGACATATCCACAACAAAAGCAGTATCCTCAACATTAGGAGCATAAACATCAAGCAAAGTCCATGCCTCATTAAAGATTGTAAAATTTAATTTTAATAATCTTCCACCACTTTTCTCTTCACTCTGTAACTAAAATGGTAGATTCTTATGTACCAAAATAGCCACACCTTTTGCCTTAGAATTAAACGAAGAATAAAAAACGTGCCCAACCCATTCACGTTTGAGTTTCAAATGTTCCTTATCTATTAAATGAGTTTCCTTTGCCATTGTGACCACCATTTCTTCCAGAAATCAAATTCCCTTCTTGCAGCTCTGCCCTCTTTGGAGACCATGGAGGACTACGTCGTTCCTGGAATTGCGTAATTGGTAAAGACTGAGCAAAATCCATAGCTTCTTTAGGTTTATCAAAGAACTTTGGTTGATATCCATCCTGAAAAATCTTCAGTACCGCAGGGTATCTAAATGTTGCCTTATATCCTTTTTTCCACAATAATTCTTTCACAGAATTAAATTCACGTCGTTGAAACATAATTTCCTGACTCAAATCCGGATAGAAGAAAACACGACTACTCTGAACCATCAAAGGAGATTTGTTTTGCTGTGCATTTCTAATAGCCATACGTAAAATAGTCTCTCTATCACAGTAATTTAAACACCGAACCAGAACAGGTCTTGGATTCTGTCCTGAAAAAGGTCTCCTTCTCAAAGCTCTATGAGCCTGTTCCAATATTAAACCTTCAGAAAACTTATCTTGTCCCAACACTTGTGGAATCTATTCAGTGAAAAATTTTCTTGGATCTGGCCCTTCTATGCCTTTATGGCAAGCCAACAATTTTCACATTATTCCGTCTGGATTGGTTCTCCAAATAATCAACCTTTTTTTGCTCAATTTTTATTCTGAATCTGTAGCGTTTCAATTGTTTTATTCACATCTTGCAATTGATCTTGTACATCAGATAATCACACATCTCAAGTCTTTCAATAGTTTCAACTTTAAAAGCTCCATAATCAGCCATCTGTTGAGTATTGACATCCACCAATGCATTAATCTTAGAAGTAAGATTATTCATAGAATCACTTAAATGCATCATTGAAGAAAATATCTTATGTTCAAGACTCTTGAAAAGTATATCAACATCAGTAGATCCAGACATGGTGGGATTCTGCTGTTCTTGTGGAATCAAAGGACCTTCTATCCCTTCTTTTAATTTAGTAGCTGTTCTTGCAGTTTGACTCCGTGTAAGAGCCCCTACCCCCCCGAAGTATCAGGAGGCTGATGATCAGGGTTATCTTTGATCCAAACCTCCTTTAAAAGCTTCGTTACATCAGTATCTGGAAGATCTGTCAAATGACAGCTCTTTAACTCTCCAATTGGTGGCGCCCCAGCTAATTCAGCAGTCAAAGTCTCAGTAGATGTTGTTTGAAATACTGGCATCCGGCCAGCCCTTTCTTCTAAAGGCAGCTGAAAACGACCTTCAGAAAGACTTAACGGAATCAGAACGGAGCTCCAAGGCCGAATTCTTCGCTTGTTTCCCTGGATCCATTTCACGCTGAGTCGTGGCTTTTTGTAAACAAGCAGGCTCAGATAATTTTGGAAAATATAATTTTTTAACAATCTGTTAATGTTTCCTTTTACTTTTTTTTAACAAATGTACCATTAGGTATTAATTCAACATCTCATACTATTTATAAACTTTTTTAAAAAGTTTTAACGGGCATTTAAAGACAAAACAATAAGTTAGAGTCAGGAGAGGACTGGAAGGCACGTCTTTTCCTTGCGCCATCTTGCCACACCACCCCCCAATTGGGTACTGGTTGAGTTGGGGTTCGGTCATGGAATTGTGCTGTGGTTGGTCAGGTGAACTGCCTGGCAATTGGGGACTTTAGTAAGACAATATGCTGGGTGATTGGGGGCAGGTTGGTTAAGGGCTCTGCCTTGGGATTGTGGACTGGCTGAGTAGGGGCTTGGCCAGGGAATTGGGCATATATTTGTCAGGAGAACTGCCTGACTATTCGGGACTCTTCGGCCTGACAATGTGCCTGGTGATTGGGGACACGTTGGACAGGAAATCTGCCTGTTGATTGGGGAAATGTTGGGCGGGGAATTTGCCTGGTAATTGGGGCTAGGTTGGGCAGTAGCTATGCCTTGTGATTGGCGACAGGTTGGACAGACGCTCTGCCGGGTAATAGAAGACTGGTTGGGCATGGACTCTGCTTGGAGATTAGTGACAGGCTGGGCAGGCGCTCTGGTTAGTGACTGGGGACAGGTTGTGCCGGGGCACTGCCTGGGGATACGGACTTGGTTTCTCAAGGGTGCTTCTTGGGGATTGGAATAGGATGGGGAGGGGAGCAGCTTTGGGATTGGGGGTAGGTTGGGCAGGTCTAAACGTGGGGATTGGGGAGGAGTTGGGCAGATGCTCTGACTGGGGATGGTGGACTGGCTGAGGAGGGGCTTGGCCAGGGAATTGGGCATATATTGTTCAGTAAAACTGCCTGGCAATTGGGGACTCTTTGGCCAGACAATCTGCTTGGTGATTGGGGACAGTTTGAATTAGAACTCTGCTTGGTAACTGGGGTTAGGTTAGGCAGTAGCTCTGCCTGGTGATTGGCGACAGGTTGGACAGACGGTCTGCCTGGGGATTGGGTACAGGTTGGACAGACGCTCTGCCTGATTATTGGGGACCCTTCAGATAGAGGCTCCGCCTGGTAATAGAAGACTGGTTGGGCATGGGCTCTGCTTGGAGATTGGTGACAGGCAGAGCAGGGGCTCTGGTTGGTGACTGGGGATAGGTTGTGTCTGGGGATTCGGCCCTGGTTTGTCAGGGGAGCTTCCTGGGGATTGGGAATAGGATGAGGAGGGGTGCTGCATTGGGATTGGGGGCAGGTTGGGCAGGGTCTCAACGTGGGGATTGGGGAGGAGTTGGCAGGTGCTCTGACTGGGGTTTGGAAATATGTTGGGCAGGGTTTCTGCATGGGTATTGGGTACTTGTTTAGTCGGGACGCGGCCAGGGTATTGCGCAGATGTTGGTCAGGAGAACTGCCTGGCAATTGGGGACTCTTCAGCGAGATGATATGCCTGGTGATTGGTGTCAGGCACCACCTGGTAATTGGCGACAGGTTTGGCAGGGACTTTGCCTTGGGATTGAGAGCAGGTTGGGCAACTGTTACGCCTGCTGTTTGGAGACAGGTTGGGCAGGGTCTTAATGTGGGGATGAGGTGGAGTTGGGGAGATGATCTTGCGTGCAACTGGGGACAGGTTGGGCAGGGGGTGTGCCTGGTGATTGGGAGCAGGTAGGGCAGAGGCTTCCTTGGGATTGGTGACAGGTTGTCAAGGACTTTGCCTGGGGATTTGGGACTGGTTGAGCAGGAGCTCTACCTGGTGTTGGGGGACATGTTGGACAGAAGCTCTGCTTGGGGATTGGGGACTTGTTGGCTATGGGCTATGCCTGGAGATTGTGGACATTGCAGGTAGAGGCTCTGCTTGGTGATAGAGGACGGGTTGGGCATGGGTTCTTCCTGGGGATTAGTGACAGGCTGGGCAGGGGCTCTGCCTGGGGACTGGGTCCTGGATGATTAGGGGCTTAGCCAGGGAATTGTGCTGAGGTTGGTCAGAAGGACTGCCTGGCAATTGGGGACTCTGGCCGGATGATCTGTCTGGTGATTGGGGCATATTGGCCTGGAACTCTGCCTGGTTTTGGGGAAATGTTGGGCAGGGACTTTGCGCCACACGCCAGCTCCACTGCAGACTGAGCAGCAATAGACGATAAATCCGCAGAGAGCCTCCTGCTAACTCTTCAATGATACTTCAGACTGAGCACAAATGGACGATCGCTCCTTCGAGCGCCACATGCCAGCTCCTGTATGACACTACAGACTGAGCAGTGATGGACGATCACTCCACCGAGCACCACCTGGCACAACCTGTGTGACAGTACAGGTTGAGCAGTCACGGACGATCGCTCCACAGACCGCCACCTGGCATCTCCTGTGTGATGCTACAGACTGAGCAGCAATGGAAAATCTCTCCACCCAGCGCCACCAACCTCTTGAGTGTCAGAACAGACTGAGCAGCCACGGACGATCGGTCCGTAGAGCGCCACCTCCCAGCTCCTGCTCCTGTATAACACTACAGACTGAGTTGCAACAGAAGATCGTTCCACAGACCGCCACCAACACATCGTGAGTGTCAGTACAGACTGAGCAGCAATGGATCATCGCTCCATAGATTTCCAGCTACCAGCTCCTGTATGTAACTATAGACTGAGCAGCAATGGACTATCACTCCACAGAGCGTCACCTGCCATCTCCTGTATGTTGCCACGTACTGAGGAGCAATGGACGATCACTCCATAGAGTGCCACCTGCCAGATCCAGTCTGTCACTACAGACTGAACAGCACTGAACCATCGCACCATAGACCGCCACCTCCTAGCTCCTATATGACATACAGACTGAGCAGCAATGGATGATCACTTAGCAGAGAACCACCTGCCAACTCCTGTATCACACTACAGACTGAGCAGCAATGGACAATCACTCCACAGAGCGCCACCTGCCATCTCCTGTGTGTCACTACAGATTTAGCAGCAATGGACTATCACTTCAAAGAGTGCCACCGCCAGCTCCTATATGTCACTGCAGACTGAGCAGTAATGGACAATCGCTCCATAGAGCAGACTGAGCACCAATGGACGATTGCTCCACAGAACGACACCTATGTCCTCCTGCAATACATACAGACTGAGCAGCAATGGACGATCACTCCACAGAGCACCACCTGTCAGCTACTGTATATCACTACAGACCTCAGTCAGTCAGTCAGCAATGGACGATCACACCTCAGAAGTGCCACTTGCTAACTCCTGTTTGTCACTACAGACTGAGTTGCAATGGAAGATTGCTCCACAGACTGCCACCTACATCCTGAGTGTCAGTACAGACTGAGCAACAACGGACAATCAATCTGTAGAGGACCATCTCCCAGCTGCTGAATTACAGACTTTGAGCAGCAATGGATGATCGCTCCGCAGAGTGCCACCTTCCATCTTCTATATGACACTTCAGACTGCGCAGCAGCGGGTGATCACTCTGCAATGCACCACCTTCCAGCTCCTGAATGTCACTACAGACAAAGCAGCAATGGATGATCATTCCACAGAGCGCCACCTGCCAGGTCCTGAATGACACTACAGGCTGAGGAGCAACGGACGATCGCTCGGTAGACTGCCAACTACTAGCTTCTATGCATCATTGCAGGCCTCAACTGCTACTAGACTTTCTAAATTAACTCCTTTCTCGCAGACCTTGGAATTGGCACTATTGACTCTCAGATTTACTAACAACCTGTTTACAGTATTGTGAGAGATGAGTTTTTTTTCTTTGGCTTGGCTTCGCGGACGAAGATTTATGGAGGGGGTAAAAAGTCCACGTCAGCTGCAGGCTCGTTTGTGGCTGACCAGTCCGATGCGGGACAGGCAGACACGATTGCAACGGTTGCAAGGGAAAATTGGTTGGTTGGGGTTGGGTGTTGGGTTTTTCCTCCTTTGCCTTTTGTCAGTGAGGTGGGCTCTGCGGTCTTCTTCCAAGGAGGCTGCTGCCCGCCAAACTGTGAGGCGCCAAGATGCACGGTTTGAGGCGTTATCAGCCCACTGGTGGTGGTCAATGTGGCAGGCACCAAGAGATTTCTTTAGGCAGTCCTTGTACCTTTTCTTTGGTGCACCTCTGTCACGGTGGCCAGTGGAGAGCTCGCCATATAATACGATCTTGGGAAGGCGATGGTCCTCCATTCTGGAGACGTGACCCATCCAGCGCAGCTGGATCTTCAGCAGCGTGGACTCGATGCTGTCGACCTCTGCCATCTCGAGTACCTCGACGTTAGGGGTGTGAGCGCTCCAATGGATGTTGAGGATGGAGCGGAGACAACGCTGGTGGAAGCGTTCTAGGAGCCGTAGGTGGTGCCGGTAGAGGACCCATGATTCGGAGCCGAACAGGAGTGTGGGTATGACAACGGCTCTGTATACGCTTATCTTTGTGAGGTTTTTCAGTTGGTTGTTTTTCCAGACTCTTTTGTGTAGTCTTCCAAAGGCGCTATTTGCCTTGGCGAGTACAACTGATATAAAAATATGAAAATGAAGAAACTAAAATTGATACATGGGTAAATGAATAAAGCCAGTATTAACAGGATAAGACATGGATATTAGAATGCAGGAAGCAGAATCAGTCTGAGTAAGATAAGAATCTCTTAGCCTTTTTTAGACAGAATCAGCAAGTTCACTGAATGAGTTAAGGATAGACAATAGATAATAGAATGTAGGAAGGAGTTAGTCTGAATGAGATAAGGGTCTTCTAGCCCCAGATAGAATTAGCAGGTTTGCATATGTAATTAGTAAAGCCTTAGACAGTATTAGCCAGTTCTACATAAGAAGAGGACACAGCCCTGAGGGTCGGGAAGGTGTAAATTAGAACAAAGACAGGTTTGTGAATAAGGACAATGAGGATAATGACATGATAAGACACCGACAGGATGCCCCCTGGTTCTCCAAGTGCACAGAAAGAGCACGTAGGCAGGCAGGATTGCCTAATGCCAAACCTCTCCAGGAGACAGAAGAATGTAAGAGGGGCGGGGGGTTTTCCTATACTGAAATGAACAGTATAAAAGTTGGGTGAGCCCCAGTGTATGTGTGTATTCCCAGGGTAAGGGGAAGCACCCAACTTTGTATTGTTGTATAATAAATGTTCTTTGTCTCGAGCAATTTCTGTGAAGGTACTTCTGTTTCTAACAGTATGGACTTTTAGTTTTAAATACTGTTCTGAATTTTTCATGTGCGTTAACTGTAGTCTCTGATCAACGTTGACTTTTCAGAACTGTCTTTGTTTACCTGTTGCAGACCTTAAGTGCCTCATATAATTCCTATTTATTCATGTTGTCAATTATTGTTTTTTGACTTACAAATTGATTGTATACTTCCTTCCCCAGCAACTTTTGTACCCAATGCATGATTTAACGCACTGCACGATGCACCGGCACAGCGCCATGCACACGGAATGTTGGTTTTGCACTCCCTGCGCAGTTCTACACAGCATGTGGCATTGTCATCTGCACTGAACAGAAATGCTGAGCTATTTGGTCGCTAACTGCTGGTTCTGGTGGGAGCTGTGTAGTGGGGAGATCCAGTACTAACAGCTCCAAACTCATGATAGCTAGACCCACAGGCCCCTATCTACTGACAACTAGCTACTACCGTCATGAGGCATATGACTCAGCAACACCCATTGGTCTATGGAGAAACCCTGGCCTACTTAACATGAATGTCGTGTAACATACTCCAGATGTCATGACATCAGGTCACCTGTTGTTTATCTATATCAAGTCTGACAGCATGTCAATAAAGGCTTTTGCTCTTCTCTGGTTGAAACTTGAGGTGTGGTCTCATATTAATCCTATTTCAACATGATGGTATATGTCCATAACTTACATCTGCTAGACTGTATAAATTTTTTGTCATCAAAATTCAGGCCATAAATATAAGTGTCCAGGGTTCCGAGTGCATCATTACGAATCTCCCCGCCAAGTCCATGACCACATTCTTGGCCATCACTGGAACATTCCTCCCTCTCAAAGTGGCCACTCCCCTGGCCCTGGAATTGAAGGAGGACATTGCCACCTGGCCAACCCACCCCCTCTTTAACTTTAAATGGTCTTGTTCTATAAGGTAGGTCTCCTGCAAAAACACTTTGTCCATCTGGATTTTTTTTTAGGTGTGTCAAAACTTTTTCTCTTAATTGAACCATTTATCCAATTTACATTAAAATTCATGAATTTAATTGACACCCATTGTCCCTGGCCCTCCCCCTCCTTCTTGTCCCCGGATACTTGGCCTCTCTCCTGATTCTCCACCATAGATCCTTGGCACAGGTGATCATGCTCCAGACAAAAACTAAATAAGTTAACAGAACTAAAACAAAACAAAAAACAAAAAAACCCTCCTCTTCCTTTCCCCCACCCCCACCCCACACAATTAACATTACCTACCCTTACACCAATAACCAAGCCATTGGTGCCAATCCCCTCCCCCCATTTTGAGGTGCCGAATGCACCCATCACACTTGTACTTCCCTCTCTTTCTGTGAGTTCCCTGTATATTACTTAAATCTCCTTCAAACATTAACACTGTGTAAAGAAACATAACCTTCCTGTAGTCCCCACAGTTTCAATATTTACAATCCATTCTTCCCCTGAATCCCTCTTTCCCCTTTATTTATATTTAGTCTTGCTGTGGTGGCAGGGATCTTAAAAAGTCCATTGTTTCCCTTGGATCCTTAAAAAAATGTTCTTTCCCCTCCTGCCCTTATTATCTTCAGCATTGCTGGGTGAAAGAGGGTAAACTCAATTCCTTTTTGTTTCAAGCTCTTTTTTACCAGGTCCAATTCCCTCCTGCACTTCAACAGCAACGCACATATCAGATAGAATTAGACCTTCCACCCTCTCATATTTCACCGGAATTTTTCCCTCACCGCTGCTACTCGTAAAATCCTCTCTCTATGCTGATAGCGCAGGAGTCTTACCAGGATAGAGTGTGGCCAATTCATTCCCTTCCCCCATCCAATCTTTCCTCTACCCTCTCAATCCCTTCCTCTGTTTTCATTACCCTTTCCAAAAGCTGCCCAGGCTTTCTTTAATTGCCCCTTGACCTGTCACTAGTGTCCTCAAGATCCATTTTTTGGCCTCCAATATTTCCCTGGCAAAAGGCATCAAGCCCTCTGCCTCTTATCAGTCTTCCTCTTCCATATGCTATCTTTCTTTTTCCCCCTCACTCCTCTTCTTCCTCCACCACCACCTTGCCTTACTTTCCTACTCCAGACCAACCTACCTTGCATCTTTCCCGTCGATTTCCTTCTGGCTGTGTTGCCCCTGGAGTCCACCAGGCCCGACGCGTCAGACCCAACCTCCTTACGCCTGCTGGTTTGAGTGGTCTTATCAGGTGTTTCTCTTCCCAGCTTGTGGACTCCTCTCCACTGCTACTGATGTCACCGCCATCTCTGCCTCAGCCCGACTCCCCCAGCCTCGTGCCTCCGGACTTCCATCTGCTGCTGTCATCGGTGCTATCCCATTCTCGGCCTGGCTCCATCGCCCTCGTGGCTCAATGGCTCCCTTTGCCTTAAACCTACGGGCTCCCCAATGTTGCCGACGTCACCATTACTGCTGTTGCCGCCCTCTCCGTCCTGTCCTGACTTCTTCCATCCTGAGCTGCTGGACTTCCCGCATCTGACTGTGGTGTTCTCTGGACACTTTCCTCAGCTGGTCTCTCTCAGACTGCCCTTGCTCTCCTTGTTTTCCTCCCAACGGGGAGGCCCCTGCCTGGGTGCTAATGTAGCAGTTATTGTCATCCTCAGCCTCTGGGTAGGCCCCTACTCAACTTTGTTCTCTCCTCCATAAGGTGTTGTTTTCACTCTCCTCTTTTGCCTTTTTTCTCATTTCTTTGTCTCTTCAAAACTCTCTAAACTATCCTATTTTTATTCTGTGGATTCTTATGGGGGGCTCAGATAGTGTTGTAATTTATCTCTTTCATATGCTCCTTTTTAATACTCTTGGTGCATCCAATTATCTTGCCCCTTAAATAAGCCTCAGTGTGTCCCATAATAGGAAACTATTGGCCATAGAGGGACACTTTGTCTCTCAGGACAACACTATCTGAGCTCACCTTAACCTCTCTTTTCTAATCTTTTTAATGGAGAGCTGTACAATCTCCCTGCACTTCTACCACCACCATTTTCTCTCATAGTCCAGGGCTTTCTCAATCTCCTCTCTGGAGAAGAGGCATTCAGCCCCTTGATCCAAATTTGATAGTTCCAATGTAGACAAGAAATCGTCTATCTTGGCGGGGTCTGATTCTGATTTACACAACTCTGTATAGAAATTTCTATATGTTTCATTTATTTCCTTTGGTTTATGTGAAATCTTGTCTTTCCCCTTTTGAATTGCATTCATTATTCTTGAGATATCTTCTGCCCTCACCTGCCAAGACAAGACCCAATGCGCCCTTTCCCTCCAGCTCATAATATTGTTCTTTAGATCTTCGGATCATCTTTTCAATCCTATATGTTTGCATTGTACTCTATGTGAGCTTTTTATTTATTAAATTCCTATGTTTATCCTCAGACCCTGATCTTTGATTATCTTTTTCCAACTGGGAAATTTCCTGTTCCCAATCATTTATCTCTTTCATATGCTCCTTTTTAATACTCTTGGTGCATCCAATTATCTTGCCCCTTAAATAAGCCTCAGTGTGTCCCATAATAGGAAACTATTGGCCATAGAGGGACACTTTGTCTCTCAGGACAACACTATCTGAGCTCTAATTAAAAAATTCCAGTTTCTGTGGAAAAGTCAACTTGCATTTACTCTACCTATACCCCTCATCAAATCTCCCTTCATTCTACTAACCTCTAGGAAATAAAGTCCTAGCCTGTTCATTCTTTCCCAGTAGCACAGTTCTTCGAGCTCTGGCCATATCCGAGTAAATTTTTTCTTCAATTTTTCAATCTTACTGATATCTTTCGTATAGTTAGGTGTCCAAAACTGTAGACAATACTCCAAATTTAACCTCACCAATGTTTCACATAACTTTATCATAACATCTTGACTCCTAACCTCAATAGATTTATGAAGGCCAATGAGAGAAACAGAAGTACCTTCACAGAGATTGCTCGAGACAAAAATTGAGAACAAAACATTTATTATACAACAATGCAAAGTTGGGTGCTTTCCCCTTACCCTGGGAATACACACACATACTGGGGCTCACTCAATTTTTATACAGTTCATTTCAGTGTAGAGGTACCCCCCCCCCCCCCCCTAACATTCTTCTACCTCCTAGATAAGTTTGGCATTAGGCAATCCTGTCTGCCTACTTGCTGTTTCTGTGAACTTGGGGGACCAGGGGGTTTCCTGTCAGTGTGCCATCATGTCATTTTCCTTATTCACAAACCTGCCTTTGTCCTTATTCACACCTTCCCGACCCTCAGGGCTTACTAACTTATACAGAACTTGCTAATTCTGTCTAAGGCTTACTAATTACATATGCGGAACTTGCTGATTCTGTGTCCTGTCTAAAAGTCTAGAAGACCCTTATCTTATTCAGACTAACTTTACTTCCTACATTTTATTATCTATCCTTATCCTATTCATACTGGCTTTATTCATCTCTCATATTTTCATATTAGTTTTACTCATCTCCCACAATCCTCACTTTTTTTTAGCTACGCTTCGTGAATTCTCAACTGGAATGTATTACTGTAAACTTGGTCTTTTTCCCAGCGAGTCAGTAAACGAACTGCAGTCTCAGCATCATCAGACAGAATTTGGGAAACATACATCCTTTGGGTTCTAGTGATCTGATGAGGGGTCCGTTGAATTAAATACTGCACACAAGTCTTTAGGCAGGGGAGCACCATAACGTCCATCCCACACTGGACCGAGGTTGCCAATTCTGAACCTGGGCATGGGAAGATTTTCGAACTCCTGAAGAAGTGTCTTTAACCGCCTGACCGTTGTGAGCATTGTCATTCACCAGTCTTTCACAAATGCTGCCTTCAGCAGCCAACGAGTAATCGAGAGCCAGGCGGTTTTGTTGAACTGTGGCTCGTATCTGTCATCTTCAGCCCATAAATTCAGGGCAATCGCTGTCTGTTCGGTGATGATCTCCAAGGCTGCCTGGAGTCTGATTAAACGATTTAAATGCCAAGCGGCTGTGGTGTTCTGGAGCAGCTTACGTCGTTTACAACTGGAACTCCCCTTACAGTGGTGGTGCTTAACATTCCGAATGTCTGTGTGACCCAAAGATGATTTACAGGAGACCAAGTTGGGGAGGGGGGTTTCTTGTCACTTAACCTGTGAGTTGCAGCTTGTCTGCGAACATTAGCAGAAGTATCACTGAACCTGTGAGTTGCAGCCTGTCTGTGAACATTAGCATCTGTATTCACTCTATCTCCGCCACATGTATAATTCTGATAACATTCTGTCTGTCATTGTCCCAGCATCTTCTTTGTGCTATCTCTTTAAAACTCCTTTTTAATACCTGTAGAGGCTGAAATACAAATGAAATCTACTCCCCTAAGGCCATTCTGTTCCCCTGGTCCATGTTGGAATCCTATATTAACCCATACCCCACTATGACTATATACCTGCGCCCTGTCTACATTCTAAAGGTAAATAATTGTCACCTCTGCTACCCCTATTCCAGGAGGACTTAATACATTGTGAGCGATTTGGTGATTTCCCAAAAATTGGGAACCAACAAGTATACAAAACAGCAAATGATAAAAACAACATTACAGCACTTTTTCCCGTCGTAGTGTAACTTTCAGATCAGAAGGATGAAGGACTGCACACCAGGTGGAGGGTAGATTATCAATGTCTTTAGTCCATGGATCAGCAGCTTGTTTAATTCGTTGTATATGAGTCCACCCCTTTTCTTTCGTTCGCACTGCAGTGTCTGTAATCAAAAGTACACAAATATATTTGGTCCCAGACAGGTTTTAGTTGGTGATCTTGCCATGCTTTTACATATACCCAATCACCAGGTTTAAAAGAATGAATAGGATACTCCAGGGGTGGGTTTTGAACTAATAAACCCTTCTGTCTTAATTAACTACCAATGTATTCCCAGGATTTATTAGTTCACGATCCTGTTTACTTGGTGAAACGCTAATTAAAAGTGAATAGCTGCAATTTAATGCCTTATCTGTTTTTACAATAGTTTCCAAAATCGTTGTGGGGCAAGACACTGTTTATCATAACAATCGGACATTTCTTTGTGTTAGTGTAAATGTTATATTTAGAATTATTGTAAAAAGAAACACAAACCATATTTCCATGGGTTTTGAATATATTAGACTATATAAAAATGCAGTTGAAGCTGCTTGTCTGTATGGGGCAACCAACCTGCAATTTGTTAGAGTGAGTACATAACAGACATTGCAGCACTCAAGCATGTTTGAGCCTCTCTGAACTCTTAGCGAACCCGTATTTGACCTTCACAACTGCAGTACTATTAACCCAGCAGTCTTTTAGACACCACTTCCAGATGAATTTGAAAAACCAGATCATGATTATTTGCAATGTAACTTCTACACGACCGGATTTAAATATAAACCTGATGAATGGGGGAAGTTATGAACTAAATTACAGCGGCAATACAGAGAAATTGTGCTGAGGCATGAGTTTCACTCCGGAGGAAAATGCACCAGAGAAATCGATCATTAAACTTATTGGATTCCCCAGATGTTTCTTTATTCTCCAGAGATGGGCGATCTTTAAGCTCACTGACCTTGACTGCTGAATGTGTAGAACAAATGTACTAAATCTATTGAAAGAGCTCCATATTGCTAACTGCAAGACAGGAGCCTGGAGCCTCAGTTTCAAATGAACAGAATACAATTAATTAGTGCCTTCTTTGGCTTGACTTCGCAGACGAAGATTTATGGAGGGGTAATGTCCACGTCAGCTGCAGGCTCGTTTGTGGCTGACAAGTCCGAATTAGTAACGAAGCCTGTTAATACCCATGTATATATATTTGGTCCCAAAAATTGATCTAATTGTTTGGCACATCCCTGAGGATCCTCTATCAGGGAGGTCATTTCTCTCTTAAAGTTACGCACCTCCATACTAGTCAGGGGCACATTTACAAAACCGAGACACCCTCCCACGGGAACTTCCCGTAAAGGTCTCATCCAGTTAATTTCTGGCTTATCCTCTCCTTTATAATGTCTAGGTTCCTGCTCTCTGGGAAATGAATCAAAGGGTTCTGCCCTTCCCTCCCGGAGGGTCTCACACTGTTCTGAATCAAAGTCTCCTCCCTCTCTTGTCAATTGAGGTGGTAATCTAGTACTTTGTGAATGGCTCATCATACCACCCCTACTTTCTTCTCCTTTCTTTAGCTGTGGGGCGGAGGGGAAGGTGAAGAAGGGTAGAGCATAGGAGAGAGGGGAAAGATAGGAGCTGGCATAGGAGGAGCATAAGGTGGAGGAAGGTAATGTAACACATCACATCCTTGTGTTTCAGGGACAAAAGGTTCCTCATCCTTCTTGTCCTTACATTCCTTTTCATTCAAAACCAGTTGATCAACCAATCCACTGAGCCAGCAGACTGCATATTTTCTGCTCTCAATATTATCTCTTTGATTTTGATAGAGCCAGATGTTCAATGCCTGACACATCCAGTCCTCATCGGATCCGAACTTTGGCTAATATACCGAATTCCCTTTTATCGGGTTTTTAACCCATTCCAGACAGCAATAACTGACCATGGTCTGTTTGTCTTTCCCACGGGTTTTCCCCGCACCCCAATCAGATAGCATTAATCCTAACGGACTTTGCTTAGTTATCTGATTGTCCCATCCTTCCTTAGGACTAGTTCCCTTGCTACTCACACCTCCCATACTAACTGGTAAGTAAAATTTCTCTTACCAGGATCCAGTAGCTATTCCTAGCACGCTTCCTTAACGTCCTCCCGTCATTTGTTACTCAATGCCTCTTCTCAGATATCACTCGCTTCATCCACTGACAAGTCACCCGCCATCCGTGAGTCCAGCTGAATCAGCCGGGGTGCACCTACCCTCGTTGTTGTGCACTCTGTCAGTGGAGGGAGTGGGATCCCGGACGAACCCCCGTTTGTGAGAAACAGTTTGTGAGAAATTGCTCGAGACAAAAATTGAGAACAAAGAACATTTATTATTCAACAATGCAAAGTTGGGTGCTTTCCCCTTACCCTGGGAATACACACACATACTGGGGCTCACCAAATTTTTATACAGTTCATTTCAGTGAAGAGGTACCCTTCCCCCCCCCCCTAACATTCTTCTGCCTCCTAGAAAAGTTTGGCATTAGGCATTCTTGTCTGCCTATGTGCTGTGCTGTGAACTTGGGGGACCATGGGGTATCCTGTCAGTGTCCCATCATGTCATTGTCCTTATTGTCCTTATTCACAAACTTGCCTTTGTCCTTGTTCACACCTTCCTGACCCTCAGGGCTTTTACTAATTACATATGTGGAACTTGCTGATTCTGTTTAAAAGTCTAGAAGACCCTTATCTTATTCAGACTAAAACTTTACTTCCTACATTCTATTGTTTATTATTTATCCTTATCCTATTCATACTGGACTTGCTGATTCTGTCTAAAAGGCTAGAAGACCCTTATCTTATTCAGACTAACTTTACTTCCTACATTCTATTATCTATCCTTATCCTATTCATACTGGCTTTATTCATCTCTCATATTTTCATATTAGTTTTACTCATCTCTCACAGCCAAGTTCTTTTATTGGACCAATCTACTTTTGACACCACTTTAAAAATTCTATCTCTATGTTCACAGGTCCCTTTCTTTTACCACACTCCTACCATTTATCATTTATGTGCTACCTGGTATATCCTTCCACAATACAATAGTATCCCCTTGTCTGAATTAAATTCCATCTGACATTTTGCAGCCCATTTTTCTTGCTGGTCCACATCATTCTGCAAGCTTTGAAAGCCTCCCTCGCTGTTCCACTACTGTATTTGATGATATTTAAGACCTCTAGGCATATAAGACCCACATTTCACCAGGGAATATTAGGAATGTTTTTCTAGTGTATTTACGGGTTTGTTGGCCAGCAGTTTCTTCCTGCACCACTTGCACTGCTGGTGGAGGCTGCCATGGTCGGCTTTCTCAGCAGGGAAAGTGAGCAGTGGTCCAGCTCTGGAACGCACAGTGGGCGCTGCTGTCAGGGGCCTAATTTCAACTTCACATATAAGACCCGGGGGATATTTTTGAGCAAATTTTTGGGGAAAAAAGTGGGTATTATATGCCATCAAAAAAACTTTATGTCATTTTCAAACTTGTTGATCCAATTTGTTACCACATCATTGATATAGATGACAACAATGAGGCAACAATGAGACAACAATGATCACTGAGGCACAAAACTATTCACAGGCTCAGAGGCACCCAGCCACTACCACTTGCTGGCTTCTCCCATAAAGCCAATGTTGAATCCAGTTTACTATTGATACCGAGCGACAGAACTTTCTGATTAATCTCCCATGTGAGATCATGTCAAAGGCCTTACTAAAGTCCACGTAGACATCATCCATAGCCTTTGCTTTATCAACTTTACTGGAAACATCCTGAAAAAACATGATGTACCACAGACAAAGCAATGTTGACTATGCTTATTCAGTCCCTAACTATCCAAATATCTGACCTCTTGGAACACCTTCCATTAACTAACCTACTACTGATGTCAGGCTGGGATATTTTCCTGGGATATTTTGGGAATCCTTTTAAACAATGGAACAACATAAGGTACCCTCCAATTACCTGGCACCTGAAAAGTCGACTATGATATTTTAAATATATCTGCCAGGGCCCTTGCAATTTCTACACTAGCCCTCAATGTCTGAGGGAATACCTTCTCAGGACCTCAGGATTTATTTACCCTTATAAGCTTTAAGGCAGTGAGCACCTCCTCCTCGTTAACCTCTATAGTTCCTTAATTCCACGGTATCTGTGCCAGTTTCCTGAGTAAATACAGATGCAAAAATTTACCCCTTTTTTTTGGATCCATGAAGAAATGACCACACTGATCTTCAAGAGGAATAATTTTGCCTGTATTATCATTTTGTTCTTAATATACCCACGGTCCTTTGGATTTGCCTTTTCTTTTTCTGCCATTGAAACCTAATGTCTTCTTTTAGCATTTCTGATTTCCTTAAGTATTTTCTTCCATTTTTTGCTCCTTTAGTTCTTAATTTGCTCCTTGTTGCTTATACCAGAGATACACTTCTTCTTTTTAACTAGATCCTCAATAACCCTGGAAAAGCAAAGTTCATTATGCCTATTACCTTTCATCCTAAGAGGAACATGCAAACTCTGTACTCTCAAAATTTTGCCTTTGAATGCCTTCCGCTTACCCTTGCCAGCAAACACACTCTCTTAATTCATGATTCTCGATCCTTTCTCATTTTCCTCAGAATTGGCCTTTCTCCAATTTAGAATATCAACCTATTCTTATCCATAATTATCTTGAAACTAACTGCATTATGAACACTGGGCCCAAGTGTTTCCCTCCACATAGTTCTGTCAGCTGTCTTGTTTCATTCCCGAATAGAAGATCCAGTATTGCACTCTCTCTAGTCAGTACCTCGATATATGATTCAGAAAACTTTCCTGAACACATTTAACAATTTTCAAGTCATTCAGCCCTTTAAAAGCATGGAGTTCCTTCTCAACTGTGTGCATGCACAAGCATTCAATGCATGCACTTGCACACAAACCGCTAATACCACAGGGTCCCAATCAATATCTGGAAAGTTAAAATCACCGAATGTCACAACATTATGTTTGTTACAGCGGTTTTCTCTCTCTCTTTCTTTCTTTCTCTCCCACCCCCTCCACCTATAAAGCCTCAGTAGAAGAGCACTCTATCCTACCCTGTCTGAGCACAGCAGTGCTATTTTCCATGGTGAGCAAAGCCACTGCCCCCTTCATCCTTCACTCTCTAATGTGTCTGAAACAATGGGACTTCAGAACAATGAGCTACCAATCCGGCCTCTCCTGCAACCAAGTATCACCAATGGTCACAACTTCATCTTGCCATTTGCTAATCTCGTCTCTAAGTGTATCTGCCTTTCCCACAATATTCCTCGCATTGAAATAGATGCATCTGAGAACATGATTTGCGCCTCACATAAGCCTTTCATTTCTGTCTTTATCCAATCAACATTATATTTTCCCACCTTCACACCACAAGTTGCTCTGGAAATTTGGTTCTCATCCACATGCAAATCCAGTTAAAAATCCTTAGGGGCAGCACAAGCAAGCCTTCCTGCAGGGTTATAAGTCCCCATCCAGTTCAAATGTAAACCATCCCACAGTAAGGTATCCTTATTCCTATACTCAAACCCTCTTGATAATACTCAAACCCTCTTGATATGAAGGCCAACATACCATTTGCCTTTTTAACCGCCTGCTGTACCTGCATGCTTGCCTTCAGTGACTGGTGCACAAGAACCCATCTCCCAATCTATTGCCATTCAAATAGTAATCTGCCCTCTAGTTTGTATTACCAAAGTGGATAACCTCACATTTATCCACATTGTAGTGCATTTGCCATGTATCTGCCTAGTCCCCCAATTTATCTAAATCACACTGGAGCTTCCTGATCCCCTCTCCAGTGCACACAACCCCTCCTAGCTTTGTGTCGTCTGCAAATTTGGAGATATTACATCCAATTCCCTCATCTAGAACATTAATGTAAATTGTGAATAGCTGGGGTCCCAGTACAGATCCCTGTGGCACCCCACTGCCACTCAGAAAATGAGCCGTTTATCTCAACTATCTGCCAGCCAGTTCTCAATCCACATCAATACCTTGTCCCCAATCCCATGAGCCTTGATTTTGCATGCCAGTCGTTTATGTGGGACCTTATCGAAGGCCTTTTGGAAATCCAGGTACACCACATCCACTGGCTCTCCCCCATCTATTTTACCTGTCACCATCTCAAAGAATTCCAATAGATTTGTCAAGCACGATTTACCTTTTGTAAATCCATCCGTCCGATCCTTTCTCTGCGAGTCGTATGCTCCGCTATTACATCCTTAATAATGGATTCCATCATTTTGCCCACTACCAATGTAAGGCTCACCGGCCTATAATTCCTCGCTTTTTCTCTACCCCCCTTTTTAAATAGTGGGGTAACGAATCTATAGAGTTCTGGAAAATAATTCTTAAAGCATCTGCTATCTGAATGTCCACTTCTTTAAGTACCCTAGGATGTATCAGGCCCTTGGGATTTATTGACCCAAGACCATGTCCTTAGAGATACTGATTTCTTTCAGCTCCTCCCTTGCATTAGTCTCTATGTTTCCCAATATCCTTGGGAGGCTATTTGTATCCTCTCTTGTGAAAACAGATCTAAAATAAGAATTTAATTGGTCTGTCATTTCCTTATTCCCCATTATATATTCCCCTGATTCTGACTGCAAGCGACCTACTCTGGATTTCACCAATCTTTTCCTCTTGACATATCTATAAAAGCTTTTGCAGTTGTTTTTTATGTTTGCCGGAAGCTTACTTTCGTAATTTATTTTTGCCCTTTTGATTAATCCTTTTGACCTCCTTTGCTGCATCTTGAATTGTTCCCAGTCTTCAGATTTGGTACTTTTTTTGGCCGATTGGACCTAATGCTGTCTCTAATTTCCCTTGTTATCCACGGTTGAGTCACCTTTTTTGGTTTATTTTTATGCCAAATAATTTCTGCAATTCTTCCATTAGATCTTTGAATGCTTTCCATTGTCTATCCACCGTTAACCCCCCCATAAACACCACCCAATCAATCTTACTCAACTCCCATCTCATACCTTCATAATTCCCTTCATTTAAATTCAGGACCTTAGTCTCGGTTTTAATTTCTTCACTCTCCATGTCGAGTGAGAATTTGATCATATTGTGATCGCTCCTACCGAAAGGGCCTCGTACAACAAGATTGCTGATTAACCCCTTTTCATTCCATAATACCCAGTCTAAAATGGCCTGCTCCCGAGTTGGTTCCTCGACATATTGGTCTAGATAACAGTCTCGTAAACATTCAAGGAACTCCCCCTCCTCAGTATTTTTACTAATTTGGCTAGTCCAATCTACCTGTAAATTAAAGCCTCCCATGATGACACATGTTCCCCTATTGCACACTTCTCTAATTTGTCTTTTTATGCCTTCCCTCACCTCTACATTACTATTTGGAGGCCTATATATTACCCCCACTAAAGTTTTCTGCCCCTTGCTATTCCTCAGTTCTACCCATATAGATTCCGCATCTTCCGAGTGAATATCCTTCCTGTCAATCGTGTCGGCCCCTTCTCTCACCATCAAAGCTACCCCACCCTCTTTTCTTTCTTGCCGATCCCTCCTAAATATTGTATACCCCGGATTGTTAAGTTCCCAGGCTTGCCCACCTTGCAGCCATGTTTCTGTAATCCTCTACCTTGTTCCGTATGCTTCTTTCATTAAGATATAAAGCCTTCAGATTTGCTTTTTTCACCCTCCTTGCTCTTTCTGATTTTTTTACTTTCACTGCCTAACCTAACTTTTCCTATTTTATCTTTCCTGTCCTTTGCCCTATCATACAGGTTCCCATCCCCCTGCCAAATTAGTTTAAACCACATCTGACGGCTGTACCAAACCTAGCTGCCAATATATTGACCCCTTTTGGGTTTTGGTGTAACCCATCCTTCTTGTAAAGGTCATGCCTTCCCCAAAAGAAATTCCAATGGTCCAAGAAGCCAGAATCATCACTCTTGTACAGTCCTACGCTCAACATCACCACACCTTCATTTAGTCTCCTCCAATCGGAATTTCAATACCTTACAACCTTTCCCTTTTCCCTTCCATCCCTGCAGATACCACATAGTCCCTCCCTCTCATACATCTTGAGGGACCCTAACCCTAACCCTAATGTTAATTATGCAGTCCCATCCTTAGGGGCTTTTAAGTTAATATTCATGTCTTTATTCAGCAAGCGCAATGGTGACTATTGGGTACCCTAGGTCACTGTGCCAGTCCAAACCAGATTCCTTCATCCTTGTGGTTTCTGATAAGAAAGGGACCCACTAGTTAGTGCTGTCTATTTTCAAGCTCTAATCTACATATTTCACATTCCATCACCCTTTGCAGAGTGATGCTAGTTTAATCATCTTCAGCCATTTCTCACACCATGTTCTCGAGGTGCTAAGGTGGGGGGTGGGGGGGTTCCCATGTTTTCTATTGAGGAATGGTGGTTTCTGAGTTCTCGAGGAGGGGAGAGGTCCCATGTTTTCGGTGGGTAGGGAGGGTTCTTTGTTCTCGAGGGGGTGAGGAGAGTCCCGTTCTTGAGGAGCGAGTGAGGGGGTCCCATGTTCTCGGAGGGGGAGTGTCCCATGTTCTCAAGCAGGGGAAGGGGAGTCTCGTGCTCTCGAGGGGGTAAGGGTGGTCCCATGTTCTTGAGTGGGGAAGTGGGTGTCTCGTCATCATGTGGGGAAGAGGGGGATCAGATGTTGTCGGGTAGGGAAGAGGGGGAATCCAGTGTTGTCGGGTGGAAGGGAGGTCCAGTGTTGCTGAGGTGGGAAGGGGTGATCCCTTCTTTTCGAGGGGAAAGGGGGTGTTCTAGTGTTCTTGAAGGGAAAACGGAGTGTTCACGGTTTCTTGAAGGGAAAAGGGAGTGTTCCTGTGTTCTTGAAGGGAAAAGGGAGTGTTCCCGTGTTCTTGAAGGGAAAGGGGGGTGTTCCCGTGTTCTTGAAGGGAAAAGGGAGTGTTCTCGTGTTCTTGAAGGGAAAAAGGAGTGTTCTCGTGTTCTTGAAGGGAAAAAGGAGTGTTCCCGTGTTCTTGAAGGGAAAGGGGAGTGTTCCCGTGTTCTTGAAGGGAAAAGGGGGTGTTCCTGTGTTCTCGAGAGGAAGTGGGGGTTCCGTGTTCTCGAGGGGAAGGGGTGGGTTCCATGTTCTCTAGTGGAGAAGGGGGCATCCCGTGCTTTTGAGTGGCGAGGGAGGGCGATCCCTTTTTCGATTGGTGGTTCAGGACAGGTGGTCCTGTGTTCTTGAGAGAGAAGGAGGTAGTCCAGTGTTCTCAATGGGGAAGAGGTGGTTCCATGTTCTTGAGCGGGGAGGGAGGGGGTTCCGTGCTCTGAAGGGGAGAGGGTCCAATGTTATCGAGAGAGTGTGGTTCCGTGTTCTCTTGGAGGGTAGCGGGTCCTGTGTTGTGGGGGAGGGGTGAGTCCTATGTTCTCAAGGGGGGAATGTTGGCTCCAGTGTTCTCAAGAGGGGGAGTGAGGCGGATCCCTTGTTTTTGAGGGAAAGGGTGCCCTCCATGTTCTCAATGGGAAGTGGGATTCCGTGTTCTCTAGGAGTAAAGGCTTGGTCCTGTGTTCTCCTGTGGGGAGGAGTGAGATCCTGTGTTCTCGTGGTGGGAAAGCGGCCCCCATATCTTTAATATCTTTGGCCCCCATATCTTGTATTGGTACTGTTCTGATGTCCCGTGTCCTCAAGGCGGGAAGTGGGGTCCCATGTTCTCAAGACGAGAAGTGGGGCCCCGTGTTCTCGAGACGGGAAGTGGGGTCCCGTGTTCTCGAGGTGGGAAGCGGGGTCCCGTGTTCTCGAGGAGGGAGGGAAGGCACCCCGTGCTCTCGATGTTGGAAGGGGATCCCGTATTCTCAAGGCAAGAAGGTAAATCATGTGCTCTCGAGGTGGAGGGAGGGGTGTCACGGGTGAGGGAGGGAAGGGGGGGTCACGTTCTCAAAGTGGTCACAGGGGTCCTGTGTTATCAAGGGGGTGAGGGAGAATGGTCCCATATTCATGGTGGTGGGAGGGAGGTGACCCTTGTTCTTGAGGTGGGGTGTGTGGGGGGGGTCCTGTGTTTTCGAGGGGAGAAGGGGGTCTCGTGTTCTCAAGGGAGCACGTTTTGGTGAGGGGGAAGGGAGGGTCTCGTGTTGTCAAGGGAGCGGGAGTGGGGTTCTGTATTCTCGGGATTGGTGTAAAGGGAGAGAGGGGGATGGAGAAGGTCCCGTGTTTTCATGGGGGGACCTATGTTCTCGAAGGGGGTTCCCATGTTCTCGAAGGGGGATGATGAATTCCATGTTCTCGAAGGGGAAAGGTGTGTTCCCTGTTCTTGAGGTGGGAATGGGGTGCCCAGTGTTCTTGGGGGGGAGGCAAGGGAAGGTCTTGTGTTGTCGAGAGGTCAAGGAAGCATCCCGTGTTGTCGAGGGGGAATGGAGCATCCTGTGTTGTCAATGGAGGAAGGGGGCATCACATGCTGTCGATGATGGAAGGGGGTGTCCCATGTTGTTGATGATGGAAGGGAGTGTCCCGTGTTGTTGAGGGGGGAAGCAGGATCCCGTGTTGTCGAGGGGAGAAAGGGGGTCCTGTGTTCTCAGAGGATGGGGGGGGTCATGTGTTCTCGGGATGGGGGAGAGAGGGAGAGGAAGAGAGAAGATGGCGAGAGAAGTTGTGTTCTCAGGGAGAGGAGGGGTGTTCAATGTTCTCGGGGGGGGGGGAAGAGCGTCCCTTACTCTCAGGGTGTGGGAGGGGGAGCGAGTGGGGAGAAGCTTGGGTGGGGAGAGAAGGGTTCAGTGTTCATAGGAGTGGATGAGAGGGGCTCCTGGTGGTCCCATTTTGTTGAGGGGAGAAGGGGATCCCGTGTTCTCGAGGGGAGAGGGGAGGCAGTTGTCAAGGGGGGATGGGGGGCTGTTCTCTCGAGGGGGGATGGAGGACTCCGTGTTATCGAGGGGAAGGGAGGGTTCTGTGTTCTCGAGGTGGGGATGGGGTGGTCCTGTGTTCTCGAGAGGGGGAAGGGGTGTCTTGTCTGTTCAAGGGGGGGGGGGAAAGATGTGTACAGATTTGTCGAGGTGAAGGGATCCCGTGTTGTCGAGGAGGGAAGGGGGCACCCATGTTGTCCGGGGAAAGGAGGCGTCCCGTGTTGTTGAGGGGGGAAGGGGTCGACCCATGTTCTTGAGGCGGGAAGGGGATGTCCAATGTTCTCAGAGTGTGGAGAGTCCTGTGTTCTCAGGGGATGGGGGAGAGAGAAGGGGAGGAAGAGAGAAGATGCAGAGAGAGGTAGTGTTCTTGGGGAGAGGGGAGGGGTGTTCTGTGTTCTCGGGGTGGGGAAAGGGCGTTGTGTACTCGTGGGTGGGTGGAGCGAGTGGGGAGAAGTGGGGGTGGAGAGAGTGCGGTCCAGTGTTCGTGGGGGTGGATGAGAGGGGACCCTAGTGGTCCTGTGTTCTCACGGTGGGGCAAGTTTTGTGTTCTCGGGGGGTCTTGTGTTCTCGGGGAGGGGATCCTGTGTTCTATGGGAGTGGGGAGGGGAATCGTGTTCTCAAGGGTGGAGGGAGGGTGTCCCTTTTTCTCGAGGGGTTCGTGTTCTCGAAGGATGCAGGGTGGGTCGCGTGTTCTTGAGGGGGGAGGGGGGCCCCATGTTCTGGGTTGAGGTGTGGGCCTGTTTTTTCAGAGGGGGATGGTTGTGGGCCCACTGTTCTCTGGGGTGAGGGGTTCCTCTATTTTCAGGGAGGAGGTGGGGATGTGGGTCCTGTGTTCTCGGGGGGATGGGTATTGTGGTCCCGTATTCTTGGGTGGAGGGGGATTGTGCTCCTGTATTCTCAGGGTGGTGGGGGGGTATTGGTACTATTCTGGTGGGGATGGGGATTGTTGTCCCATATTCTCGGGGGAAGGGGGATTGTTTTCCCGTATTCTCAAGGGAAGGGGGATTGTCCCGTATTCTTGGGGAAAGGAGGAGTGTTGGTCCTGTGTTCTTGGTGGAAAGGGTGTGTGGGTTCAGTGTTCTTGGGGGAGGGGGAGGGTGTCTTGTGTTCTCAGGTGCCCGGGGAAGTGTGGGTCCCGTGTTCTTGGCAGGAGGGGGTGGTTCTCGTGTTTTCGGGGAAGGTGTGACTTCAGGGAGGAGAGCGAGCACCACAAAGATCCTGGCTGCTGCAAGTCCAATGGAGAGTGAGGGCAACATTCAAGTTAAATGGAAGATGTTCAGTGGACCGCACAGGCAGCAATAAGTGAAGTAGCAGGGATGTCCAAACTGCATTTATGTTCATGTCACAGAGCCGAACTGGCTGTAAGCATGTTGGCCTGAGGGTGGTCATGTCACCAGGAGTATGGACTGCGCAGAGTTGCACATCATTCTCTGAACTGTTAGAGAGTGACGGTGACCTTGAAGAGCTTAGAATGATATTTTCCTCAGTGTTAGGGAAATCATGGACAACCAAGGGGCAACTGTTTCCCACAGAGGGTGGTGTGGATCTGGAGGGAGCTGCCAGGGGAAGATGCAGAGTGGGGGACAATTATGGCCAATAAGAGATATTTAAAAGGGCACACGGATGGGAAAGGTGGACAATTGAGACTGGCTCAGATCTGCACCTTGATTGGAATGAATTCAGAATCAGGATTTATTGTTATGAACAAGTCATGAAATTCAGTATTTTGTGGCAGCATCATCGTGCACACATTCATATTATAACCATCTTAAAACATTACTATATAAAAAAAAGTAAAAATAATAGTGTATAAAAAGTATAGCCTGTGTGCTACTGCGAAGACTGGAAGGAAGGCACACAGAAGGAATTGAAGTCAGACTTATTTATTGCAGTGGCAGCTCTGCTTATGTTATTTCCCTGCTGCTCTTGACGAGTGGCGCCAACAGAGCGCCGATCTCCAATTGGGTGGTGCTCCTGCAGTTGCTCATTTCCTACCATGCAAATGTTCACCTGGGACGAGGGTCGTTGGCCCCTGTGGGTTTTGCTCCGTCGCTCTGTTTGTTCGCCATTTTGTATACCAAGCTGCATCCTGGTTAGCGTGCAGCTACACAACCCCCTCTCTTCCCCCCCCCCCCACCCCGCCCCCTCCAGAAGTGGTGATCAGAGCACTGTTTGGAGCTTTTGGTGGCCTACCTCTGCATTGCAGGGGCTGTGGAGAAGGGTTGGCTAATGCCCAGATGTGCTGGTTTAAGGCAGTTGATAGTGAAAGTCTCTTCCTTACCGCCAATATCCACGCTTGTCAATCTGTTGTGTCTATTTATATGGCCCCTCATACGGCTGTTGCAGAGGTGTTTGGTGTGCCCCCCTCTGAAAAAAAATGTACCCACTTGTCTCTAAGTCTCTGGGGACGTAGGTTTTGGCCTTGCCATGTGGTGGAAGCTGTGGAGGGGCTAGAGTGCCCAGTGTTTCCCTCAGCTTAGTCAATGAGACTGTAGGGTCCTTGGCAATGACCAAGAACTCCCCCAGTATCACCAGTAGTATGCTGTATTGGTTGCTGAAACATTAAATGTCCCCTTTTGACACTGTGCAGATCCCCAGGAGGACCCAGGGTAACTCATCAATCCCGTTTGGCCCCTTGAGCTGAGCTGTCTTTATGTGCCTGTGGAACAGCTCCACCAACTATTTGGCCTGAGGGTGGCAAGCCATGGTATGGTGGAGCTGGGTTCCCAGCAAATTGGCCAGAGTCTCGAAGTGAAATGTGTACCTTAATTGGAGGTAGTATACTCTGGGACTCTGAACCTCAACACCCAGGTGTTAATCAGTGCCCTGGCGCAGGTCTCAATGGTTGTGTCATGGAGGGTCGATCATGGTGAGGAACTATCTCACCCCACAGGACACCGGCAGCAATCCTACAATGTAACTGTGGATGTGGCTGAACCTACGATGTTCTGGCTCAAAAGTCTGGTGGGGTGGAGGGGTGCCTTGATGTGCGTGTGCACTTTGGATGTCTGGCAGAGCGTACAGGTCTTGGCCCACTGACTGACCTATTTCAGAAGTGTGACACATTGTGATATATTTTATATTGTATATTTAATTTCTTTGTCTCGGCTTCGTGGACGAAGATTTATGGAGGGGTATGTCCACGTCTGCTGCAGGCTCGTTGGTGACGGTTGCAGGCACGGTTGCAGTGGTTGCAAGGGAAAATTGGTTGGTTGGGGTTGGGTGTTGGGGTTTTCCTCCTTTGTCTTTTGTCAGTGAGGTGGGCTCTATATATTGTATATAGATATGCTTTAAAGGAGATAAATTGTAGTTTTTTTTTAGTGTCGGACACACACAGAGATCTCATTTAAAATGCCAGAGCTCTGCTCAAGCCAGACAGTCCATGGTCCAAGTGCCTTTGCAAAAACTTTGAAGAAGGCCTTTAAGGGCCTCACAAGTAGGTGTTAATTGGACATGCTGTAATGGATTATTGTTTTTGAACGAACTCAGAAGATTAGGTCTGGTTTCACCTTCTGTCTGAGTGCAGTTGGCTGTTCTAAGAGGGTCATTTGGTTTACTCAGACAGAGAGAGAGAGAGTTCAGTTCTACAGTTCAGCAGCAGCAGCTGGGACTGGAACAGGTCAAGCTGGCAAACATGTGGAAAAATCCAAATTTTGGAAGATGGGTTGTGAGTTCTTAGTTCAGCATGTTCAAAGCCCTTGTGGTTTATACAAGATGAGATGACTGGCTGTATAATGTTTCCCTTGAAATAAGGGAAACAAAAAGGAACTCTGGTGACCTTAAAGAAAAAGGTTATCATCTGGAAAACCCTGATGGGGCAAGTTTCTTTAGCTAATCAGAAAGAATTAGTTTGTGTCTAACGAGCAACAAATCTCTCTCTGAAAACCAACAAGAACCTTCATTAGTGGTAACCATTTACCTTTCAAGCATCAAAGCTTAGTGAAATTCTTAAATGTTAAATTCTGTGCACCATATAAGAATTGCCTGCAACCGGTGAACTTGGTGGAATGAGAAGTGAGATTAAACTATGAATTAAATAATTTTTCTGAACTTACACACACACATTACATACACGTGTGCTTAGAATTAGAAGGGGGTTAAGTTGGGTTACTTAAGTTAATAGTATTAAGTTAAAGTTTGATCCTGTTTTCATTGCTTAAAGATAATTAAAAGCAACTTTTGTTTAAGTAATCATTTGTCTTGGTGAATTTCTATTGCTGCTGGGTTTTGGGGTCTCTGGACCCATAACAGAAGGCTGGGCCAGACGAACCTACTAGCCACCATTTTAACAGAAGTCCTGATGGCTGGATGTGCCAGGTTGGGCACGGAGACTAAGTCCTTCTGCCTCCACGCTGCCCACACGATTGGGTGGAGTTTGGTGGCGGAGAGGAACGTCTGGTTGCCAGGATCGATGGTGACATCCTCCTGCCTGAGGCCAGAAACTTCTATTCTGTCTGCCAGAATTTCAGGGTCCTCCTCCTGTACCCTGGCTAGGGTGGAATAATTTATTCCCTGGGACAGGATCTGGACAGACTCAATTGTGGGGCAGGATAGTGCGTCAGCCACTGCATTGGTCTTACCTGTGATGTGTTGGATGTCTGTGAGAGGTGTCGCTGCTGTCTAGCTGACTACGGGTCAGATGTCAAATGTTAATGGTTTATGGTCCGGGGATTCTAAATTGCCTGCCTTCTATAAAATACCAGAAGTGAGTGCCTGACTGCCAGGTACAGCACCAATAGCTCCTGGTCTAAGGTGCTATATTTGAGTTCGAGTGGCTGGAGGTGGCTGTTAAAGAAATCAAGGGGCTGCCATTGACTTCAATGAATTGCCCCAGTATGCCTGAGGCATCTTCTGTGAGGGCAATTGGCACCTCTGGACTGGTTTGCACCAGAAGGGTACATTGGCCATTGTGTCTTTGGCTTTCTTTATCCTTCCCTACCATGAGCATGAAAATGGGGCGCATGATGTAGGCCACTGCCGGTATGAATCAGTGATAAAAGTTAATCACAACAGCAAATTCTTGCAACCCCTTCATTGTGCGGTGCTTGGTTCTGCTCCGTGCTTGTTGATTTGATGCCCCAGGGAGTCGATGATATCCACTTAGCAAAGTGTATAGTTCGTCCGAATTCCTGCAGCCAGGTACACATTTGCCTTAGATAGGCCACATGCTCAGTGTTGTTGTGGCTGACAATGAGAATATCGTTCAAATAGATGAACGTGAATGGAAGATCCTGACCCATCCTATCCATCAGCCTCAGAAAGGTCTGGGCTGTGTTCTTTATTCTCAAAGGTATTCTTAGGAATTCAGAGACCAACATGGTTAATGATGGCAGTTTTGAGGATGTCATTATTATGGACTGGGATCTGATATATAGCCCCTGATGAGATTGACTTTTGAAAAAACTGTATCCCATTGTAAGTTAGCAGTAAAGTCTTGGATGTGGGGCACGAGGTACCTGTCAGGTGTGGTGGCGCCTGCACCCCATCGTTGGTAATGTTAACAATGCTGTTGGTTCAGGGGGTCCACTTACCTCTCTGTTTACTGTGGCCTTGTTCCCGGCTGCCTAGCGATCTACTCCACTGAGGCGCCATTTTCTTTCATTACTCTCCAGAGCACGTCTGCTCAGGCTGCAAATTTCCTGGGGTTGCTAAAGTCCTTGTCCGCAAGCAAGAGTCGGATATCCTTAGGCAGCTGCTCTGGGAAAGTCTGTTCGAAGACAAGGTAAGGCCTGTGTCCCGCAGCAAGGGCAAGCATCTCATTCATGAGGGCGGATGGGGCCCTGACCCCCAAACTGTCCATATGCAATAACTGGATGGCACGCTCGCACTGTGAGAGCATGAAAATCCAGGTTAATCGCTCCCTGAGGGCATCATATTTGCCTTGCTCCGGAGGCTGCTGTAGGAAGTCGACAACATTTGCTGCCTTGTCCAGGTCGAGCGAGTTCACCACGTAGTGGTAACGTATGGCATCGGCGTTAGTCTGTCAAAGGTAGAACTGTGCCTCTGCATGTTAGAACCACACGTGTAGCTATGACGCCCATAAAGTTGGCAGCTTCAAAGAAACAGTGTGAAGAGCTGCTTGATCTTCAGGTCCAACTGCTGGTTGGACCTGCTGGGGTCATCAGTGTAGCGTGTGCACTACCATGAAGTGTGGAGAGAAAACATATACATAAGGAGTGAAGGTCAAAGACTGATTTATTGCCCTGGCAACTCTGATTATATTCTCTTCCCGCTGCTGACAACAGGGGTGACATCATGGCAGTGCTGATCTCTGATTGGGCAGTGTTCCCACAGTTTCTCATTTCCCACTGTGCAGGTGGTCACCTGGGATGAAGGTTTTTTGAACCCATGGGGTCTGCGTAGTCGCCGGCCATTTTATGTAAATGGTTGCGTCCTGGTTTGGGGACCGCTATAGTTCATTGATTATTCTGGAATCTGATGGGAGGGGCGAAGCTGTCCTTTTGCCATTGAGTACTAGTCTTTAGCCTCCTGTACCTTTTTCCTGATGGTAGCAGAGTGCACGGATGGCAGTCTCTTCAATCTGAGGCGCCTGCAAGCTCACACCAAGACACAAGAGAAACTTGTCCGTGAACTACTCTTTGCAGACAATGCCGCTTTAGTTGCCCATTCAGAGCTAGCTCTTCAGCGCTTGACGTCCTGCTTTGCGGAA
The DNA here is from genome assembly GCF_036971445.1 of Narcine bancroftii. NCBI lineage: Eukaryota > Metazoa > Chordata > Chondrichthyes > Torpediniformes > Narcinidae > Narcine > Narcine bancroftii. Next base: position 57,767,354 of record NC_091479.1, on the reverse strand, counting down.
ACTGCCAAAATGTTTGGCCTGGAAGTCAGCCTGAAGAAAACTGAGGTCCTCCATCAGCCAGCTCCCCACCATGACTACCAGCCCCCCCACATCTCCATTGGGCACACAAAACTCAAAACGGTCAACCAGTTTACCTATCTCGGCTGCACCATTTCATCAGATGCAAGGATCGACAATGAGATAGACAACAGACTCGCCAAGGCAAATAGCGCCTTTGGAAGACTACACAAAAGAGTCTGGAAAAACAACCAACTGAAAAACCTCACAAAGATAAGCGTATACAGAGCCGTTGTCATACCCACACTCCTGTTCGGCTCCGAATCATGGGTCCTCTACCGGCACCACCTGCGGCTCCTAGATTGCTTCCACCAGCGTTGTCTCCGCTCCATCCTCAACATCCATTGGAGCGCTTACATCCCTAACGTCGAAGTACTCGAGATGGCAGAGGTCGACAGCATCGAGTCCACGCTGCTGAAGATCCAGCTGCGCTGGATGGGTCACGTCTCCAGAATGGAGGACCATCGCCTTCCCAAGATCATGTTATATGGCGAGCTCTCCACTGGCCACCGTGACAGAGGTGCACCAAAGAAAAGGTACAAGGACTGCCTAAAGAAATCTCTTGGTGCCTGCCCCATTGACCACCGCCAGTGGGCTGATAACGCCTCAAACCGTGCATCTTGGCGCCTCACAGTTTGGCGGGCAGCAACCTCCTTTGAAGAAGACCGCAGAGCCCACCTCACTGACAAAAGGCAAAGGAGGAAAAACCCAACACCCAACCCCAACCAACCAATTTTCCCCTGCAACCGCTGCAATCGTGTCTGCCTGTCCCGCATCGGATTTGTCAGCCACAAACGAGCCTGCAGCTGACGTGGACTTTTTACCCCCTCCATAAATCTTCGTCCGCGAAGCCAAGCCAAAGAAGAAGCAGAGTGAAGAGGACATGGACAGAGTGGTTGTGGTCTTTGAGGATAGAGGCTACTTTTTTAAGACACTGCCGCATAAAGATGTCCTTGATGGAGTGCAGTCTGGGCTGAGTTAACAACTCTCTGGAATTTATTCTGGTCCTGAGAATTGGCGCCTCCAGACCAGGCAGTGATGCAGCCAGCCAGAGTACTCTCCCAGTACACCTGTAGAGTTTTGCAAGAGTCTTCAGTGACATACCGAATCTCTGCAAACATCTCACAAAGTATAGCTGCTAGTGATCCTTCTTTGTGATTACATCGATGTGGAAGCTCCAGGACAGATCCTCGGCGATGTTGACACCCAGGGATTTGACTGGGTTATGTTCCCCTCACTTGCTCCTAAAGTCTACAATCATCTTGATTTTGCTAACATTGAGCACAATATTGTTGTCATTACACCTCTCGATGAGCTGATCTATCTCCCTCCTTTACACTTCCTCTTTGCTGAGTGTGATTCTGGCAACAACTGTGGTGTCATTGGTAAACATCGATGGCATTAGAATGCTGCCTGGCCACACAGTCATGGTTGTAGAATGAGTAGAGCAGTGGGCTAAGCACCCATCCTTGTGGTATGTTTGTGTTGATCAGTGAGGAGGAGACCTTGTTTCCAATTTGTACTGACTGGTCTTCAGATGAGAAAGTCAAGGATCCAGATGTTGAGATGGGTACAGAGGCTTACAGGGTCCTGTTTCTGTGCTGTCTGTCTCTGTGTCTTCACCACTATGAAGGGACACAGGTGGGAAAGAAGACAGTCAGATCCTTCCCTTCATTATTGGGAAAGACTAGAGGAAACCAGAGAGGTTCTGGGGTGTTGATCAAGTGGTGGTTGGGCCACAGCTGTCCAGGAATTGGTGTTGGGTCTGGTCCTCAACTCAACTTGAGGATACAGGGCCACACTGGGATCTGATCCCATGGGCTGGGAAGGGAAAGCATTGACTCAACTCCAGCTGAACTACAAGGGTCGATCTGGAGAAACTGAAGTTGGTGATTCATATCTAGAGATAGAGGCAGAACAGTCTGGAAACCATCGTGGCAGTCACACAGCATGAGAAGCAAAGTTTCAGATACATGTCTCAACTCTTTTTCCCTCTCCCTAGGCACTGCCTGAAGTGCTGAGGATTTCTAGCAGTGTCTAACTTTATCTCAGATTTCCAGCAACTGCAGGTTTTTAAGTGTCTATATATCAGAGCTTGAGATTAGGGTCTGAACTGAAATGGAGTCAGCCTGCACTTTCAGGAATTTAAAAGGATGAGAGGTGATCTTATCAGCTTCTCTTGTGCTTTGCAGATAGATGTGGAGAGATTGTGAATGTGGTGACTGTATCAGACAAGACTGTGCTCGCTCTCTGCCATTCCAATGTGCATCTGTGACTTGACTTCTCCACTGTGGACCTCAATGACTGCTCTTCCTGCCTGCTGGACAGTGAACAGTGAGTATCTGTCATGGCCTCGCTCCTCGAGCTCCCTGCCTGTATTAGCATTCTCATTGCTGATGTTCAAATCCCGTCTTGGTCCTCACCCTCTCTAAAATCTTCCCCCAGACGTGACCCTTTGAAATCTCTCCTCTCCGATCTGTGACCCCAGTTTGCCTCCCAATCATTTCTCCTTTCGGATTGGAGCATGTGACCAGTTGTGTTCTGCAGGGATCAGTGCTGGGTCCTCTACATTAATGACTTCCATGATAATGTAGGTGGTAGGATCAATAAGTTTGCAGAGGACATCACAGTGGGTGGAACAGTGGGCAGTGAATGAGGTTGTCTCAGGGTAGAATAGATCAGGATCGAAATCTACTGAGAAAGTGGGCAAAGGAATGGCAGATGGAATTTAACTCAGACACATGCAAAATGATGGAATTTGGGAAACTGAACCAGAACAGGGGTATTGTGGAAAAGAGAGACCTTGGGATGCAAGGTCATAGTTCCCTGAAAGTGGTGACCCAGGGGGACAGGGTGGGGAAGAGGGTAAATGGCATGCTTACCTTCATCAGCTGCATGCAGAATTTGCAATGTGATCTTCCAGATGTACAAATTACTTGTCGGTCCACACTTGGAGTGTGTTGTGCAGTTCTGGTGGTTTCACTGCTGCAAAGGTGTCCTTAAAGTGGGCAGTGCGCAAAAACACTCAAAATGGAGGACCTTCGTTATGCACATGCACTCATTAGTACAATCTCCCACATGGCTAGTACTCCAGCCGAAACTCTCTGAATTCTGTTCACAGTGCCAATTGTTGTGGTTGGAAGAGTATCAGGTTCTGTGGATTCACAGAGAGATGAGTCTGGACACAAGTGTTACAATCACAATTAACTTTAATGATCACACAGGAGACAAAATGGGGAAGTTGCCAATTGATTCTTAATTTCTTTACTAATAGCCATTCACATTGGATCCAGGTTAGACTTCGTTACCAGTGGCCGCCTTGACCCAATTTTGTTCTCTGCCAAGTCATTCCCTAATAAAAATGAGACACCTTGCATGGGTAACTTTGCAATTACTCCTACTACAACAGGTTCTTTAACTAATTCTGAATTTAGCACAATGTTGTGGAGATATTGACTCTACTTCACCTCCAATACCTTTAATCAAAGTTGTCTCCCCTGTGTCAGTCTTTTGATCCAAAGTTAAAACACTTTTCAACAACAATGATTGAGTAGCCCCAGTATCTCTAAGAACTTTAACTGGAACCTGTGATTCTCCCTCCTTTACTGAAACCAAGCCCTCTGACACAAAAGGTTTGAAAACACCCATGACACCCTTATCAGTTTTGGAACATCTGCTCTCCTTAATTTCAACTGTCTGAATACATACTTCTGGTAAAACCT